>NC_139225.1:27552687-28152687 GCF_055691185.1 Crinia signifera
TGTCCTGCATAGTGCTCCCATTTTTTACATCTCCCCTGACGGAGCTCTACCTTATTTTCTATTAATACAGTGCTGTGATACTACTATATATGATTAAGTGATGCCTATATGCTAAATATTCCAAAGTGTCTATAAGTTTAATAGGTAAATGCGGAAGTCTGTGTTCCTTTTATATGGAACGCAAATTCATTCTTGGGTTCTATACATTTGTGTTCCTTTATTAGTGGAACGCAAGAATATCACATGGAACACATAGTTATTTTATTTTTACTTCAATGCTTCTTCAATTAGGTGCTTAATATTTTATGATGTAAGTGTTATGTTTATTTACTATGTTTACTTCGCTGACTGAGTGTGAATGTGTCTACTTTTTCTCTCCCTTTTAAAGTAAATTTATAAAGTGTTAGGTGTTTTTCTGAACTAAACATTATACCCTCAATTGCTTAATAATTATTATGGTCCATATTTTGAACCTTTCAATGTTTGTTATCTGATTGACCCTTATTTTACATCAAATATTACATACATAAAATTACAGATGTTTCAAAAGATGATACAGTTCCAGACATTTATTTTTCAAAAGATGTTTCCAATCTCTTATACCTAGCTCCATCCAAATGATATTATTAATACATACATTTATACATAATGTTCAAGATTATTGGTATATACACTTATACATAATGTTCAAGATATCATTTTACATCATGGCATTCATCTATTTATTTATTCATTTTCTGGTATTTTACTATAACCATTTGATTCAATACTAATATCTATTTTACTGTAACCATTTGATGTAGTACAAATATATATTCCTTTTTTATTCAATGGATGTAATCTAATAATAGTTGGTTACAATATATTTCTGTATGATGCGGACACAACCTTTATTCTGAGTTCTCCAAGGAAACTTTAATTTTTTATTTTTATTACTTGTTATTTTTTATTTTTTATATTCATAAAGGAGCAAAATATTATAGAGATATTCTTATATTTTATAAATTGATTACCCAGAAGAGTAGGGTTTGATTACGTAGGGACATGCTGTAATGAGAATATTCAGATTTTTTAGATTTTAAAGAAAAGGTGTAATTTCTATACATTCATTAAGGCCTTTAGGGGCCATGGGGTGAGATTTAATGGGATGAGAGATTTGGTGAGAAATCTCCAGTTTTTTTAAAGCAGCAATCATTTACACTGCAAAATCAAACTGGTATTGCAGTGTAAATGATTGCCGCTTTAAAAAAACTGGAGATTTCTTACTAAATCTCTCACTTTCTGAATCTCTCATCCCATTAAATCTCACCCATGGTGTCCAAAGAAAAAATCCAAAAAGACTCCCTCATTATTAATTGTTTATCTCTGTCCCCTCCTCGAGGGTCCTCTCTGACTTGTTCTAATACTGAAAATTTGAATGTATCAATCTCTGAATTGTGCTTTTGTTCAAAGTGTCTGGGAAGACTATGCGTTTGAACCTTCTTTTTTATATTTTGTAGGTGCTCCTGAATTCGGATTTTTAAGTTTCTCTTGGTTTTACCCACATATAATAGATAGCATCCGCACTTAACAACATATACCACATAGGTGGAATTACAGGTTACCACATTACTCATTCTATATGCTTTTTTTTTTTAAATCCGGTAAATGGGGACCCTGTTTTTCTATATGCTTACAGCAAATACATCGGTTTCATGGGTATAACCCTTTTCTTTGGAATAAGCTGTTAGTTTGTTGTAGTTTAGGATTTATCACATCTATTTGTTTTAGTCTACTTGGAGCTAGTATGCTTTTCAGGTTTTTGGCACGTCTGAACACTATGGGCCTTATTCTAGTTCATTCTTTCTGACAAAATCCTTCTTAGATGGACAAAACCATGTGCACTGCAGGTGGGGCAGATGTTACTTGTGCAGAGAGAATTAGATTTGGGTGGGGTTTTACTTCAAAGTGAGATCTATATTCAGAGGCGTAGGGAGGGCGGAGCCACCGGAGCTCATGCTCCGGGCGCAGATTGGTGGAATGGCGCCGCCGGCCCGCCCCCCCCCCCTCCGCAAATGATCCCCTACAAGTATAACTTACTACACTAATGGCGGGCAGTGTGTGCCGGCAGCTGCCCTGCCCGGCGCCTAGCTGCTGGTCCTACTCAGCGTACCTCCAGCCTGATGTCTGTTGCTGGACGCTGCTTGAGATCAGACAGGGCTGCAGGTCCGAGCACAGCACACAGACACAGGCATGACGCTGGTGGTGCAGGCTGCTTGTGTTCTCCGGGGCTGCAAACAGAGGATCAGAGGCTCACAGTCCCGGGGAAGCAGCTCGCGTCTGACACTTCTCACCTGCCAGCTCCGACAGCCAGCGTCTCCCTCCCGTAATGTAAAGTATTAACTTTAACCTTTGACTTGTGCACACACATCAGCTGACCCCCGTTATTGCCGCTGATGAGTGCACACAGATGGGAGGGAGGAGGGGGAGTGAGGGGAGGAAGCTACAAATCTCTGTCCCTTAATTAAAGTAAGCATTCCCCCAAATACAGAAGTAAGAGACACAGGATAATGTGGTGGTGTTATCATCACTAGACTGCCTAGACATTACAGTGTCTTATATAGCGCAGTAGATTGCGTTACAGTGTCTTATATTGTGCAGCAGATTCTGTTACAGTGTCTTATATAGCGCAGCAGATTCCGTTTCAGTGTCTTGTATAGCGCAGCAGATTCCGTTACAGCGTCTTATATAGCGCAGCAGATTCCGTTACAGCGTCTTATATAGCGCAGCAGATACCGTTACAGCGTCTTATATAGCGCAGCAGATTCTGTTACAGCGTCTTATATAGCGCAGCAGATTCCGTTACAGTGCCTTATATAGTGCAGCGGATTCCGTTACAGCGTCTTATATAGCGCAGCAGATTCCGTTACAGCGTCTTATATAGCGCAGCAGATTCTGTTACAGTGTCTGGTACTTCTTTACTTTCACGGCGCCAGCATGGCGCCGCGCGTACTTCCGGGTTACGCTCGCCACTAATTAAGTTAAAAAAACGGAGTTAACGCCATGCCAACATGGATAGTTCATACCTCCACTATCCATGTTGGCATGAAGTTGATTTTAATTAGCGTGGCGAGCGTAGCGAGCCACCGAGCCCGCAGCGTGGGCGAGCGAAGCGAGCCCCGCAAGGGGACTCTGACGCGCGGCGCCATGCTGGCGCCGTGAAAGTCCAGAAGTACCCAGCGTCTTATATAGCGCAGCAGATTCAGTTACAGCGTCTTATATATTTCAAATGTAACATGTCAACACATGTTAGCCACGCCCCCAATTCATTACCGGGAGGAAGGGGGGGGGGGCACGAAATATGCCCTTGCTCCGGGCACCATGGCACCTAGCTACACCGCTGTCTATATTGCAGTGTAAAAATAAAGCAGCCAGTATTTACCCTGCACAGAAACAAAATAACTGTCCCAAATCTAATTCTCTCTGCACATTTTACATCTGCCCCCCTGCAGTGCACATGGTTTTGTCCATCTAAGAATGATTTTGTCAGAAAGAGTGAACTAGAATAACCCCCTATGTCTGGTTTGTTAGGGAGGTGTGGGCCCAAAATTGGGTCCATTTTGAGTAGATACCAATGTTTTTCTAGGCATTTTTTTATCATCTTATTTTCCTGGCTGTATTTAGTGATGAATGGTCTCAATTTTGGGGGGGGGGGGGGGGTGTCTTTTTATTTAATTTGAAACAGATCCTGTCTACTTAGCAGTGCCGCTCTTTTTTGGTCTTTGTGTAGATCACTGTGTTTATAACCTTTTTCCAAAAGGTCTTTCACTAATATGTCTCATTGGTCCCAGTAAACTTTAATATCACTACAGTTCTTTCTGATCCTAACGAACTGGGCATAAGGAACATTATTTTTCCATCTATCCAGATGGCAGCTATTAGCTGGTATATAACTGTTAGTGTCTGTCTTTTTAAAAAACGTTTTTGTACTAATCTTATTGTCAGAATCAGAGGTCAATACAATGTCAAGGAAGTCGATCTCACTTTCATGTTCTTTGTATGTGAATTTTAGATTGTAATTGTTAGTTTGTAACTCTTGAATGAAACATTCTAAACTGGATTTATTGCCGTCCCATATGACAATCAGGTCGTCAATATATCTTTTATAAAATCGAATATTGTTGGACTTATAATTATCCCCGTTATATAATACTTCTTCTTCCCAACTGTTCATAAAGATATTTGCATAGGCGGGCGCTATGGTATTGTACCTTTTTTAGATTATTTCAAAATATTTGGCACACCCCTGATGAAGTCTCTTGAAGGAGACGAAACGCGTCGGGTTTTTTGATATCATCCATAATCAAAGGATAATACCAAAGACAAGAATTAACTGCAAAAAAGTTTGGTTTTAATGTTTTTATGTATGTGTCAATAAATGTATTTTACATGAAAGAAAAATCTTAGTGTGTACAAATTGGACAAATAAGGATTGGGAAAAACTGAAATTAGTTCAACTCTAAATTTATGTAAGGGCGCCATATAACACTATTGTAGGGTGATTTGGATTGTGGGGTTCTACTAGTAGAGGACCAAGTGTTATAGGCGACCGAGAGTCAGCATTTAGCGCGAGATTTTGTGTGATATATATATATATATATATATATATATACAGCCGCGGATTTAGGGATGAGTGCGCCCCTAGGCACAACAATAATGTTTACTAAGTAGGACAGTTTATAGGGGCAGTATCTGCATGTCATATCCATTTACACTCTATTTAAGATGGAATATAGTACAGTACAGTGGATACTTTGCAGTTATTGGTACATTTTGGGCTGACAGTACTATCACAGGCATCCAAGTGCCGCCCCCAAACATGTGCCACCCCTAGGCACGTGCCTCACATGCCTAATGGGAAATTTGGCTCTATATATATATATATATATATATATATATATATATATATATATATATAGTGGGTGGTTGCGGCCTAGCACTCTCCTTAATGCTCGCAGCTGCCCCGGTGCCTTCAATTGGAATTGGTAGTTGCAAAGAAGAAGGCGGCACTCGGAGATCTTTTCAACAATAGAATAGAATAGAATAGAATCAACTTTATTGGCCATGTGTGCTTGCGCACACTAGGAATTTTTTGTGGATTACAGTGCAGCATCAAGCAGGGATGAAAAGGGGGGGAGGGAGACATTACATATATTACATAAAGACATTACAAGCATTTAATTTCTAGCTACGACTATGGTGGTCACGTCGCCAAGTAGGGACACGTTGTTTGGCTGTTGATATTGGGATTGCATTCGCTTTGATTGGATTGTTCAGGTGATGGACGGCTAATGGAAAGAAGCTTCTTGCGGATCTGGACGTTTTGACGGGGATGGACCTGAACCGTCTTCTGGATGGTAGGATGTCGAACAGGTTGTGACCAGGATGCAGCTTGTCGTTTGCAATCTTCTCAGCACGTTTACTTACCCTGGATGAGAACAGATCCCTTATCGGGGGGAGGTCGGTCCCTATGATCCTTTCCGCAGTCTTCACTACCCTCTGCAGTTTTTGTTTGTCATTCTCGCTTGCGCCACCGTACCAGATTGTGATCGAGGAACATAAGACAGACTCCACGATGGCGGTGTAGAATACGCACAGCAGCTCCTGTGGGATGTTGAATTTCCTGAGTTGCCTCAGGAAGAACAGGCGCTGTTGGGCCTTTTTGATGTTTGAGGTTATGTTTAATCCCCATCTTAGGTCACTGGTCTCGTCACCATCCTTGATTAGGCCGATGATAGTGGTGTCATCTGCGAATTTGTTGATTCTCACTGACTGCTCAGCTGAGGTGCAGTCATTCGTGTAGAGAGAGAAGAGCAGAGGGGAGAGGACGCATCCTTGGGGGGCTCCAGTACTGATTGTTCGTGTGCTGGACGAGAAGGCGCCGGCTTTGACCACCTGTTCCCTTGCTGTTAGAAAGTCCACTATCCATGAGCATGTTGATCCTGGGACTCCTAAGGAGAGGAGTTTTGGCTGCAGGATGCCGGGAACGACAGTATTAAATGGTGAGACGTCTCACCTGTACACTTGATAAAGGAGCGTAAGCTCCGAAACGTCAGCCATATCTTTTTTCAATACACATTGTTGAAAAGACCTCTGAGTGCCACATTCTTCTTTGCAACTATATATATATGTATATATATATGTATATATATATATATATATATATATATATATATATATACATACAGGGCTATTTTTGTGCAGGCTCCAGCAGGAACTGAGGCCCTTATTCTAGTTCACTCTTTCTGACAAAATATTTCTTAGATGGACAAAACCATGAGCACTGCAGGTGAGGCACGTGTAAAACCCCACCCAAATCTAATTATCTCTGCACAAGTAACACCTGCCTCACCTGCAGTGCACATGGTTTTGTCCATCTAAGAAATATTTTGTCTGAAAGAGTGAACTAGAATAAGGGCCTCAGTTCCTGCTGGAGCCTGCACAAATATAGCCCTGTATATATATAAGGGAAGGGAATTATGTGAGCCCCATAGCACCCCCTGCACCCTCGGTAATTATTAGGGTTGTGCACCGGCCACTTTTCGTGTTTTGGGTTCTGATTACCTTCAGGTTTTGGGTTCTAATGGGTTTTGCCAAATCACCCCCTAAACGTTTTGTGTTTGGATTTTTGGGTTTTGGGGCATAAAAACTGCTAAAATCGCAGATTTTCTTCTTTTTTTTGCTCCTACGCTATTATTGACCTCAATAACATTCATTTCCACTTATTTCCAGTCTATTCTGAACACCTCACAATATTGTTTCTAGGGCAAAAGGTTGCACCGAGGTAGCTGGATAACTATGCTAAGCCACACAAGTGTGCGGCACAAACAAGTGGCTCATGTAAGAGTGGCACTGCAGTGGCAGACAGGATGGCAGTTTAACAAACTAGGCCCCAAAAAGACCCCTATCTGGCTCGATTGTGCACTGTTTACCATGTGCAGCCAAGGAGCAGTGGGCATTTTGTGCAGCACAGAGTTTGTCTGCAAGTGTGTAACTGTTTTGATCAGTTTAATATCCAACAAGACCCCTATCTGGATTGATTGTGTGATTACGATTATTATTAATTAATGTAATCTGATTGTTTCATTTTGTGATTATTATTCATTTATTAGCAGTCGTCTCTTAAATCATTGCCTAATGGGTGGAGGCTAATCAATTTTAAGGTGGCAGATGGAAGAGTTCCTCCACCTCTCTAGGACCCCTGGGTTGGAGATGTATCGCTTTTCAGCAACCGGTGTCTTACTACCTAACCGTACATGTACGGGTAAGCAGCCAAGACCCCTATCTGGTATGTGAGGCTGTCTGGCTGCAACTTCTGTCACTCAATTGATCGCTAGGGTGGATTCAGCTATCTGGCTTGCTAGGCGGGTGTTTCCTTTCCTCCCTCACTGCTTCACATGCGTCAGGTGCAGCCCCGCTCCTCTGCCTATGTTGTAGGTGGCCGTGTAGGCTTCAATGGCCTTTTGCTGCTCCTCCATCCTCTGCAGCATATAGAGGGTGGAGTTCCAGCACCTCACCACCTCTTGTTTAAGCTGATGGCAGGGCAGGGCAGGATGGCAGCCTCTATTCAGTGCAGGCAGCACCAGTGGACTATATATAATTCAATTAATTAAATATTAATATAGCAGGTTAGTAGGTAGAGAAACTACTAGGTAGGTAGGCAGTAGCATGCCTGTGGCCACCACAAAAGGTAGTTACAGCAGTAGCAGACTATTGTATGCAGTAGCAGACTATTATATGCACCAGCAGAATTTATAATAATTAATTTTATTAGGTACTGGTTGGCACTCAGTGGCACACATCAGTGCACCAGCAACATGGCATTATTTTTTATAGTTCCACGCAGCACTTCAGGACAAGTATTATTTTTTGTATTAGATTATATATAGCAGCCTAGTATGTACTAGGTAGGTACACTAGGTAGGCAGTAGCACTGCCAGTGGCAACAGTGGACTGAGTAAATAATTCTGGCAGCATCTATTCAGTAATAGGAAAAAGAACCACTAGGCGCCGTTTGTACACACAAAAATACAATTTAATAACAACTTAATAACAATTCACAATAAAATCAGTTAATTGCATGCAAGCTAAAAAAATAATAAGGGTACATTTGTATACCACAACCATAAGCACTTGAATTTAAACAGCCTTAATAATTACCAGTACTGGTCCCGGGGATGCAAGAGGATTTGCACAGATATTACTGCAACTTGCTGTCAGTCCCAGATGCGGGATAAGTGTCCCAACAATTGGCAGGGGGGGGATTTTAGAACTCACAGTGAGTTTAGCTGAGTGTGTAATTTTTGTATTTACACCTGTGAGCCCCTGTTGGAAGTGCTGGGGCAACTGTGGCACTCCGTTAGTACGTGGTGTAGTATATATAAAGATAGTTTATGTGCATTAGCTAGATAAGTTAGTATCTCTTTAAGAATCTTGCAGTGGGATAGAACATGTGACCAGGAAGTAAGGGGATATGGAAGAAGGAGAAGGAGAGCAAGCATGTGGGGATGTCTAACTGTACTCCTGCAAGTATGATTTATACATAAGAAATAAAACATCTAATCTTCAGTGTGCAAGATTAATTGAAAGCAACAAAGGTATGTCAAGATACAACAACTGGCGACGAGGATAAACTTTTGATTACTTACATTCAGCAACTACAGTGTATATTCCTCTTAGTAATCATGGCTGACATGCTAGCATTAATTCCTCAGTTTCTGCATACTGATGCCCCTAATGCAGCAGAATTATGGAGAAAATGGCTTGGCCAGTTTGAACACTTTATTGAAGCCATGGGGATAACTTCTGACAGCAAAAAGAAAAGCATGCTTCTTATCAGTGCTGGCCCCAAGATATATGAACTGTATGATACTTTGCCAGAGGAAGACACCAGGGATTATAACAAATGCAGGGGCTCTCTGAATGCCTACTTTGCTCCAAAATGCAGCCTGTCACATTCAAAATACTTGTTCAGGACAGCTATGCAATTACAAACTGAATCTGTTGATGCATATATTACTAGATTAAGGATTCTTGCCAAACCTTGTCAGTTCCATGATGTAGAAGATGAAATTAAGCAGCAGTTAATTGCATTTGGTAAATGTGGAAAGTTACGCAGACGTGCTCTTAAATCAGAAATGACGCTGACTGAACTGCAGCAATATGCTAGAAGTCTAGAACTTTCAGAGATACATGCTAAAGATATGGAGAGGGGTATAAACCAGCTGCAAGTGTGCAATAAATTACATACTGACACAAGCTCCATTCTGGAGACAGGTAAAGCTAAATCATGTTACAAGTGTGGGCGCCCCTATCCACATTCAGGAGACTGTCCTGCAACTGGAAAAACTTGCACTGCATGTGGAAAAATGAATCACTTTTCCTCAGTCTGCAAATCCAAAGAAATCAAGTCTACACACAGACAATCTTCACAGCAATTTAAAGCCAGGCGAAAAACAGTGCGTTGTGTGGATCAGCATTCTACAATGGATCTAGCTGCAGAATCATCTGACAGTGATGACAAGTCAGAAGGATTTATCTACATGATTCATCAGGTTGGAAACAACAAGGTCAGTCCAAAAACTGCAATCACTTTGGAACACACTTCTGTTGACTTTCTAATAGACTCCGGTGCTTCTGTAAATATAATGGATGCTACCAGTTTCAAGAAGCTGCATGGCAATATCATTTTGAATCCAACATCTGTGAAAATATTCACGTATGGTAATAAACGACCTCTTCCACTAAAGGGTTCTTTTGACATCATTGCACGCAAAAATGACAAAAAGACAAAAGCTGTATTTTATGTCACCAAGTATGCAAGAGGCAATCTTTTGGGATTGGATACTGCTTCAGAGTTGGGTCTTATACAAATTGTGGCACATACTCATGATTCTCCTTCTATCTTAAATGACACTCCCAATATCACTCCTGTCATACATGACCCAAAACCACTACAGAGTGATGTGGATGCTTTACTACAGGAGTATGATCATCTTTTTCATGGCATTGGAAAACTTAAAGATTATCAAGTTCATCTTCACATTGACCACTCAGTCATCCCAATTGCACAAGAACATCGGCGCATTCCTATAAATATAAGGAAACAAGTGGAAGAAGAAATACAGACTCTTGAAGACTTAGATATAATTGAAAAGGTATCTGGCCCAACACCATGGGTATCCCCTATTGTGGTAGTGCCCAAACCAGGTCAACCAAACGCAGTGAGAATATGTGTTGATATGCGTCGTCCTAATGTTGCCATCAAAAGAGAGCGTCATATTACTCCTACTATGGATGATATCATACATCGACTCACAGGTGCAAGTTTCTTTTCTAAATTGGACTTAAATAAAGGTTATCATCAACTAGAACTTGATGAAGAATCACGTCAAATAACAACATTCTCAACTCATGTTGGGTTACGACGATACAAACGACTGTCATTTGGAATCATATCCGCAGCAGAGCTGTTTCAAAACGCTATCCGTCAGGTCATACAGACGGTCCCAAATGCCATAAATTACAGTGATGATATCCTGGTTTTTGGAACAACACGCCAGGAACATGATGAAGCTCTGCGTCACGTGTTGCAGTGTCTTCAAGCTAAAAATTTAACGCTGAACAGAGATAAATGCGTTTTTCTTCAACAGAAACTCAAGTTTTTTGGTCACATCTTTTCTCAAGATGGAGTGAGTCATGATCCACAAAAAGTCCAGACTATCACAAACATGTCCAAACCTGTCAATGCTGGTGAAGTCAAGTCATTTCTTGGGATGACTAATTATTGCTCCCAATTCATTCCAAATTACGCTACTCTGACTGCCCCACTTAGGGAACTCACAAAGAAAAATGCTAAGTTCCTATGGACTTCTTCTCAATCACAAGCATTTGATGACATAAAACGATGTCTGCAGGATAGTGTCACAATGTCATATTACAACACTGACTGGAAAACAGAACTTATTGTGGATGCCAGTCCTGTTGGGCTTGGAGCTATCTTGACTCAAGTAAATACGCATGGGGATCATCATATTGTGGCATATGCAAGTCGCAGTTTAACAGAGGTGGAAAAGCGTTACTCTCAGCCAGAAAGGGAAGCTCTTGCAGTAGTCTGGGGTTGTGAACGTTTTCATCTCTATTTATACGGCATTGAGTTTACCATCCAGACTGATCATCAAGCTCTAGTGACACTTTTTGGAAATCCAAATGCCAAACAACCAGCTAGGATACAGCGATAGGGCTTACGTTTGCAGGCATATAATTTCTCCATCATTCATAGAGCTGGTGCTGACAATCCCTCAGATTACATGTCCAGACATCCCTTGCCTTTTGACACATTACAATCTACTCCAGTGGAGGAATATGTGAACTTTATTATTAACAATTCAATTCCTGATTCACTAACTAGTGCCGACATCAAAGAGGCTTCTTCTTCAGATAATGTTTTGTCAGCAGTAAAACATTGCATTACGTCCAATAATTGGCGACTGGGACAGTTTTTATTTTCAACTAATGAGGAACAAGACTTCTGAACACTTCATAAACATTGCCAAGAACTTACTGTACATGATAATTCAATCATTCTCAAAGGTGACAAAATAATCATTCCAGCTGCTTTGAGAAAGAGGGTAATTGATATTGCTCATGCCAGTCATTTAGGACTTGTAAAGACCAAACAACTTCTACGTGAAAAGGTATGGTTTCCCTCCATGGAGCAACAAGTTGAATCGGATATTCGTAACTGTATGACATGTAACCTTCTTTCTACACAAACTAACAGTGAACCATTGCGGATGACTGATCTACCTGACAATGTCTGGGAAAATGTTGATGTTGATTTCTATGGGCCAATGTACAATGGAAAATACATATTAGTCGCTGTGGATGAATATTCAAGGTATCCTGTTCTTGAAATAATATCTTCAACGTCTGCCACATCTGTCTTACCAGCGTTGGACAAAATATTTACTACTTATGGAATTCCAGGAACAATAAAGACTGATAATGGTCCGCCATTTCAAGGTGATGATTTCAGCAAATTCATGAAACATTTTGGAATTCGACATCAAAAGATCACACCCCTGTGGCCACAGGCTAATGGTCTTGTTGAACGTTTCATGCGTAATCTGGGAAAGCAAATAAGAATTTGTAAGGTATCCAGAATTCCAATTCAACAATCTCTTAATCAATTTCTTAGACAATATCGCTCTGTGCCTCATTCTACAACAAATGTCCCTCCTCAGACATTAATGTTTCAAAGAAAAGTAATCAGATCCACTCTTCCAGAAATCAATTTGACTCCATCATCTAGAGATCTTCAGGTAAGAAAGAAGGACTCTGACAATAAACAAAAGGCTAAACAATATGCAGACCGGAAAAGAAGAGCTATTGTTTCAGACTTACAAGAAGGAGATCGTGTTCTGGTGAAACAAAAAGTAGTACGCAAGGACATGACGACTTTTCATCCAAGTCCACTGACTGTAGTGAAAAGGAAAGGAACAATGGTTGTTGCAGAAAATGACCATCACACTCTGACAAGAAATGTGTCCCATTTCAAGAAGATATTCCCATCCTTTTCTTCTGATGCACCAAGTCAAGCTGATGTCAACACACCACCTATAACATCCTCAACACCAAGTGATTCTATTGTGTCTGTTCCTTTGAGTGAAGGATCATACACTCAGACGAGAAGAGGCAGAGCCATTAAACCTCCCACAAGGCTTATTGAGCAGATATGACTTTCAATTTATGGTTCATAATTTGTTGTTCTAAAATGTTTTTCAAGTTTAATGTGTATTGCATATTGTGGGTCAATGTTTATGCTCAAATGCAGTCAGCACATTGTTATGTTAAAAGTAGTCATTTACATATGAAAGGAAGGGGGAGATGTAGTATATATAAGGATAGTTTATGTGCATTAGCTAGATAAGTTAGTATCTCTTTAAGAATCTTGCAGTGGGATAGAACATGTGACCAGGAAGTAAGGGGATATGGAAGAAGGAGAAGGAGAGCAAGCATGTGGGGATGTCTAACTGTACTCCTGCAAGTATGATTTATACATAAGAAATAAAACATCTAATCTTCAGTGTGCAAGATTAATTGAAAGCAACAAAGGTATGTCAAGATACAACACGTGGGGTCCAGAGCAGGGGGGGGGGTGGATGGAGGTGTGCACAGATGCAGTACTCACTGACTTTCTCAGATAGTATCAGTCCGTCACCAACGTTGTTATCCAGCGGGTCAAACACTTTGTGTGCACAGAGCCTGCTGACACCTTGCGGCGCCTGTCCGTCTCCAAGCTGTAGCACCGGTCAGCGGGCCGAGTGCAGGCTGGAGTTGGTTGGTCACAGCGGCTGCGTCCTCTAGTGAGGTAAGATCTCTCAGTGCACTCCTATTGCAAGGATGACTGTGGGACTGGGCTGTGCGTGCACTCCGCCAGTCCACCTGTGCTGTCGGAACCGTGATGCAATGACAATTTAAGGGTTGCGGGTGTCAAAGGCAACTTGCAAATCTCTCTGGTTCTCAGCCTCAGGTGGTAAGGGTCCTCAAAAACGCGTTTCGCCGCGCTCAGGGCGGCTTTTTCAATTCAGAATTGACTACTACCTAAACCTACCTACCTAAACTACTAGGTAGGTAGGTAGGCAGTAGCACTGCCTGTGGCCACCACAAAAGGTAGTTACAGCAGTAGCAGACTATTATATGCACCAGCAGAATTTATAATAATTAATTTTATTATTAGGTACTGCTTGGCAGTGGCACTCAGTGGCACACGTCGGTGCACCAGCAGCATGGCATTATTTATTACAGTTCCACGCAGCACTGCAGGACAGGTATTATTTTTCAATTAAATTCCATATAGCAGCCTAGTAGGTAGGTACTAGGTAGGTACACTTAGGCAGTAGCACTGCCAGTGGCAACAGTGGACTGAGTAAATAATACTGGCAGCCTCTATTCAGTGCAGGCAGCACCAGTGGACTATATATATATATATATATATATATATATATATATATATATATATATATATATATACATATATAAAATTAATTATTAATATAATATATAATAATAATTACAGCACAGCACCAGAGGTAGGCCCCAGCACAGAGGAGACAGTAGTACTACTAGTACACAGTTAGACTGTCCTCCTTGCTAGGGTGATCAAGCTTAGTACATCTGGGAGGGTGAAAATGTCGGCTATTGTATATGTGGCACCCTAACCTGGACCACTTTTCCTTCAGTTGGGTTGCTAAGCAACAATGTGCATAGTGTCTCCAGACAGCGGACTTCAAGGGGTTAATACCCTGAGGACTGGAGGGCGCGAAATAAGTGTCTTCAGGCTGATTGACATCCTGGGGAACGAATGAGAGAAGGAGGAAGTGAGGAAGGCGGATGGAGGAGGTTAGAGGTCCCGGGAGGAGAAGGAGCAGCATGCGTCTGAAGAGGAGAGCAGCAGTGAAGTGGCAGCGGGGACTGGCGCATGTGAGGAGAGAAGATTGACCCAACCAAGCGGAGAAGACTGACCCGGCCTGGAGGAAGAGGCTATCCGGCCTGCGACCGCTGAAAGAGGGAAGGATGCCGCCAGCGCAAGAGCCAGTGACCGGAGGTATGACTGAGTGCAGCAACACTTCGGCGCCCGCACTAGTACACCCGCTGGCTGAAGACCAAGGAGAGAGAGAGCCGTGCAGAGCCTGGGACGGAGATCCGACGCCCGGCAGACGAGTGACCAGACCTCGTGTGGGCGGCAGCATGACGGGCAGGAACCTGCAACGTGTTCCTGCAACAGGTACTGTCCTCACGGCCCCCCCCCCATTCAGGCCGGCTAACCCCACATGCCACTGCAGGGCACTAACTTGCCCCTTGGGGTGTTCCCACCAGCACTCACCTCCATTTGGGGTACCAATGCCCCACGCCGCCCTCAGCTCCACCAGCAGGATAGGTGGATGTGAAGCCCAGGTCAGCAAGGACCGGACCCCAACGAGAAGGCCACCTCAGGGTAAAGACAGACCCTCTTATTGCCCCTGAACCATTCTTATTACCTAGATCAATACCGAGGACGGGTATTGTTTAAGTGTGGGGATATGTGGCACCCCAACCTGGACCACTTTTCCTTCAGCAGGGACTGTGGTAGTTGGGTTGCTAAGCAACCATGTGCATAGTGTCTCCAGACAGCGGACTTTAAGGGGTTAATACCCCGAGGACTGGAGGGCGCGAAAGAAGTGTCTTCAGGCTGATTGACAGCCTGGGGAACGAATGAGAGAAGGAGGAAGTGAGGAAGGCGGATGGAGGAGGTGGGAGGTCCCGGGAGGAGAAGGAGCAGCTTGTGTCTGAAGAGGAAAATGGGAGTGAAGTGGCAGCGAAGAACGGCGCGTGTGAGGAGAGAAGATTGACCCGACCACGCGGAGAAGACTGACCCGGCCTGGAGGAAGAGGCTATCTGGCCTGCGACTGCTGAAAGAGGGAAGGACGTCGCCATGAGGAGAGAGAGAGCCATGCAGAGCCTGGGACGGAGATCCGACGCCCGGCAGACGAGTGACCAGACCTCGCGTGTGCGGCAGCGTGACGGGCAGGAGCCTGCAACATGTTCCTGCAACAGGTACTGTCCTCACGGGCCCTCCCCCATTCAGGCCGGCTAACCCCACACGCCACTGCAGGGCACTAACTTGCCCCTTGGGGTGTTCCCACCAGCACTCACCTCCATTTGGGGTACCTATGCCCCACGCCACCCTCAGCTCCACCAGCAGTATAGGTGGATGTGAAGCCCAGGTCAGCAAGGACCGGACCCCAACGAGAAGGCCACCTCAGGGTAAAGACAGACCCCCTTATTGCCCACACTCCTAAGGAACCCCACTCATACCCTAATCTACCCGGGAAACTAATCTCCCTTCAGTACACATGACTTGGAAGGTTATTGTAAGCTGCAAAGACGTGGCTGCTATTAAGTAACTAACAAGAGGTGAACACTGCCATCTTGTGGCCAAAGTTCAGATCTCCAGGAACCACTTCCTACATTTATTAAAGGACACAGTATTCACCCATCATTTCAGGGACAGCGTCCTTGGACTCATACTGAGGCAGGAGTCATTCAGGATGGTGTTAGCGGAGTATAGTAAATGTCATAGCGTTCGTTCATCTCTGCTTGTTTTATATGTATTATATCTGGTTGTACCGGTCTTACATGTAATACGGTAGGATTGCTAGTGTTGCCGAGTGGGGGTACTATCTCCCCTGAACCCAGTTAACGGTCTGTGGGATGTATGCTCCCACTTTTCAGTGAAGCGGGAAGACCGCAGTGTATTTGAATGTAAGGTTGTTGAGGTTCATTTGAAGTAAGTAACCTGATAGGCGGGTGTAAGTTAGTGTTGTAGTGCTAAGCCGTTTCAGGCCGTTTACAGTCGTTCAAGTGTATGACAATTGTTTATCAACACTTTGCATTAAATAAAAAGTAAGTAGTTGTACTGCTGAGCGCCTTGTCTTAGTTCCTACGGAGGTGTGTTCTCTACAACCAACGCGGTGAAGAATCTGTGTGGAATCGAGAGTATCCAGCGACTCAAGGTAATCTCACCACACCCCACACCATCGACATATCACATATATGACAAAAGAAATAAGCAAATGATTCATGCAGCAGGAAATGTATTCTGCAGCTGCTTGATACATTTGTCTCGCAGCATTTGTTACTAATAGAGATCTCAGTGCATTTGTGCATTCACTGTAGAAATATGGTATAAGTAAAACACCATTCAGTGGCACATGCAGGGGGGTTTCTGAGTATCCAGAATCCCCCCCAGGAATCGAAGGGCCCTAGATTGAAAGCTGAGGGTTCCCTCTTTCCATGGGTGTAAGAATTTTAAAAACGTCCCTTGGGAACCGGAGATATCTGACTTCAAAGCAGTGGTCCCCATCCAAGCCTGTTAATTGCTCTTCCCAGTCAGATATTTGAGGTTCTGTCTGACTTAGGGCAGCATTATCAACTAATATTTGCGGCTACATCCCCAAAAACACCTGTTTTCGGGGCTTAACTGCAAATATTAAGTATCCTCCTAATGTATCCTCCTAACTCCGATCCCTGCTGCGATCCCCCCCTGCAGTGCTGCCAGCCGCATCCCCCGTAGATTTCTATGGGGGGTGCAAAGCTGCCCGATGTATCAACATCGGGCAGCCCGGCTTCGCACCCCTGGGATATCGCCATTCTGATATGGCGATAGCCCATTGTATTCTATGGCTACACATCGCACTGCCCAAGCAGCAGTGCGGCCAGCGGGGTCGCGGGGGGTGGTGGTGATGGGTGGGGGTCAGCGCGTAACCGCGTATTCGCAGACCCCCCCGGCTTCCGACTCCAGGCATCGCAGGGACAGGCTCCTTTCTGAGCCCTGTCATTGCGCCCTCAGACTTCGTACATTCAAGTGATATGATCGAATTTTACAATGCGATCCTGGGCGGTAATATTGCTTGATAAATGTGCCCCTTAGGGGCCGTACACACCAGGACGATTTGGCATAAAAACCTCCGATTTCGATGGGTCAAAATGAATTGGTGCAAAATCGTTTGTTTTAAGCCCACAATTCCGATCCGAGGCGCGTACCCGTCGGTTGTAGGTCGGATTGAAGATCCTACCTACTGCAGTAAAGATCTGTAAATCCGACCTCAGATTGGGTGCCGATTGTATGCAGATTGTGAGATGATCGTGTGCACTTGCCTCGTCAGACCGTCGTCAGATCTGGCTTGTTTATATTAATTTCCTGGTCACTTCCTCCGCAGCCATCTTCAAGCTAACCCGATTGTGCGAAACACGTGTTCTAACCTGTATTTATAGAGCTAGACATAGGGCTGCATATGTATGGAGTAGGAAATATATCCTTGTTATACTGTTAAAATTTTGAAGCTTCTGCGCCTTGACCCCACCTTGCTGGTTAACATTTATGTGTATAACAGAACAATCAAAAATTACACCAGTAGGTGTCAGTACTAGACTGCACATCACAGTCAGTAAATAAACAGTGGATTCTAAAAACGATACTAACAGCCTACCTGGCCTTGCAACATTGTATTGCTCATTCTCTATGAGCAAAAGAGCAACATTCTGTCAAAATGAATATACTGCAGTGCATACAATATATGAATGTGTATTAACAATGCCTACAGTCAATTAAAACCTGTATTAAAATGCACCTAGTATAGAGTGTGTACAAGGGAGACAGTCTGCTACTACAGCAGTAGGTATTAGTACCGTATCACATCACGGCCAGAAAGTATCAGTGGATGCTATAACCATATAAGCAGTCCACTTAACTGTTGCCGTGCTACAATACCTTACATCTTACTGTCTAAACACAGCTCACACAATGTGGAAATATGGTAAATTAAACCAATAATAACCATAAAGACAGGCCAAGGTTTGAAATTGGGATAGAGGTCATCACCCGTCCCTAACAAATGATACTATTTATGCATCCCACAGATTCTGAGTGACACCTGATAACAAGGGGCAATAGGGATCCAGCAGAGATATACACAGTATACAAACATAGTGTGACACTCAAAAGCCTATAATAGGCAATATATAGGTCACACATTGGATATATCCAATACTGTGTATATTCAGGTGATATAAATCCCCAGCTTACTACAGGCACCATACTTTGCAGCCCGGTCTACCTATATTTTAATAACCTATTGGGCACTTATTCCTCATCTTTTTTTCACTATATGTGTATACATGTTGTACGTCAATTTTAACCTCTTGTATTTCGTCAACCATAGTGGGTGTATCCTGAATCCCAACAATATTAAAGATTAAAAGGATTCCCCACTTAAGATATAAAATTACATGAATAGTCCATCGAGACAATAAAATACCTTACATGAATATGGTGTGCATCCGCCACGACTACTTTTCTGTCTCTTCTTTATCGTGATGGCAGTATGGAAAATGCGGAAACGGCTTGTTAAAGTCGAGTTGCACACACGCCATTTTAGGATAGTATGGCCGCCATTTTGGTTCGCAGAGTTGCGCAAATAAAGTTTCCATACCCGAGTCTGTGTGACAAAGTGGACCAGAAGCGCAGCCATACTATTACACATAAATTCATAATAACATACTGACACTAAATAAAATATAGTTAAAGGTTTAGAGCACCACACATAGCTTAGTTAGCATTGCATACATCCGTCTGTATAATGTTTAGTATCGTTACGTTCCGTTTCTTATGCGCAGTATTCCGGTCATTGCGAATAAATCGCAATTCATACGGTCCGATAGTTATGGACAAAATCCATATTCCCAAGACAGTTTCTGTTAAAAAGTGTATAACAAAGGAATCTAGTTGTAACCGGTTCTTACTGCTATTTACAACCCCTGACGACGATACCAACAGACAAAGGACTCCAAAGTTCACCTTCCCCCCTGCACCTTTGCAAACCAGTTGTATTACTTTGCCCCAATCACAGAGGACTTGACATACGAACCCTGACCAATAGGAATGGCCTTTGACCTCCCCCTTCTGACCCTATAAGATAGGTGACCCAGGGCAGCCTCAGTCACTTCGGCACATCTTCCTTTCCCTGACCATTGACCGGACTATAGTTTAAACCTGAACATAGTGAGCTCCGACCGGACTGCGCTGCGCTATTTCCCCTGAAGGTAAACATTTGTATTCCCCTTTTATGTAATGTGGCTGATTATAATTGTATCTGTTTCTGCATCTTTGTAAGTGTTTTTAAAGTACTTATTATTGTTAGAGAATCGCATCACGTGTTATACCTGTCTTTCTTATTTCTGTAATCCCCTTTTGTCCATTAGGGACTAAATACATTATTTACGGAGTTTCTATCTCCGCACCTTTATACTGTGGTCTCGTCTGTTATTCACATATAGCGATAAAGGTATATTACGGACAGTGGAGCAGATGTATTAAGCTTTAACAAGAGATAAATCCAAGAGTTATAAGGAGAGATAAACGTCCAGCCAATCAGCTGCTAACTGACTTTTTTCAAACACAGGCTGTAACATGGCAGTTAGCAGGTGATTGGCTGGGCGTTTATCTCTCCTTATCACTCTTGGATTTATCTCTTGTTAAAGCTTAATACATCTGCCCCACTGTCCTTAAAGGTGTATTCGCAGATTAGAGACAGAGTACTGCGAAGGGATCTCTTATTAAGGTATTGGTTCTTTGGTGTATAATACACAATAAAGGTACGCTACGCTGCGCTACATTTTGTTCGCACGTAGCTAGGTATAAAAGGTACGCTGGTTACGGACATAATACGTAACCTACGCTTTTCACTTATTGTCCTTTGGTCATATTTAATAGACATTAACAGGCTTGCCAGGATACCAAACACACTCTCCACAAGCCGCCGTGCCCTGGAAAGCCTGTAGTTGAAAATTCTTTTGTCGTGGTCCAGGCCCCTTTTGGCATATGGCTTCATGATGTGCTCATGAAGGGCAAATGCCTCGTCTGCCACGAACACAAAATTGAGCCCATGTTTGGTTTCCTGGACCGACGGCAAGTGAAGAGTGTTGGAGGTGAGCCTCTGGTAGAACTTGGTATCCTTCAAAGTTCCACCATCCGAAGCACGCCCATTCCTGCCAACATCCAGGAAGATGAACTCGTAGTTCGCATTAACCACAGCCATTAGAACGATACTAAAGTATCCCTTGTAATTGAAGTAGTAGGAACAACTCTGGGCAGGCTGGTTGATGTGGACGTGTTTGCCATCAATGGCTCCTCCACAATTTGGGAAATTCCATGTCTCTTCAAACTCTGCAGCGATGTTTTGCCAATCCTTCTGGTAGGGAACTGTAAAAATAATAAATAAACTTGATTAATAAATTGAACTTTGTATTTGTTTCCACAGCAACACAGTGCAGAGACAGAACATTCATCGACCCTGGACCTGTCTGGATTGTCGGAGTCTCCAGGAACATCGCAAGGAATATCCACTACACCCACACCGCCACAACAGGCCTGTAAAAAACTGCGCCGCAAGGAAAAGAAAATAGCCAACCCAGAGGAGGAATTACTGATACGGGCCAAACAGGTTCTACTTAGGCCTCCCGACCGATTTGATGCTTTCGGGAAATATTTGTCAGACGGCTTACGCCAGCTGAGTCCTACCCAGCAAATGGCCTTTGAACGCATAAGCAGCGAGCTATTGTTTTTTGGCCGTTTAGACCGCCTTACATTTGAATGCAACATAGCTGGCCTTCTTCCTTGCCAACAACCACCAGGGCCTACTCCCCCAGCACCCTTACCAGTCCCTTTCTCTTTGCCAAATCACTCTCCACCTGTCCAAGCATCCTCCGCACAACCTTCAACTCCTGCCCGCTATACCCACCTGTACACCTCATTATTGCCTGAGTTCACAGGAGAGCAGGACCCTCCGGTTTTACGCGAATTGTAAAACCAATTCTTGCCCTGTTGGTATGGAGCAGTATGACCGATGATGCTTGTGGCGCAGATAAAGCCCATGCACACGTGGCGCATGGTGCGGAGCAATGGGGCAGGGACCACTGCTTCTGCACTATGCACCGCATGTGCATGAAGGTCCTTTGATTATCTGCGCCACAAGCACCGTGTGTTCTACTGCTCCGTACCTCAAGTTAGTGCGGCTGTAGGCTTTAAAGTTCAATTTGTTACAATTTTTTTGACTTGTTATAGCACTTTGGTCTATTTTTATATTATGCGTACCTAATGTTTCTAAAATGATACTTTTGCCATTTGCACATGCATGGAGCAGTATGACACATGATGCTTGTGGCGCAGATAAAGCCCATGCTCACGTGGCGCATGGTGTGGAGCAATGGGGCCGGGACCACTGCTTCTGCACTATGCACCGCGTGTGCATGAAGGTCCTTTGATTATCTGCGCCACAAGCACCGTGTGTTCTACTGCTCCGTACCTCAAGGCAGAAAAGTGAAATGTTTTATATATTTTTGGACATGTTATTGCACTTTGGAACAGTTTGCAGTTATGCGTATCAATGTGTTCTATTTTTGTACCATTTGTATTTAATCCAAAAAAAATGTAAAACTAAAAATGTGTGGATGTCAAAGTTTGATTTATTTTAATAAAACATTATATGTTTTCACTACAAGTGTGTGGTGTATTTTTCCTTACCTTGCAATACTCGTGCTGCAGTACCTTCACGATTGCTTTGCAGGTCTCCAGGATGATGAGGCCCAAAGCTTGCGGGGAGATGAGGGATCCAAACTTCAGGTCAGCCAGAGACCGTCCTGTAGCCAGAAACCTCAGGGTCACCTCCAGCCGCTCCTCAGCAGGGATAGCCATGCGATACTTGGTATCTTGCTTCTGGATGTGGGGGGTGACGAGACGCAGCAACTCATGGAAGGTGGCATCATCCAAACGTAAGAAATTCCGATAATCATTGGGATTATTCTCACGAATTTCCAGGAGCAGTGGCATGTGAGAACGAGCCTGACGGCTCAGCAGCCACTGCTTGGTCCAGCATGACCTAGCTCTTCTACGCTGGGCCCTCAGCTGCCTCCCCCTGAGCACAGCATAGGAAAGCAGAAAATCTTGCTGGTAAGAATCCATCACTGCAGACTGCATAATGGACACAGGAAAAGCACACTTTGTAATGCCAGGCAAAAACAAAGCAGAGCAAACAGCTATGTACAGCGTTCAGCAGGTATACACCAAGCCTCACTAGTCACAAAGCACAAATGCACAGATCTAAAATGGCTGCTGTTATTTGTCCCCCACAACTAGTCCTGCCCATTATTTAAATTTTAAAAACGAGGGGCGTGGCCTGGCAGGCAATGGTGGAAGACGCACTTGCTGCGAGCTCCCAACACCCACAGCCTTGCACTTACAACAGCCACTAACTAGCCACATCAATCCTCTCCCCACTACATCGGGGGAGCCCCAGGCACTCTCCGTCCCCGTACAGGGCAGAGCCGGCGGAATCGGGGGAGACATTAGGTCTCCCTGCGGGTTGCGGCCTATCCCTGCCTACAAGCCGGGACCTGGATTTGCGGCCCCGGCATCACATCGGCGCAGTACCTCGCGTGTCGTGGCACAGCTGGAACTCTGCCCCGGCGGCTTCCCACTAGGGGAGCTTCTGTAACGCTCCCGGGCGGCAGCTCGACGCGGGTGAACACACTCCCCGGCCGCCGGCCAGTCAGCGGCGCCCGCCATCTTGCCTGGAGACAATCAGCAGCATTGGAGCCGGCGGGGAGACTGAAGCCAGCCGTCTCGCAAGGAGAGCCCTGTGAGTACCCCCGCACACCACACACAGGCTTCCCCCAGCCAAGGAGTCTCCTCTCCCCCCTTGAGTAGTCTGGAATCGGCTGGGTACTGTTTGAGTCCCTGGGGAGGGCTGCACTGTCTCATCAGTGTGGGCAGACACCTTTAACAGCCCCAAACCCTAAAGATTTACTGACTTCAGTGGACTTGCACCAGCAACTTGGAGGCAGACAAAACATTAGCTGAACCTTCTAATACAATATATACCAGCCAGGCTGCCCTACAGCTGTCTTTCCAGAGTTGCTGTGAATTAGAAGCTATATTTCCAGCCCCGTTACTAACTACTACATCAGACCAGACTCCAAGCAGTCTTACATGCCTAAAAACCATTACTGTGCCTGTGGCGCCCTCTTGTGGCCTTTATTCATATAACTTCTCCATATAACTGCAAATGCTAAAGGAGATGTTCTGACACACTTCACGCTATTCACCTGGACATGTAACCAGCGCAGACTGACATCTATCAAAAAAAAAAAAAACCCGCATCTGTCTGTTTCAGCCGCATAATTACTTACCTACACTTAGATACTGGCGAGGCTCCTGTCCGTATTATGCCTGCTAAACGCGCTAAAACGCCCAAGCCTGTCCCCCAAGTATCCTTTTTTAAACCTTCCCCGGCAAGGTCCAAACCGGTAGACGAAGTAGGTGAACACCCACCCAAGAAAAACCTGCCTAACCCCTCGGGGATGGATGCATCGCCATCTAACAGCTCTACACAAGCCGCCAATATGTTGGAGGATAGTCAAGCTCTTACTGTAGGCTCTATGAAACTACTTCTGTCACAATTTAAACAGGATGTTTCCGAAGAGTTTAAAGCAACACTTAGAGACTGCCAGAAGTCAATTGATGACCTAGGCGAGCGAACCGTCCATATTGAATCCAAGATGGGGGAGGTTGTATCCTCTCATAACCACCTAATCTCCTCTCATGAGGCCCTCGAAGCGGAAGTTGCTGCCCTACGAGATAAAGTCTCAGATCTGGAGGACCGATCGAGGCGGAACAACATTAAAATGCGGGGAATTCCAGAATCGGTCTCAAACAGTAGCCTAAACGATTTTGCTGTTAATATCTTCCAAAAGCTTCTCCCTAACAGATCCTCTGCAGACTTCCTGATAGACAGGATCCATAGATTGCCCAAGGCTAAAGGTGCCCCCACGGAAGCTCCACGAGATGTACTAATGCAGATACATTTCTTCCATGTGAAGGAAGCGATCCTCAAGGCTGCCAGACCGTCTGAAGACTCATCAAGAATTTTAGATCAGCTCCAAATATACGGTGACTTATCCCAAGCTACCTTGGCCAAGAGGCGCTCCTTTTACCCCATAACCTCTGTTCTACGTAAAGAAAATATTCAGTACAGATGGGGGTTCCCCACAAAGTTGTTAATTAACCGAGAGGGCTCCACGATTGCTGTGTCGTCAGTCGACGAAGGAAAACGCTTCCTATCCACACTAACTCTAGCGAGCCCTTCAACTGTTCCGTCATCTGAGCGCGGACTCCAGCTGGACTGGTCTGCGTCAGGGTCGAACCAGTGATCCGGCTATGCTTAGAAATCGTTTATTTCTCTTAACACTGCTTATTTACAGTTTTAATGATATTGTTTAGATTTAAGTCGATATATTAAGCAGTCTTGAGAACCGTTTCTACTACCTTCACTATTGTAGTTGCTCATTTGCTCTACTTTTGTTGTTATCGGTAGGAAGTTATACCTAATAGGTTACTATTCAAAAATGTTGTCAGTCTTGCTATTGTACGTTCAGTGGGTAGGTTATCTTTGTATGTTCTCTCAGGCCTAGAAAATTTATTTTCAGCTTTCTGGGTTCTGTCCCCCCGGGCTAGCGTGGGGGTTGATAGGACAAACTTTTGGGAGTAATGGCCATTGATAATATTTACCCAGAGTTTTCTTTTTCTTAGTTAAGTAAGGTTACTGTTCCGGGTGTAAGTATGTTACCACTACCCCCACGTCACCTCCGTGTGCCGTCATGATACGGCGCCCAACTTTACCCCCATTCGGGGGTCCACTCATTTCCTCCTTCACCCCTTCCCCTTCTCGTTTTCTTATTTTCCCCCCAGACCCTAATTGGATACTCTTGCGCACTGTCTCTAATACAATATTTATTTGTCTGTCTCTGTTTTGTCAAGCTGTCTTTCAAATAGACGATAATGGTTAATGTCATTTCCATAAACGCCAAAGGTCTCAACTCTCCCAACAAGAGGAGGTTGGCCCTTAGATATTTCCATAAACATAAAATTCAAATCGCTGCTGTTCAAGAAACACACTTTATAGACTCAGCTCCCCCGTTATTCTATGATAGGAACTACCCACACTGCTACATGGCTAATGGCCCATCTAAAAAAGCCGGAGTAGCGATTCTCATATCGCAGCACTGCGCTTTCTCTCTCACTTCCCAATACTCAGACCCTGAAGGTAGATACCTGGTTTTAACTGGGTCTCTTGAAAATAGAGATGTGACAATAGTGTCGTGCTATGCCCCGAACACTAAGCAACTCCAATTTTGTAGAAAACTTTGTGCCAAAATTCAGCAAATAGCCAGGGGAGCCTTGCTGCTCTTAGGGGACTTCAATTTGGTCCCAGACCCATCTTTGGACAGCTCGCGCAATTTATCCCGGTCTTCCAGTCAGCCCTGTGGCCCCTCTAAGGGACTTTGCCAGCTCCTAGCGGAATATGACCTCTTTGATGTATGGCGAGTCAAACACCCTTCAGTAAAGGACTATACCTTTTATTCCCATGTGCACGGCACTTACTCAAGAATCGATCTAGCCCTGTCAGATAGATGGTCCCTAGATTCCTTTAAGAAAATTAGTATTCTTCCCAGATCATGGTCAGACCACTCTCCTATTTATATTGAGTGGGAAATAATGGGTAGGACAACTGCTCCGGGCCCGTGGCGCCTGGGTCGCCAGTGTCTCGTTCAGCCAGAGGCTCGACAGGCTATATGCTCGTCAATAGATTACTACTTACAGGAGAACTCCGCCGAGGATACTACAACCTTTACTCACTGGTGCGCCCTCAAGGCGGTAGCTAGAGGCTCTGCCATACAAATAGCAGCCAAACTGAAACGAGAATATGCAAGATCCTTAGCACAAGCCGAATCCGAGCTCTCCACCCTAGAGGCCGCCCACAAGTCCAACCCAGCAGATAAAGCCTTAGGTAAGCAGTTGAATGCAGCAAGAGATAAGGTGAACAGCTTTTACCTAGCAGAAGTCCAGCGCAATGTATACAAACTTAACCAGAAATTCTACCAACTTGGAAATAGGGCAGGTAGGCTATTGGCGAGGAAACTGAGAGGTAAGAGAGCCAAGGAAAAAATCCACATGATCCATTCGGATCGGGGATTAAAAATATATGATCCAAACGAGATAGCCAACGCCTTTTCTAATTATTATTCTAAACTCTATAACCTGAAAGATGACCCGGCCACCTGCCAGCCCCAACAAGAGAAGATAGCTAATTTCCTGGATAGAATCAACCTTCCTAGCTTATCCCCAGAGTCCTATCTGTCCCTTAACGCCCCGTGGACGCTGAAAGAGGTCCAATCCAGTATCGATTCCCTCCCTTCCGATAAAGCCCCTGGGCCAGATGGTTTTCCCTCCAACTTCTATAAGACCTTCAAAGCCCAATTATCTCCGGTGCTACTCCAAGTCTTTAACGAGGCATCCTTGGCCAAAAGCTTTCCCCCCGAAATGTTAGAATCACGTATCATTACTATCCCTAAACCGGGAAAACCTCCAACTTCAGTTCAGAATTACAGACCTATTGCACTTCTTAACTCTGACCTGAAACTATACGCCAAATTAGTAGCTAACCGTATTAGTCCTCTTCTCCCCTCCCTCATTAAAAACGACCAGGTTGGCTTTGTCATGGACAGACAAGCCCCTGATAATACTCGCAGGGAACTGGGGGTGATTGAATACTGCTCCTCAAAGAACATTCCCCTTTTAGTTCTATCGTTAGATGCCGAAAAGGCGTTCGATAGACTCCACTGGGGGTACATGAAAGCCACCTTGGAAAAATTTGGATTTTATGGCCGGATGCTTGACTCCATTCTGGCCCTCTACTCGTCCCCTTCAGCTAGGGTGTTTGCAAATGGTTGTTCCTCTGCGGGGTTCAAGATTTCTAACGGCACCCGACAAGGATGCCCGCTTTCTCCTTTGATCTTTGCACTGGCGGTCGAGCCTCTGGCTGAACATATTAGACGCAATGTAGATATCAGGGGCCCGACAATAGGCAACTCTTCTCATAAAATCAGCCTCTTCGCTGATGATATTCTGGTGAATATCTTAGACCCTGAAGTTTCCCTGCCAGCTCTTCATGGAGTGCTACAGGAATATTCTGAAATTTCATTTTATAAATTAAATACCAGTAAGACAGAAGCCCTCCCTCTAGGCTTTTCCCCTGAAGCCATCGACAGATTAAAAGCAGAATACAACTACTCGTGGCAAACTCGGTCACTTAAGTATCTGGGCATAAACTTAGCAACAGAACGACACCTGTTTGACTGTAACTACGGCCCCCTGTTGAGGGCATTCGCAGGGCTGACTGGAGACTGGATGATGCAGGATGTGTCTTGGCTGGGGAGAGTTGCTGCGGCCAAGATGGTCCTCTTGCCAAAATTGATGTATTTATTTCGCTCCATCCCGAGAGCCCCCCCAAAACAGTGGTTTAATAAATTCAATCAACTCTTAGCTAAATATATCTGGAGAGGGGCTAAACCTAGAATAGCAAAGAAAATATTAGCCCGGTCTAAAACAGAAGGGGGTGTGGCGTATCCAGACATTGAACTTTATTACGCCTCATGTGTGTTAAACCAAGCTAGGGATTGGTTCAATCTTAATGAGCCCAAACCTTGGGTCCTTTTGGAGAGCACACTCGCCCACCCTACACCTGTTGCGGACCTGTTATGGCTCCCACCAAGCGAGTCTAGGAAACCCTCAGCCTTATGCAAATCCATCAAAGCAACCCTAGATGTTTGGTATAAAATGACGGCCTCCACAGCTAAAATAGCCCTTCCTGCTCCCTTTTTATCTCTTAAAGCCCTGAAATCCCTAATTCCCAATCTACCGCTACAGAGGTGGATTAATCAAGGAGTTGAATCAGTGGGTGACCTGTATGTCGAGGATAATCTCGTTCCCTTTAACTACCTACAACAGAAATTTAATATCCCCAAACAGGATTTCTTCATTTACCTACAAATCAGAAGCTGGTTACACTCACACCTAAGCACACCTTCCAGGAAGCCAAACTTTCCAGCCTTTCTTAAATCAAAGACCTGTGATTACTCACATAAAGGTGGCATAACATGGTGGTACTCATACTTAACCTCCCTGGATAGTAAGTCCAAATTGAAAACTCAATCCCTATGGGAGAGAGATTTGAACAAATCTTTTAATGAAGAAGACTGGGAGAATGTTTTCAGAACCTGCTTTAAGATCTCCCACTGCATTAACCACTCCGAAATGTTCTTTAAACTCATTCATAGGGCTTACTTTACCCCAGCCAGACTTCACAAGATCTGGCCTACGTCCTCTAACCTATGCTGGAGAAAATGCGGTAATATTGGGGACATTTACCACATATTTTGGACATGCCCACTGCTGGGGTCTCTCTGGGGTGAAGTGTTCCATCTTATGAGCTCAATCTTGAACCGACCCATTCTCCCTGACCCATCCATAGCGCTTCTTCATGTTTTCCCAGTACAACTCTCTGTTGCAGACAGATACATCCTAGGACATGTCCTAATCGCCACCAAGGCCTGTATAGCGAAAGGGTGGAAATCGGAGGCTGTACCATCCATAGAATGTATACAAAACAAGGTGCACAAACACTTTATGTATGAAACCTCCAATGCCAAATATTCCGCATCTGCAGACTCGATATGCATGAAGTGGCTCGGATGGTCTGTCTTCTTGGAAAGGACGGACCACCCGAACATACACAGCAGCGCCCCAGACCTATCAGTACTAAACCCCCAGTAGCTCCATGTTATCCTGTCCAGTGATGTTTCCCAACCACAATAGATGCAGACTATATCATTGATGTGGTATCCTAACTTGCCGATTTAAATGAGACAATGTAATGTATTATGTAACACTCTCCGTGTGCCTCCCCCCCCCCCCCTTTTTTTTTTTTCCTTTTGTTTTGCTCCTTTCTGTAACCCCCTGCTATATTGTTTATGTTTCTGAAAAATGTACAATAAAAACTTAATATTTAAAAAAAAATTTCAAAAACGATAGTCACTGTGCACACACGATGCACCAAAACGACAGTCGGACGACCATCACAAACGACTCGCGATCGTTTGACGATCGTAAGTACAAAAATACACCATCTTCTGCAAATCGTGAGTCTGGGCCCGGGGGAGCGCTCCTGAGAAGTTCACAGCAAATCGTTTCATGATCGACGCACGATCGTGATCGTTCTGGTGTGTACGAGGCCTTAGCTAAGCGGCAGCAGTCGGCATCACGTACATGTGGACCTTACACTTCCAACCTGGCAGAGCGGCACTGCAGGGGCAGACAGGGTGGAAGTTTAATAAACTATCCCAAAAAAAGAGAAATGCTCCAAACAGCAAATACAAAGAGGTATCTGCCTTGTCATGACTGGTGGTAGCAGCTTCAGCACTCCCACTATGTCCTCCTCCATCATCCTCCAAAAATGTGTTTTTATTTTATTTATTACTTTTATTTATTTTTCTTACTTTACACTGGACACAGCCTGTCACACTGGACACAGCCCCTTGGACACTGCCCCTGGACACAGCCCCTGGACACTGCCCCTGGACACTGGACACAGCCTGTCACCCTGGACACAGCCCCTGGACGATGGACACAGCCTCTGGACACAGCTCCTGTACACTGGACACAGCCGTCACACTGGACACAGCCCCAGGACAATGGACACAGCCGTCACACTGGACACAGCCTCTGGACACCGCCCCTGGACACAGCTCCTGTACACTGGACAATGGATATATGTCACGCTGGACACTGGATATATGCCGTCACACAATGGTTAGATGTCACACTGGCCACTGGATATATATCGTCACACTGGACACAGAATATATGTCGTCACACTGGACACAGGATATATGTCGTCACACTGGACACTGGATATATGTCGTCACACTGGACAATGGATATATGTCACGCTGGACACAGGATATATGCCGGCACACATTACATGTCACACTGGACACAGGATATATGTTGCGACTTGTGACACTGGACACAGGATATATTGTCGTCACACTGGCCACTGGATATATGTCGTCACACTGGACACAGGATATATGTCGTCACACTGGACACAGGATATATGTCGTCACACTGGACACAGGATATATATCGTCACACTGGACACAGGATATATGTCGTCACACTGGACACAGGATATATGTCGTCACACTGGACACAGGATATATGTCGTCACACTGGACACTGGATATATGTCGTCACACTGGACACTGGATATATGTCGTCACACTGGACAATGGATATATGTCACGCTGGACACAGGATATATGCCGGCACACATTACATGTCACACTGGACACAGGATATATGTTGTGACTTGTGACACTGGACACAGGATATGTTGTCGTCACACTGGATACTGGATATATGTCGTCACACTGGACACTGGATATATGTCGTCACACTGGACACTGGATATATGTCGTCACACTGGACACTGGATATATGTCGTCACACTGGACACTGGATATATGTCGTCACACTGGACAATGGATATATGTCACGCTGGACACAGGATATATGCCGGACACAGCCCCTGGACACTGCCCCTGGACACTGGACACAGCCTGTCACCCTGGACACAGCCCCTGGACAATGGACACAGCCTCTTGACACAGCTCCTGTACACTGGACACAGCCGTCACACTGGACACAGCCCCAGGACAATGGACACAGCCGTCACACTGGACACAGCCTCTGGACACCGCCCCTGGACACAGCTCCTGTACACTGGCCACTGGATATATGTCACGCTGGACACTGGATATATGCCGTCACACAATGGTTAGATGTCACACTGGCCACTGGATATATATCGTCACACTGGACACAGAATATATGTCGTCACACTGGACACAGGATATATGTCGTCACACTGGACACTGGATATATGTCGTCACAGTGGACACAGGATATATGTCGTCACACTGGACACAGGATATATGTCGTCACACTGGACACTGGATATATGTCGTCACACTGGACAATGGATATATGTCACGCTGGACACAGGATATATGCCGGCACACATTACATGTCACACTGGACACAGGATATATGTTGTGACTTGTGACACTGGACACAGGATATATTGTCGTCACACTGGATACTGGATATAAAAAAAGGGAATTTTGTAACCAGTCGCACAGGGAAAAATGTTGATATAAACCCCTATATCACTGATACTAAGAATGTTGCTGTTCACCCGGGGTGTGCTGCCACTGAGACAGGAAATTTGGCATACATTCACAGGAAAGAAAAGACTGTCATTTTTTGTGGCGCACTAGGAATATTTGAAGAAAAACAATTATAAAATGTAACTTTTAATAGTATCTCATTTTAAAAGAACTGCGACATATAAAAACATTGACCATAGGAGGTACGTGAAAAGTAGGAAACTTTTAAAAAAGGGGATATAATCCTCTTATGGTGAACCCCAATATTCGTTCCCCTATATAGATCGGTTGAGGCGTCTTATATTGTGTATCCGCTCTCCTGCAGAGGGCTGTATAGTATCACTGTTATGATCTATATTTTATTCACAAAAGTCCTCTAGCAGTAAGTCACTTAATACCCACTGTGAAAGACCATTCTATTTCGGGTAAGTACTCTCATGAGGCAGTAGAGATGTCAGCGAGTGGTGCTACGTGTGAATCACACGCTATCTTAGTCAGTGTCAGTTACCGTAAATTGCTTTTATAAAATTACATATCAATCTCCGCTTTTATAAAGAAATTACATCACAAAGTGGATGTGTGACATTTATTTATTATCAGTTTTACGTTTTTAACCCCTCTCTTAGAGTCATTAGAGGGGGAAATATGCAAAAGGAACAGTGGTGTACCAATTCTCCTTTATTACAGTCTGGACTTATGCCGTTCGTCCTCAGCCCCAGTATTCTGGTGTGCTGGGCAGACTTTGTCTAGAGAATTGTACAGATACAGGGATATTCAATGTCTACTCCCTAAGTATCCTTAATTAGGGCGTGTCCACTGTTACTACACAAGTAGTATGAATGCTATTGCCACATTGTTTTTACTGACAGTGTTTCAAAATTGAAAGGTTACAGTCTATCAACATTTTATTAAATGGATAAGTGTCAAGCATCATAAAAAGTACTGATAGGAGATTTTATTCACAGTTCATGCCACATAACATCTTACTATTGCCGCATATATACATAGATTGTAATTTCAAAGGTTAGCCGTTCAAAATTGTTTTTTTCAATCAGAGATCACTTTCTCTTTGTATAGTGACCGTCTGTGTTATAATAGGCGAGAGATCATGGTTTAAGGGTAACTTTCGCGTCTCTTACTTTGTCAGTACTGACAGTGTGAGACCACTCGCTGCTGGTCTGTGTCAGCACACGCCGGCGTCTGAGGATTCGGGTGTTCGTTTTTTTTTTTTTGCCAAGACACTTACCTGGACTACGTCGCGCTGGGACAGGTGAGTATGGTTTCCTTCCACAGCTTCCCAAATGGATTTCGTCGGATCCGGACGGCGACAGCGACGGTCGACATGGAGGAAGAAGACGACACAGGACCAGAAGACGACGACACAGGACCAGGGATACCTACGGAAAGAAGATAGGTAAGTATTAGTATGTGTGGGCTTTGTATGTAATAAAGTTTTATTTTAAAAGTGTGTCAGTGTGTTTTGTGCACTATTTTTTTAACTATGGAACTACAAGTGCCAGCGGGCCCTTTAATGCCCAGCAGGCTGGGACTTGTGGTTCTCCAAGTCCCAGCTTGCTGGGGAGGCTTGCTGGCAATTGTAGAGCAACAGTAAAAAACAATAGTTTATCCTTATTTTTACAACATTTATCAGCCCGATGCCCACCGCCCAGGGGCATCGGGGACAGTACCAGGCTTCAGCCTGGTCAGGTAAGTCCTGGAGGGGGGGGGACCCCTTCATTGGGGGGGTCCCCACTCCCCCAGGGCCCCTGGCCAGGCTGACTGGTCGGTAGGGTTAATGCTTTGGTCGGGGGGACTTGCATAAAAAGTCTCCCCCCGGCTGTGGCATTACCCTGCTGGCTGGTTGTGCCTGGGACTGGTTCTTGAAATACGGGGGACCCCTAGTCATTTTGTCCCCCGTATTTTGGGAACCAGCCCCGGACCTGGAGCCTGGGGCTGGTTGTTAAAAATCGGGGAGCCCCTATTTGTCGGGCTCCCTGATTTTTAATTACCGGCCCCGGCTCTGTCAGCCTGGTGCTGGTTACAGCTGTGGGGGGGACCCCACGCCGTTTTTTTTTTTAAATTTATTTATTTTTCTATTTTTTTTTTACACCTTGCAGCCTGCACGGATCTGACTGATCCGTGCAGACTGCTAGAAATAATTCGTATTAGCAGCCGTATATACGGCCAGCTAATACGAATCATTACACCATCGGAGGGTTACAAAGCAGTCGTATCTGACTGATTTGTAACTGACCCTCCGGAACACGAGTTTGCATACGACTTAAACAGTCGTATGCAACCGTAGGGAAAATACCAATACGAAAAACTAGGTTTTTCATATTGGTAAATTTTCCCCACTGTGTCTCTGCGATCACATTTCGTCTGTGCCCGGTGCAATCTCTGCCTGGATTTGGACTTTGTCTTAATAAAAGTATTGGCAGAGATATACGTAGATTAGACGGGGATATTACAGTGTGGTGGACACAAATCAGGACGACCAGTGACTGACAAGGTAACCTCCAATGTTATAGAGAAATATGTTGTATTTCAGGGAATGAATGTTGTTATTTCAGTGTTTTACCCATTTTAGTACACTGCAACTACCCATATATATACACCAAATAATTGGCCGGTGAAGAGTTGGGCGTAATCCCATTTCTCTGAGCCAATTACGCTTTCCTTGTACCATGTGCACACACAGACATTCCTTACACATCTCTGATGTTTGGAGACCTGTCACAGCTGATAGGTCATTTTAATTTTGGGGGACTTTTACTACTTTAACCCTTTACAGTCCAAATTTTATTTTGCAATTCAAAAAGTCTGGTTTAAATGTTGAAATTTATTGTCATTTTATTATTTTTTTATTCAAAAATGGTCTACATTGAATGTTGGCTCACCATTGGATCTGCTACTAGCGCTAGGGCTGTTGAGCCTGACTAGACGTTGGACCAGAAAGGGTTAACATAAATATGGACTTGGAACGTTCCAAAGCACAGCAAGCAGAGCGAGACAAGCGAGGGCACCTGCTGCACTAATTGATGGTGCATGTGCTTTGGTGTCAAACTTTTTAAGCTCATGATGATCTTTTCATGTGTCAACAATTTATTTGCCGACCTTTTGCTTATGTTGGCATTGTCCATGTAGACGTTTTGGAGGTGCATGATAAATGTGAGAGCCAGTGAAAGAGAGAGAGAGTGAGAGAGAGAGATTGGGTAGGAAAGAGTGTGAGAAGGAGGAAAGCGAGAGAGTGGTGACAGTGGAGGAAGAGCAAGGTGTGAGAAAGAGAGAAGGGGTGAGAGGGGTGGGGGAGAGTGAGTGTTAAGGCCCCCACACACAGCACAATTTTCAGGCATTTTCTGAGCGATTTTACTAAATCACTCAGAAAATGCCTGAAAATGCATGTAAATCGCTGTGTGTATAGCCCACACAGCGATTTGCATGCGCGCCCCCGCCGTTCTGAATCTGCACAAGATTCAGAACGGACCTGCCCGTCAATCAAGAGCAGTCGCTCAGAAGCTCCTGCTCATATGTGGCCTCGGATGTGAGCAGGGCCTTCTGAGTGACGCTGAACGCCGCCCTGATGTCCCCTGCTCACCGCCCCCTTGACACGCCGGACGCCGCCTCCCCCTGCTCGCCGCACGAAGACGCATGAAGACGCCGCCCCACCGCCGCCCCCTGCTCCCTCCCCCCTCCCCCTGCTCGCCGCACGGAGACGGAGCAGGGGGAAAAAGCAGCAGCAGCAGCTCCCGGTCCCCCTGTCCTCTGGCGGCGAAGTGATTAAAGCCGCCCGCCCGCTGCCACCAATGATAAGTTTCATCATATAATATAATATATATATAAACCACTGCCACCAATGACAAGGCTTCCATATATATATATATGTGTATATATATATATATATGTGTATATATATATATATATATATATATATATATATGTATATATATGTGTATATATATATATATATGTGTGTATATATATATATATGTGTATACATATATATATGTATATATATATGTATATGTATGTATATGTATGTATATATATATGTATATATATGTATGTATATGTATGTATATATATATGTATATATGTGTATATATATATATATATATATATATATATATATATATATATATACTGGCCGCAGGAGACATACAATCTAACGGGCTGGTACTCTGGTGTCTTAACAAAACCTGCTGTATTTCAAAGCAAACGACCATAAATAAAATAAAAATACAGCAAGTTTTGTTAAGACCCCAGAGTGCCAGCCTTTCTTTTGCTATTTGCACCATATTTTGGAGGGGCACCAGGGCGCTGGAGGGGGGGGGGAGGGGGCGCTAGTGTGCGGTCCTGGGTCTCCTGGCAGCGGGTCTGGGGACGGGCAGCGGGGGTCCGGGGAGTGGTGTGTTAACTCCGGCTCCTAGCGCTCCCAGCAGATTTTGAAAAGACTCGCCGGACGCTGATTGGCTGAATTCAGCCAATCAGTGTCCGGCAAGTCTTTTCAAAGTCATCATCACTTCCCGCCGCCAGGCACAGACAGATAGCGCTAGGAGACAGAGTGAGTGAAGGCTGCCGCTACAACAGTCCCTGGACCCCTGGACGCTGCCTTCCCCCGCTGGCTGCACACAGGTATGTTGGCAGCAGGGGTCCAGGGACTGGTGTAGCGGCAGCTTTCACTCACTCGTCACTCTGTCTCCTAGCGCTATTTGCCTGGAGGCGGGAAGCGCTGATGATTTTGAAAACACTTGCCGGACGCTGATTGGCAACCAAATCAGCGTCCGGCAAGTCGACCAAATGACTGCCGCCCCGGGCGCCGAAACACCTAGTTTTGGCCCTGTATATAGTGACACTCCCCCAGGCTTTAGTTCAACCCCTTATTTACATTTTGAATTCTTTTTTTATGCCCCTGAAGTTTCTGTGAGAGATTTGAAATCTCTCATGCTGAATCTGCCATTATGAATCTCTGGCACAAATCTGTGTGTGTGTGGCTCATTATCTGAAAAATTCAGTTTTAGGGAAATCTCTCGTGCTGAATCTCCCGTTATGAATCTCTGGCACAAATCTCTGCGTATGTAGGCCCCTTTAGAGAAATAGAGAGAGAGAAGAGAGAGGGAGTATGAGAGAGAAAGAGGAGTGAGAAAGAGGGGGATTGATTGTGAGAAAGCGGAAGAGAAGAGAGAGGGAGTATGAGAGAGATAGAGGAGTGAGAAAGAGGGGGAGAGAGTGTGAGAAAGAGGAAGCGAAGAGAGAGGGAGGAAAGGGAGTGTGAGAAAGAGAGGGTTGAGAGAGAGAAGGGTGGGAGTGATGAGAGAGAGAGGGAGGGAGGGGAGAGAGTGTGGTGAGAGAAAGGAGGAAGTGAGTGTGAGTGAGAGGTAGCCAGAAGAGGAAGAGAAGAGAGAGGGAGGAAAGGGAGTGTGAGAAAGAGAGGGTTGAGAGAGAGAAGGGTTGTAGTGATGAGAGAGAGAGGGAGGGGAGAGAGTGTGGTGAGAGAAAGGTAAAGTGAGTGTGAGAAAGAGGGAGAGAGGAAAGAAAGCATTGGTACAAGTATGCAAGGAGCAGCATACAGATCCACACTACCTTATCTGTGTTACATGATCCAGGTAAAATTATTGCTGGTTCGCTGTGGGGATGTGAACATCCCAAAATGAAGGTTCACACTGGGACTGACCCGTTTCAAAGTCCCGGTGCAAACCTTCATTTTGCGATGTAAAAGCAGCATAACTCAGTCACTCAACACAAATGCACATCTAATCCACTCAAGAGACTTATATTTATGTCACTTAAAAATACACACCTCTGTCACTTAAATTCTTAAACACACATGTATGTGCACCTCACACACACACACACACACACACACACACACACACACACACACACACACACACACACACACACACACACACACACACACACACACACACACACACACACACACACACACACACACACACACACAGACAAACATACACTTTGGTCACTTTTAAAAACAAAACCCACATAAACCTCATTCTCTTACAAACAACAAGATTGAGGTTTGAAGGAGGCTCCCTCCTGCCCTGGCTCTGACGTGGCCCCTCTGCTAGTGTTGTGGGCGATGACGCGTCACACTCGCGACCAAATACTAGAGCACCGGGTCACAGAGCGGGAATCACACTGAACGGCGCTCCCGCTCCATGTTATACATCAGCAGCTGCAGAATATGGAGCCAGACTCCGGAGACAATGGAGAAGTGCCCCCTATGGGAAAGGAGCACGGCGGCAGGCAACTCCATTGCCTCTAGGCAGTTCCATCCTCGCATCACAACATAATTGTGATGGATAACATGTGCCCCTAACACCCGGGAAGGTCCGGAGACATTGCAGCAGTGTATGGCCACCTTTACTTTTCATATGGCCGCTGTCCACCAAATTGGGGGCTGGTGCTGACATCATGTGAGGTCAGCTGCCCACCCTGTGCTGGCATGGGCAGGGGTAGGCCCACCTTTTTTGTGTGGGCACGCTTATAAAATGCAGGACGGACCCCTATGCCCACCCCCTGCCTGTCCATCATAATGTGAACACCCCGGTGAGTGAATAACTCGCTTTGGGGGTGTGAACATGTGCATGAGCCACTATGCGCATGCATACTCCCTTCACCATCGGGGACGAATTCGGACCTGTGTGAACAGGTCTGAATCGCCTCATTTATCACTCTCCACTTTATCACTTTGCAAGCTTAGTACATTTGTCCCTAATATTATTTGTTAATTGCACTATCCAGGCCTTAATGTATTGGAGATTTATAGTCTTAAGGCGATATTGGCTGAAATCGCTGATGAGAAGGAGACACTGAGCAATATATCGCTAGCAATCATATTGCACCGTGTGTACGCACCATTATGTATTGGAGATTTTATTAAAGCGCCATGTGTCTTTTTACCAGAAAGCAGCAATAGTACTTTATAAAGCAGAATATTGCTGAAATCCTCTCTCCCCTATTTATCATTAAATGTTTCCTTGGCAACTGAATGGGATACAGTCACTATGGCGACCCTCTTTAGGTCAACATGCATTGGGTCGACCACTGAAAGTCGACAGGACTTAGGATGACACCTGAAATAGAACGACGGGGTCGGAAGGTGGACACAAGCATTAGGTCGACAGTCAAAAGGTCAACCTTAGCTCTCCACTTTTTTTTTGTGAGCCGACGTGTGCCGACAGGCGGTATTTCCTGCCCTACCATCCACTACGGCGTGGCGGGAGAATAGAATAGTGTGCCGAGCGCAGCGAGTCATGTAAGGGGACGCGGTACACTAAGACAGTGTCCATGGCGACTATTTTGACATTCGGGACAAAACATTGAAAAACTCATGTCGACCCTTTGACTGTTGACCGAATGCTTGCGTAGACCTTCCGACCCTGTTGACCTATTTCAGGTGTCAACCTAAGGCCTGTCAACCTTTATTGGTCGACACAATGCATGCAATCTAAATTGGGTCAACCCAATGACCCATACCCAAATGAACAATGCTCTGCTCTCTGGCTATACCGGTCAGCAGGGGGAAGCACAGACCCTTTATTCGCCTAGTCGGGGGTCACCTGCAAATATGTTGTCTGCTCACTCGCATGATGAGATTGATACCTGAATACTGGAGTTAATGAGGGAGACAGCAGGGGAGATTGTGACTGAGACAGAAGGGAAGAGGAGGAGAGTGAGAGAGACTGCAGGGGAGTTAGTGAGAGAGACAGTAGAGGAAATAGTGAGAGACAGCAGGGGAGATATTGTAAGAGACAGCAACAGGGGAGAGATAGACTGCAGAAGTCAGGGAGTACCTTTGTGTTATGCTCTGATCTGCTGTTGATGTCAGGTGCAGCCTTCTCCTAGGGATGGCCATCGACTATCGATGTTCCCAAAACATCGATGGTCGGGACCTAGTGCTCGATGTTTTGGGCATCGATAGGCGAGGGTCGAATAGTTTGATGCCTTCGATGGATGGCATCCGATGTCGATATATATAATTTTTTTACCCTGCTGGCCAGCTGCACGGCTACTCCGAGTCCTGGAGTGTGACTCACTTTCTGAATTAGAATTATGTTGTCATCATGCGGCGCAGCCGCAGCGCCACTGGTCTGGGAGACTCGGGACTGTCTCTTGACTTGAACAAACAAAGTTGTTTGTGCGCATGCGCGCACTGGTGGCCTGGCCTGCCTGGTGACATCTCTCAGACAGTGCAGCCCGGGGAAGCAGACGTTGCACTACTCCCCCGGAAACAAGACAGGCCAGGCAGCCGAGCCGGCTGGTCTCGATGGTGCCCATCGTCTACTGTTTGCGCATGCGCAGTGGAAGGCCGGGCGGCCGCCGGGAGGTGCGCGCATGCGTGATAGAACAATTAACTAACCTGACGCGCTGGATATAATGTGTTTTCTGCGCATGCGTGTGCGCCATGCACGGAAGAAACATTATTATCCAGCGTGTCAGGTATAGTTCTATCGCGCATGCGTGCACCTCCCAGCGGCAGCAGCCGCCCGTTCTATCTCTGCACATGCGCAAGTACACGATGGTGGGAACCATCGATGGCTGCCGATAGAATGGTTTATAGCCATCGATGGTTCCTGCATAAACTGCCATTGATGGGAACCATCGATGGAGGATGCATCGATGGCCATCCCTACCTTCTCCCTCCTGTGCGGTGCTGGGGATTCAGGAAGCAGGCACCAGGAAGAACAGAGGACGAGATGAAGAGAGTTGGGGGCGGGGCTTCCTGGTGAGCTTGGGCAGGAAGCTGATCCGGAGGTGGGGTCTGAGACACTCCTTGCTGTCACTGACACTGAGACGGGCAAAACGGGTCACTAGCGAGAGCTGGGATCCAGTAGATCAGTCAGTGAAAAGATCTGTATCTTTTTTAAGTCGGATCAACGGTTTACTTTGAAAGGAGGGGTAATTTGTTAATAACAAAGCATACTTTGTCTTACAATCGTTTATTCCCATTATTTTTTACTTTAAAAAAAAACAAAAAACATTGAGCTGAACAAATAAGAACATACATAACCGAGTAAAACACTGATCGATGGCTGGGTGCAGAATCGCCATCAAAGGCAACAATCGATGGCGTCTGCACCGATGGCCATCCCTAGCAGCAGCAGCCTTATTATTCTTTCTTTTACTTGCAGTAGCAGCACTGAACTCAGTCTCCGGCGTCAGTACATCTCAGCTGCCACAGGAAAATGCATTGTAATTAAAAACGAAACTGAAAGTAAAAGAACGACAGATCACCTTTTTGGGATCAGCGGCTCACTCGTTCTTTCATGGGATCCGTTCAAAAGATTTGCTTCCTTCGCGAACGACCCATCTCTAGACACTGTGGTGCTGGTGCTGGCCCCCTTGTGCAGACTGTCAGCCCAGCTGAGCTGTGACACACAGCCGCACACAAGCAGTCTCCATCCACCGTGTCAAAAGGCTGCCTATGCGTAGCAGCGCAGCCTTATCACAGATTAGTAATATCTGTGGACCTACAGGGCTTCCGTAGCCCTGAAGCCAAGGTCCACACAGTTTCCAGCAGTCTGTGATACAGCCAAGCTGCCATGCATAGGCAGCCCTATCACACTGTGTGGATGTATCCTGTGTGGTGAAGTGCCTGCGGCTGCTGATGGTGTCAGTCTACTATGATTGCAGCCGCAGGTCCAGAAGCTACCAGTATGCTCAAGTAGGAGGGACTGGGAGTCTGGGAGACAACAAAGCAGCTGCTGCTCCTCGCATAGCCAGTACTCTGCGGCATCCAGTTGCAGTGTCTCAAACGCTGATGGTGGCCCAGCCTTCCACTGACCGCAGGAGACAGGGCTGAATATGAAGTATTCAGCTGGGCCCTGTCTCCGACCTGCAGTGTCCCCAGCCAAATTGTGTGGGTGACGTCACACCCGCGAGTGGGTGGAGCCAAGTCCATTTTTTTTCGGCCTCACCTTCGTTCAGCCTCCCGGGAAAATTCCCCATGGCTTAAATGGCCAATCCACCCCTGCTCCACATGTTACATCTGCCCCCCTGCAGTGCACCGTGGTTTTGTCCATTTGTGAAGGAATTTGCCTTTGTTACTGAACCAGAATAAGGGCCTATATGTAATGCAGCTAAAAGTTCTCAGTAAATTAAAATAGAAGTAACCGTTCCAGTTGTGCTATGGACACTTGTTATACAGGTACATAAGATCTCTCCAGCACTGGTCTTATCCCTTCTGACATAGGTGGCAGAGTTGTTTGGATAAACACTTACACACCCGCCCCCTTGACCACCTCCTATGATGGATCATGGAAACAAGTCATTACCTGCTCAGACTTCTTAAGCTGGGTAAACATATAATACAATCATCGGGCCGTTCTTCCATTCTGCGTCAGACGGCCGTTCAATTGTATAGGTGTGTACGCTGTCCCGACTCCCTCTGTACAAGCGATAAACGGCCAAAAACGGTCTTGTCCGTCCATACTCGGTCGGTCGAAGGTTCAGTGCTGTTTAATTTTCATCTGACAGGACGGGCCCATATCGGAACAAAAGTGCAGTGTGTACGGACGTTGGATCGATATGCTGGCCGTTCTTGCGACTATACTGCCAAAGCTGGAACGCCCATGTGGGCGTTCCGTAGCTGCATGGTCTCTCCTACAGCACAAGAAGCGTTCACCTCTCCCCATGTATATTTAAATAAATAATCATAATATACATGCACCTCATCTTTATAGCAGGTCGCCGTATCTGTCCATTGTCACCCAGTAAATGTGAAATAATATCACCTAAATGTCATAAATGCATTTGTGCACCCCTGAATTCCAAAAATGTACTAGTGTGAAGTGCACGGTTCCTTTCTTCCGGGGGATTGGGAAGACAAAAGTTGGAGATAACTTTGAAGAGACAGATGCGGTTGAAAGTAACTGCTTTATTATTTGTAGTTTAATAAGAAGAAATATGACGGCTTCAGGCCTACGGTTTCAACCACGATCACAAGCTAGGGGTACAATTTTCCTGGCGCTCACTTGACTAAATTAATTATCAAACATTATTCGAACAGCAACTCTTGTTCAAATACCAGAACATAACACATGTTATTGACATGCATCTGACAATACTTAGCAACTAATACACGAACTAGCACCATCATTTATCACTAACATCTCTAGCAATCAATAACGGATCCTAATGGTACCAACATATGTAGGGTCTACCAACATGTAGCTAGAGGTATCAATACCCGGTTACTGTCCTGAGTCCGAGCCTAGGACTCGGCCTGTCCACAGGGATAAATGTACCACTCTCCGGGAAGGTGTCTCTAAGGGAGAACCCCGGCCTTTCTACGGATCAATAACCTGGGTCTCGCTGTAATCAGGTCTTTCTGCGGATCAATGGCCTGAGTCTACTGCAATCAGGCCTTCCTACGGATCAATAGCCTGGAAGTACTTTAAGCAGGGGAGTGAGGCTGCTGTATCTTGGGGCAAGGTGAAATCCCTCTTGCATGATACGGCAGCAACTACTCACAGCCTTAATACACATTACGGGACAGTGGCATTAAGAAATAAGTACACCCCCTGGTCCTATGGGGTACTCCCGAGTACAAGGGTAGTTCAGCGCCCCGTGACCCCTGGGGGGGATCTGTAAGGGGGATCCCAGTGTCAGTTGAAAAAGTGCTTTAACTGCACGAAACGCGTTGAAGACCTGCCTGTGGATACCTGCAAGTACCTGCAAGAACGCTACCCTGACCTCTACAAGTTCCTTCCATCAAGCGGGAGCACGAAGAACCATCGCCGGCTACACGGCTTTCACGGCACCGTGTGACGTCACCTACAGACGGAGACGAGCGGCTTCTCAGAACATCAGCAAGACGCTACCTCCGTATCCCCGCCTGGCTCCCAGTCTCCCGCTCCGTGCTCTATAGAAGTAGGGACAGCTAGCAGGTACCCCACAGACTTTTACACGGACGCCCCAAAGGGGCTGTAAACATTATTATTAACGTTTATTTTATTTTTCAGGTGCTTTCCTATCTTTTATTCTACATCTTTAACTTACTCTACATCTTTAACTTTCTCTTCTATTTTATATTTAGCGCTCATTCTTCTGCAAATTATTAACCCATTCATTGAGCAGCTTATTTTACATAGTTTTTAGCGCAGTGCCCACAATTTTATTCCAGTGTCAGTTGGCCAGAGGGGCTCCGCAGGCAATCCAGGGCAGTGAAAGGCCCTTTACTAATGAGGGGGCCTGACTGGGCCAAATACCCTCTTTGGTGAGGGAGCTGCTGGCGTGGGTCAACTGAATGCACTTAGGGTACCTGTGGCAGTTGCAGGCTCCCGCCCGGTGTCTTCCGATGCACGCTCCCACAGGCTCTATCTGGATGGTGCTGGGGCCTCCTGATGCCGTGATCCCTCTCCTGCCAGTCGCACTAGTGCGGGCGCACTTTGCGTTGCCGCACTCAGTATTCCCAGATGCCGCTGATGTGGGATGATGTCACCCCCGGCTCCCGCTGCTCACATCCCTTGCAGCCAGGCACCTCCGTCCTCGGGTGCACCCGTACCTTGGCCGCACGCTGCTGCTCTGGCCAGTCCCCTTCGTCCAGCCTCAGCCTCTCGCTGGCTGCCGGTGTCTCGGTCTCCCTCCTGCCAATCACCGCCGGGGTTACAAGACACCCTCTGTGCTGTGCAGCAGTCGGCGGCTCTCCCTCTCTCCTTTTCCGTTCCCCGCCGGATCTCGCGTGGGTTCTCGCCTCCACGCCGAGGTTCTCTCTCCTCCCTCCTGGTGACCTCTCACCCCCGTCTTCGCGCCTCCGCCTCCTCCAATCCTGGCCGGGCTCCTTCCCCTGCTCATCGGCCCGGGGAGTCCCGCCTCTTCTTTCCTCTGCATCGGCACTTGGAGAGGAGTTAACCCCTCCTCTGCCAGAGGATTCATCCTCCCTGCCTCCTTCTAGTGGGACCCGCTGCGGGGTGCCACATTAGGACAGTGTATGATTGAAACTAATGTATAGCAGATAGAAGTGTACTCTAGTATCAGGAGAACGGTGAACGTGCCCCAGCTGCACGAGGTAGCAGAAGCAGAGTGCTGTCGGGATTCAGGCTATACAAACAAAGCTTGATACCGACACTGCTATTACATAACAAATCATAACTAAAGCATAGTGTTGTAATCCAAATAAATATATAGGAGAGGAGCCTATCTGAACAATTAAAACAATAAAGGGAGGCTTCTCACAGTGGGAACACTGTGGGATAGACAGTGTTAAAATACCGGCATATTGGCACATAATGAAAGCCGCATGAACTATAGAATGTCAGATACAATCAGTGGCAAACGCAGGATTTTCAGAAGGGGGTTTCCAGAGGGGCGGAGCAAAGCACGGAGATGGACACTTAGGTGACCCAGTATATGCCGGGTCAGTTAAAGTATTATAGATAGACCAAATGTATATAAATAATAATAATAACATATATATATATATATATATATATATATATATATATATAGAAAAAGGGACCCCAACCGCGCACACCTATATGGTTGCGGCACCTCTAAAGGCCCCCTGTTAGACAGGACCCAAATTGGTTTAGAGATGAAGTAGAGTGTGGTACAGAGTGCGCTACCAAGATTTAATCCACAATTGTTAAAAATATGATAAAATTTAATGACACGATGCCTTCAATAGGCAGCATAAAATACATATAGACTTTTTTACAGCATGTATTTGTCAATATCTCTGATTCAGGTTATATCTGTGATGAAAACAAAGGCCCAACGCGTTTCGTCAGAGAGTTGACTTCATCAGGGGCTTACAAGCAGGGTTTGACAATCCAAATGACACTTCGTACAAAACATTAGTTTTATACACACTTTCAAATCGGCATCAGTAATTTATGTACGGGATAGCATAAAAACCAAATGTAAAAACAGCCAAAAAGCTTTGGTACTCTTTACCTAGAACGGCGCCCACGATTGAAATCGCGGGATCGCGGGTAAAATCGCGGCAATCGCGGTAATCGCGGGTAAATCGCGGGTACATCAAAATCGGGTACCCGCGATTACCGCGATTTTCCCATAGGGAACAATGTTAAAAAGGCAGATTGACCGCGATTTTAGCGTTAAATGCCTCAATGCCCGCGATTTTTACATAGGAAACAATGTTAAATGGGCCACAGAGCCCTAATAGTCCCCCTGAATTGTTAAATGGCCCCCACAATTTTTAACGCCACCCCACGATCAACGTGAACCCGAAGCGTGGCGAGCGCAGCGAGCCCGCGAGGGGCGGCGGTACGCGTCCTACGACCTTTTCATGCCCTACTATCCACGTCGGCGTGGAGTTGAGAATAGAATAGTGTGGCGAGCGCAGCGAGCCACCGAGCCCGAAGCGTGGCGAGCGCAGCGAGCCCCGCGAGGGGACGCGGATACCTTCACAGGTAAACGCGTCCCTTCGCGGGCTTCACAGGTGTCCGCGTCGCCACGGACACCTGTGAAGCCCGCGAGGGGACGCGTTTACCTGTGAAGGTATCCGCGTCCCCTCGCGGGGCTCGCTGCGCTCGCCACGCTTCGGGCTCGGTGGCTCGCTGCGCTCGCCACACTATTCTATTCTCAACTCCACGCCGACGTGGATAGTAGGGCATGAAAAGGTCGTAGGACGCGTACCGCCGCCCCTCGCGGGGCTCGCTGCGCTCGCCACGCTTCGGGTTCACGTTGATCGTGGGGTGGCGTTAAAAATTTTGGGGGCCATTTAAGACTTCAGGGGGACTATTTGGGCTCTGTGGCCCATTTAACATTGTTTCCTATGTCAAAATCGCGGTCATTGAGGCATTTAACGGTAAAATCGCGGTCAATCTGCCTTTTAACATTGTTCCCTATGGGAAATCGCGGGCATCGCGTCGCGGGCATCGCGGGTACATTTATGGCCGGCCGCGACGCGACCGACGCGATTTTTCAGGTTTAACATGGTTTTCAATGGGAAAATCGCGGGCATCGCGTCGGTCGCGTCGCGGGTAGCCATAAATGTACCCGCGATGCCCGCGACGGGCGCCGTTCTAGGTAAAGAGTACCAAAGCTTTTTTTGGGCTGGTAACAATGAACGGACAGTTTTTTAGACTCAGTACATGGGGGTTGGTGTCCACCCCAAAAAGCAGATGTGACTGCAGTCCAATTTTCCTCCAATAGTATAGGCTTATATAAGTCTGGACTACCGGATGTGCACTCTTTGGAATCATTCAGCTTTTGGATTCAGGGGGCGTGAATTGCGCGAGGGGAGGTTGCGAATCGCGGGAGGGGGGTGCGCGGGGGGTCCGTGAATTGCGGGAGGGGGGGGGGGCACGGGGCGCGATGAATCACCTAGTTGGTTATATATTCTTGTAGAAGGATGGTAGGATGTTGCTGTCATTCAGAATGCATTTACATAAACAGTAATAGTGGCAGTAAAAGATGTGACTTAAAACACCTACAGTAAAACAGAACAGGTGTTATATATTATACAAAGAATTGGTTGATGATGTGTAGGTTGACGTGCACATAGTTCATAGTTGTCACTGGAAAAAAATTGCTACACGAAAAAATCAACACAGAAAGTTCAACACATGTAAATGTTGACATAAGTGTTGCACTTCATCGGTGTCCATGTCGACACATGAGAATGAATATGAAAACATTGAAAAAAAGAAAAATAAATCTTCAAAAACTCATGTCAACCTTTTTCATTGTCGACCATAGCCGTGCATGTGCCATTTAGTCCTGGGGTTGCCGTGAATCGCATGCGGGGGTGGGGGGGAGGGAGGAGGTGAGGGGTGTCCGTGAATCACGGGAGGAGGGGTCGTGGGTGGATGCCGTGAATTGCGGGAGGGGGGGTCGCGGGGGGGGCGTGTGGGTGCAGCGAATCGTGGGAGGGGCGCGGGGGGTTGCAGTGAATCGCGGGAGGGTGGGTCTCGGGGGTGGGGGGTTGCCGCAATGACAGGAGGGGGGGTCAGGGGGTTGGCGAGGGGGGGCCCAGGGGGTTGGCGCGAATCGCGGGAGGGGGGTCGCGGGGTGCCGCGAATCGCAGGAGGGGGGGTGTCACGGGGTGGGGCCGCGAATCGCGGGAGTCACCGGGGGTGCCGCGAATTGCGGGGGGTGTGCTGCAAATCGCGGGAGGGGGTTGCGGGGGGTGCCGCGAATCGCCACAAGAAAGGTCAACACATGTAATTGTTGACATAAGTGTGGCACTTCATTGGTGTCCATGTCGACACATGAGAATGAATATGAAAACATTGAAAAAGTGAAAAATAAATCTTGTCAACCTTTTTCATTGTCGACCATAGCCATGTCAGTGTTTTGCATGTGCCATTTAATCGTGGGGATGCCGTGAATGGCGGGGGGGGGGGGGCAGGGAGGGAGGTGCATACCCAACAGGGACACATTGCTCTGTTTCTGGACTTTCTTCTTAATTTATGGATTACCATCACCTGTGCTTAAACACCTTTCTTATCAATTACCCTGTTTAAAACAGGTGATGACAATCCTAAATTAAGATGGAAGTCCACAAACAGAGCATTCTGTCCCTCCTGGAGAGGGTCATGTTGGGAGGTATGTGGGGCGCTCACCTGGTGTGTCTGGTGAGTAGCTGTGTCTTTGCTGGGTAACATGGGGAGGCAGAGGGTGTCTGGCACTGTGCATACCTCCCAACATGACCTATGCCAGGAGGGACACAATGCTCTGCCGTTGGACTTTCTTCCTAATGTATGATTACCTCCATCTGTGTTGAACAGGTTAATTGATAGGAAAGGTGCTTCAACAAAGGTGATGGCAATCATACATTAAAAGGAAAGTGCAGGAGCAGAGCATTGTGTCCCTCCTATGACTGTGGGCTCACTGGGCTGGTTCTCTGTCATGTGAGTCAGAGGCTCCACCCAGCGTTACAGCTTCAGACACACTTTGAGTGACAGATGTAGCCAAATATATAAGAGATTGAAAAAGTGAAAAATAAATCTTGTCAACCTTTTTCATTGTCGACCATAGCCATGTCAGTGTTTTGCATGTGCCATTTAATCGTGGGGATGCCGTGAATTGCGGGAGGGGGGGATGTGGGTGCCGCGAATCGTGGGAGGGGGGGGGGGGGCGCGGGGTGTTGCAGTGAATCGCGGGAGGGTGGGTCGCGGGGGCGGGTGGTTGCCGCAATGACAGGAGGGGGGGCAGGGGTGGGGAATCGCGGTTGGGGGGGTCGTGGGGGGCACCGTGAACCTCGCGAGGGGGGGCCCAGGGGGTTGGCGCGAATCGCGGGAGGGGGGGTCGCAGGGTGCCGCGAATCGCAGGAGGAGGGGGGGGTGTCACGGGGTGGGGCCGCGAATCGCGGGAGTCACCGGGGGTGCCGCAAATTGCGGGGGGTGTGCTGCAAATTGCGGGAGGGGGTTGCGGGGGGTGCCGCGAATCGCCACAAGAAAGGTCAACACATGTAATTGTTGACATAAGTGTGGCACTTCATTGGTGTCCATGTCGACACATGAGAGTGAATATGAAAACATTGAAAAAGTGAAAAATAAATCTTGTCAACCTTTTTCATTGTCGACCATAGCCATGTCAGTGTTTTGCATGTGCCATTTAATCGTGGGGATGCCGTGAATGGGGGGGGGGGGAGGGAGGGAGGTACATAGCCAACATGACCCTCTCCAGGAGGGACACATTGCTCTGTTTCTGGACTTTCTTCTTAATTTATGGATTACCATCACCTGTGCTTAAACACCTTTCTTATCAATTACCCTGTTTAAAACAGGTGATGACAATCCTAAATTAAGATGGAAGTCCACAAACAGAGCATTCTGTCCCTCCTGGAGAGGGTCATGTTGGGAGGTATGTGGGGCGCTCACCTGGTGTGTCTGGTGAGTAGCTGTGTCTTTGCTGGGTAACATGGGGAGGCAGAGGGTGTCTGGCACTGTGCATACCTCCCAACATGACCTATGCCAGGAGGGACACAATGCTCTGCCGTTGGACTTTCTTCCTAATGTATGATTACCTCCATCTGTGTTGAACAGGTTAATTGATAGGAAAGGTGCTTCAACACAGGTGATGGCAATCATACATTAAAAGGAAAGTGCAGGAGCAGAGCATTGTGTCCCTCCTATGACTGTGGGCTCACTGGGCTGGTTCTCTGTCATGTGAGTCAGAGGCTCCACCCAGCGTTACAGCTTCAGACACACTTTGAGTGACAGATGTAGCCAAATATATAAGAGATATATATATATATACACATACATACACACACACATACAGGGGCGTCAACAGCATTGTATGACCCCTGGGCATAGCAATGTATTGGGGCCCCTACCGATTCTCCAGCGGTAGGGGTGGGGGAAGATTTGATGTCCTGCGGGTGGTAGGGGGTATTATATCAACCGCTCTGCATGTAGGGCCTGGATCAGTAATTTCCACTAATTACCCCTTTACTGCACAGATGGTGGGAGATGGGGTGGGAGAAGGGGGCATTGGGCTGAATGAAGGGGCTCTGATATATAACTTCCAGGGTGGTAGAGGATGTTTAATATGCAAAGGAGGGGTGTATAGTGGAGTGGGCTCATTATTCATAATTTTCTGGTGGGAGGACAGCTTGCTTGACTGCAGATATCTCCAGTTCCCAGAAATAGGTTTCTTAGATTGGAATGGAAAAACTAGAGAATCCCACCTACCAAATGGTATTGGGGACTAGGGAATCAGAGTTCAGGAGGCAGAGCAATCTGCCAACGAGTATATAAAACTACATACCATTTGGAGGCTGAGTTGGTTGTCTCCTGGCCACATTATATGAAACCTGCTCGGCACTGTGCTATGGCTCCCTCCTGCCCTGGCCCTGCCTAGTGCCCTCTTGTCAGGAGATGGACGCAGAGCACGACGGGACAGTTGGAGAAGCCAAGTCCCCACCTGAAGTCAGAAAGGGCCCCCCTGTATCTGGACCTCAAAAGTATAGGTGACTAAGGTGAGGAGGTCAAGGAGGGAAGGAGGCAATTAGCTGCCTGGAGCTCATCTCTGCAGAGAGAGCCAGGCAGGGCCATCATTACACATGGGCTTGATGGGCAGTTGCCCGAGGGCCCTACAATCCTAGGGGCCCACTGCCCAGTCCAGGTCATTGGTTACACACCTGAGTCATCGATATCACTACATACCTGCGTCACCCATATCACTACATACCTGCATCACCTATATCACTACACACCTGCGTCACCCATATCACTACACACCTGCGTCACCCATATCACTACACACCTGCGTCATCCATATCACTACGCTCCTGCGTCACCCATATCACTACATACCTGTGTCACCCATATCACTACACACCTGCGTCACCAATATCACTACACAGCTGCATCATCCATATCACTACACACCTGCGTCACCCATATCACTACATACCTGCGTCACACATATCACTACATAACTGCGTCACCCATATCACTACGCACCTGCGTCACCCATATCACTACGCACCTGCGTCACCCATATCACTGCACACCTGCGTCACCCATATCACTACACACATGCGTCACACATATCACTACATAACTGCGTCACCCATATCACTACGCACCTGCGTCACCCATATCACTACGCACCTGCGTCACCCATATCACTGCACACCTGCGTCACCCATATCACTACATACCTGTGTCATCCATATCACTACATACCTGCGTCATCCATATCACTACATACCTGCGTCACCCATATCACTACAAACCTGCATCACTCATATTACTACACACCTGCGTCACCCATATCACTACACACCTGCGTCACCCATATCACTACACACCTGCATCACCCATATCACTACATACCTGCGTCATCCATATCACTACATACCTGCGTCATCCATATCACTACATACCTGCGTCACCCATATCAGTACAAACCTGCATCACTCATATCACTACACACCTGCGTCATCCATATCACTACACACCTGCGTCATCCATATCACTACACACCTGCGTCATCCATATCACTACATACCTGCGTCACCTATATCACTACACACCTGACGTCATCCATATCACTACATACCTGCGTCACCTATATCACTACACACCTGCGTCACCCATATCACTACACACATGCGTCACCCATATCACTACATACCTGCGTCACCCATATCACTACACACCTGCATCATCCTTATCACTACACACCTGCATCATCCATATCACTACACACCTGCGTCACCCATATCACTACACACCTGCATCATCCATATCACTACACACCTGCATCATCCATATCACTACATACCTGCCTCACCCATATCACTACACACCTGCATCATCCATATCACTACATACCTGCGTCACCCATATCACTACACACCTGCGTCACCCATATCACTATATACCTGAGTCACCCATATAACTACATACCTGCGTCACCCATATCACTACACACCTGCGTCACCCATATCACTACATACCTGCGTCATCCATATCACTACATACCTGCGTCACCCATATCACTACGCACCTGCGTCACCCATAACGCACATGCGTCACACATATCACTACATAACTGCGTCACCCATATCACTACGCACCTGCGTCACCCATATCACTACGCACCTGCGTCACCCATATCACTGCGCACCTGCGTCACCCATATCACTACATACCTGCGTCACCCATATCACTACACACCTGCATCATCCATATCACTACACACCTGCATCATCCATATCACTACACACCTGCGTCACCCATATCACTACACACCTGCGTCATCCATATCACTACATACCTGTGTCATCCATATCACTACACACCTGCGTCATCCATATCACTACACACCTGCATCATCCATATCACTACACACCTGCATCATCCATATCACTACACACCTGCATCATCCATATCACTACACACACTTGCGTCATCCATATCACTACACACCTGCATCACCCATATCACTACATACCTGCGTCACCCATATTACTTCATACCTGCGTCACCCATATCACTACACACCTGCTTCATCCATATCACTACACACCTGCGGCATCCATATCACTACACACCTGCATCATCCATATCACTACACACCTGCATCATCCATATCACTACACACCTGCGTCACCCATATCACTACACACCTGCGTCACCCATATCACTACACACCTGCGTCATCCATATCACTACACACCTGCGTCACCCATATCACTACACACCTGCGTCATCCATATCACTACACACCTGCGTCACCCATATACTACATACCTGCGTCACCCATATCACTACATACCTGCGTCATCCATATCACTACACACCTGCGTAACCCATATCACTACACATCTGTGTCATCCATATCACTACATTCCTGCATCATCCATATCACTACACACCTGCATCACCCATATCACTACACAGCTGCATCATCCATATCACTACACACCTGCGTCACCCATATCACTACATACCTGCATCACCCATATCACTACACACCTGCGTCACCCATATACTACATACCTGCGTCACCCATATCACTACACACCTGCGTCACCCATATCACTACATACCTGCATCTTCCATATCACTACATACCTGCGTCATCCATATCACTACATACCTGCATCACCCATATCACTACACACCTGCGTCACCCATATCACTACACACCTGCGTCACCCATATCACTACACACCTGCATCATCCATATCACTACACACCTGCGTCACCCATATCACTACATACCTGCATCATCCATATCACTACATACCTCCTTCATCCATATCACTACATACCTTCATCACCCATATCACTACACACCTGCGTCACCCATATCACTACATACCTGCGTCATTCATATCACTACATACCTGTGTCATCCATATCACTACATACCTGCGTCACCCATATCACACCTGCGTCACCCATATCACTACACACCTGCGTCACCCATATCATTACACACCTGCATCATCCTTATCACTACATACCTGCGTCACCCATATCACTACGCACCTGCGTCACCCATATTACTACGCACCTGCGTCACCCATATCACTACACACCTGCTTTATCCATATCACTACACACTTGCGTCACCCATATCCCTACACACCTGCGTCACCCATATCACTACATACCTGCGTCATCCATATCACTACACACCTGTGTCACCCATATCACTACACACCTGTGTCACCCATATCACTACATACCTGCGTCACCCATATCACTACATACCTGCGTCATCCATATCACTACATACCTGCGTCACCAATATCACTACACACCTGCGTCACCCATATCACTACACACCTGCGTCACCCATATCACTACACACCTGCATCATCCATATCACTACATACCTGCGTCACCAATATCACTACACACCTGCGTCACCCATATCACTACACACCTGCGTCACCCATATCACTACATACCTGCGTCATCCATATCACTACATACCTGAGTCACCCATATAACTACATACCTGTATCATCCATATCACTACACACCTGCGTCACCCATATCACTACATACCTGCATCATCCATATCACTACACACCTGCATCATCCATATCACTAAATACCTGCGTCACCCATATCACTACACACCTGTGTCACCCATATCACTACATACCTGCGTCACCCATATCACTACATACCTTCGTCATCCATATCACTACATACCTGCATCATCCATATCAGTACTAGAGATGTGCGGGCTCGGATTTCAGAGATCCGAGCCCCCACGGACGTCATCATTCCGAGCCCGATTCCGAGCAGCGCTCGGAGATTCCCGCCTGACTCGGTCCGTCCGCGTGATTAGAACGTCATCTCCCGGCGTCGGATTTCGCGAGGCTTTATAAGCAGCTGCCGCGCCCCGCCATCTTCACTCCAGTCAAGTAGTGGGTTGGGAGAGGGTGTGTTGGTGCTGCTGCTGGGGCTTAAACTTGAGCTTGACCTTGAGCTTTTGCAATCGCTGGTGCTGTCTCTCAGTGCTGCTGTGTAGTAGTCTAACTGTGTACTTGTAGTACTACTGTCTCCTCTGTGCGGTCTACCTCTGGTGTGCTGTGCTGCCTGTAATTGATTATTTTATTTGCTGGTGCTGTCTCCCTCAGTGCTGCTGTGTACTCTGTTCTCAGCTTAGGACAACAGTCTAACTGTGTACTTGTAGTACTACTGTCTCCTCTGTGCGGTCTACCTCTGGTGAGCTGTGCTGTAATTAATTATTTTATTTGCTAGGGCTGTCTCCCTCAGTGCTGCTGTGTACTATACTATGTTCTCCTCTGCTTAGAAGAACAGTCTAACTGTGTACCTGCCTGTAGTACTACTGTCACCTCTGTGCTGGGGCATACATCTGGTGCTGTGCTGTGCCATTTATTATATATATAATTATTAATTATATTAAATATAAATATATATAGTCCACTGGTGCTGCACTGCTGCCTGCACTGAATCTGCCAGTCTGGCGGTCTGTGGTCTGGGGCTCACTGGCTATACTGCCGTATGTACCGTCTGGTCTGGGGCTCACTGGCTAATAAATAATTAAATACTGCCTGCCTAATAAATAATTAAATACTGCCGTATATATCTACCTTTGTGGTCTGGGGCTCACTGGCTATACTGCCGTATGTACCGTCTGGTCTGGGGCTCACTGGCTAATAAATAATTAAATACTGCCGTATATCTCTACCTTTGTGGTCTGGGGCTCACTGGCTATACTGCCGTATGTACCGTCGGGTCTGGGGCTCACTGGCTAATAAATAATTAAATACTGCCTGCCTAATAAATAATTAAATACTGCCGTATATCTCTACCTTTGTGGTCTGGGGCTCACTGGCTATACTGCCGTATGTACCGTCTGGTCTGGGGCTCACTGGCTAATAAATAATTAAATACTGCCTGCCTAATAAATAATTAAATACTGCCGTATATCTCTACCTTTGTGGTCTGGGGCTCACTGGCTATACTGCCGTATGTACCGTCTGGTCTGGGGCTCACTGGCTAATAAATAATTAAATACTGCCGTATATCTCTACCTTTGTGGTCTGGGGCTCACTGGCTATACTGCCGTATGTACCGTCTGGTCTGGGGCTCACTGGCTAATAAATAATTAAAAACTGCCTGCCTAATAAATAATTAAATACTGCCGTATATCTCTACCTTTGTGGTCTGGGGCTCACTGGCTATACTGCCGTATGTACCGTCTGGTCTGGGGCTCACTGGTTAATAAATAATTAAATACTGCCGTATATCTCTACCTTTGTGGTCTGGGGCTCACTGGCTATACTGCCGTATGTACCGTCTGGTCTGGGGCTCACTGGCTAATAAATAATTAAATACTGCCTGCCTAATAAATAATTAAATACTGCCGTATATCTCTACCTTTGTGGTCTGGGGCTCACTGGCTATACTGCCGTATGTACCGTCTGGTCTGGGGCTCACTGGCTAATAAATAATTAAATACTGCCGTATATCTCTACCTTTGTGGTCTGGGGCTCACTGGCTATACTGCCGTATGTACCGTCTGGTCTGGGGCTCACTGGCTAATAAATAATTAAATACTGCCGTATATCTCTACCTTTGTGGTCTGGGGCTCACTGGCTATACTGCCGTATGTACCGTCTGGTCTGGGGCTCACTGGCTAATAAATAATTAAATACTGCCTGCCTAATAAATAATTAAATACTGCCGTATATCTCTACCTTTGTGGTCTGGGGCTCACTGGCTATACTGCCGTATGTACCGTCTGGTCTGGGGCTCACTGGCTAATAAATAATTAAATACTGCCGTATATCTCTACCTTTGTGGTCTGGGGCTCACTGGCTATACTGCCGTATGTACCGTCTGGTCTGGGGCTCACTGGCTAATAAATAATTAAATACTGCCTGCCTAATAAATAATTAAATACTGCCGTATATCTCTACCTTTGTGGTCTGGGGCTCACTGGCTATACTGCCGTATGTACCGTCTGGTCTGGGGCTCACTGGCTAATAAATAATTAAATACTGCCGTATATCTCTACCTTTGTGGTCTGGGGCTCACTGGCTATACTGCCGTATGTACCGTCTGGTCTGGGGCTCACTGGCTAATAAATAATTAAATACTGCCGTATATCTCTACCTTTGTGGTCTGGGGCTCACTGGCTATACTGCCGTATGTACCGTCTGGTCTGGGGCTCACTGGCTAATAAATAATTAAATACTGCCTGCCTAATAAATAATTAAATACTGCCGTATATCTCTACCTTTGTGGTCTGGGGCTCACTGGCTATACTGCCGTATGTACCGTCTGGTCTGGGGCTCTCTGCCTAATACTGCCGTACCTGTGTGGTGTGTGGCTCACTGCCCAATACTGCCGTATCTACCCTCTGGTCTGGGGCTCACTGCCTAAATACTGCCGTATATCATTATCTACCTGTCTGGTCTGGGGCTCTCTGCCTAATACTGCCGTACCTGTCTGGTGTGTGGCTCACTGCCCAATACTGCCGTATCTACCCTCTGGTCTGGGGCTCACTGCCTAAATACTGCCGTATACCATTATCTACCTGTCTGGTCTGGGGCTCTCTGCCTAATACTGCCGTACCTGTCTGGTGTGTGGCTCACTGCCTAATACTGCTGTATCTGTATAACTGCCTGCTGGTGCATACTCACTGACATATATATAATTGCACTCCAGTGGTTCTGTTCTGTGACATAACTCCACAATAATAATGGAGATCCAAAATATGGAGGTTAACAAACAAAGGAAAGATGAAGATGCACTTCCTCATAGTTCTGAAGCTGCTGCCACTAGTCATGACATAGACGATGAAATGCCAACAACGTCGTCTGCCACGGCCGATGCCCAGTGTGAAAGCAGAGGGCATGTACAATTGAAACCAAACTTCCGTAAAAGGAATAAAAATATGAAATGTAAATCGTTGGAAGAGAAACTTAAACTTGGCAATATGCCATTTACGACACGGAGTGGCAAGGAACGGCTAAGGCCATGGCCTAACTTCATGACTAGTGGTGCAGCTTCAGATGACAAGGAAAGTCCTCCTCCTCCGCTCTCCCCGCCCAATAGGAAATCAAAGAGAGTTAGGCTGACACCGACTCAAAAAAGTCTGAAAAAATTTAAGAAAAAAAAACAGAACAAAATTCAGAAAATAAATCTGGAAAAAACTCATCCTTCTAAAGACATATCCCAAATCCCCACGGAGAGTTCGAGGCAGGGCCGGATTTGTGCCTAGGCCAGTGAGGCACCGGCCTCAGGGCGGCACCAATTAAGGGGCGGCAGGCAGGCTGACATTCTGTTAAATAGCAGCATGGCACAGCATGTGGGCAGCCGCGAGTGACGAGTGCCGCAGACATGAATTATCATATGTCGCTGGCAGAGCCGCTCGTCACCCGCCACTGCCCACCCACTCTGCCATGCACATTGCATCACCGCTTAGTGGCTGGGTCTGACGGTCCCCCTGCGCGTCCAGAAATGGCTCAGGCTCACTGCTGCCGGCTCCCGCCCATTGGCTACTCTACACACACACACAGTCTATTGGCTGCTGTGTATCCAGCAGCTGAGCTGAGTGGCACGCAGATCCTCCCTGCACTCAGTCAGTCACAGTGTGTGAGCCGGAGAGACTGACTGAGACACTGTCCTAATCACTGTACTAATAAGGGGATGCGGTCATCTATTAGAATGAACTTAGGTCTACAGTCATTAGGTCGACCCCACTAGGTCGACTGGCAGGAAGGTCGACCTGACTTAAGGTTGACATGGGCCAAGGTCGACATGACTTAAGGTCGAATTTGCATAAAGGTCGACATGAGGAAGGTCGACTGGTCATAAGGTCGACATGGGTTTTTCACTGGTTTTTGAGCCAACATGTGCCGACAGGCGGTATTTCATGCCCTACCATCCACTAGGGTGTGGTGGGAGAATAAAATAGTGTGCCGAGCGTAGCGAGGCACCGTGCCCGAAGCATCGCGAGCGAAGCGAGCGATGCGAGGGTCCGATTCTCATTGCCAACTGTGTCCATGTCGACTGTGTCGACATTCGGATAAAAAAACAGTGAAAAACCCATGTCGACCTTATGACCAGTCGACCTTCCTCATGTTGACCTTTATGCAAATTCGACCTTAAGTCATGTCGACCTTGGCCCATGTCGACCTTAAGTCAGGTCGACCTTCCTGCCAGTCGACCTAGTGGGGTCGACCTAATGACTGTAGACCTAAGTTCATTCTGACAGATGTCCCGATTCCCTAATAAGTGCCTCCCTCCCTCCGGGTCCTCCGTACAGTGAGCAGTCCAGAGTGCTTAAAAAAATATTAAGGTGGGCTACAGTTACATTTTTATGATATATATATATATATATATATATATAAATAACAATGTATGTACATATATGATTACATTAAAATAGGTGGGGGGGGGGGGCACAAAAATGTTGTGCCTAGGGGCGGCCTGACCCCTAAATTCGCCCCTGGTTCGAGGATGGCGGTGGTTGTGATGCCGGACCTTCCCATCACTGTACGTGAAGAGGTGGCTCCTTCCACCATTTGCAGTACGCCCTCTGCATATGCTGGAAGGATCACCCACAGTCTAGTTCCAGATTTTATCAGTGAAGGTGATGTTGTACACCAGGAGGAGGATATTGATGTAGCTGGCACTGAGGAGGAAGTTGTCGAGGAGGATGGAGACTTGGTTTGCTTAAATGACCCACCAGGGGGGAATGAGGCACCTTTGGGGGAAAAAGTTGTTGTCCATGGGATGAAAAAGTCCATCGTCATGCCTGGACAAAGGACCAATAAATCCACCTCTGCGGTCTGGAATTTTTTTTATCCACATCCGGACAACAAAAGTATTGCCATTTGTAGCTTATGTAAAACTCCAATAAGCAGGGGTAAGGATCTTGCCCACCTAGGGACAACCTCCCTTCAACGTCACCTAAAGACGCGTCATGGTTCAGTGTTTAGTCCAGAAAGTGCGGCTAGCAGTCCAGCGACACCTAAATCACTTGCTCCTCCTTTTGGAGCCAAATGCCTGAAAAGCACACCACCAACTCCCTCCTCGACAAATTCCTCCTCGATCCGGATAGGGGGGAGTCCTGCAGTCCATCTCACCTGCATGAATGACTCCATAGATTCCTCCGGAGGATCCTGCAGCACTACGCCTACTACTACTGCCGCTGCTGCTGCTGCTCCTGGAAGTCAGTCATCATCCCAGAGGGGAAGTCAGTCATCATCCCAGAGGGGAAGTCGTAAGACCGCTACGTCTTTCACTAAGCAATTGACCGTCCAACAGTAATTTTCCATGAGGATGAAATACGACAGCAGTCATCCTATGGCAAAGCGGATAACTGCGGCCTTGACAGCTATGTTGGTGTTAGACGTGCGTCCGGTGTCCGCCATCAATGGAGTGGGATTTAAACGGTTGATGCAGGTATTGTGTCCCCGGTACCAAATCCCGTCTAGATTCCACTTCACTAGGCAGGCGATACCCGCGATGTACAGTGAGGTCAGAAAAAGTGTCCTCAGTGCCCTGAAAAATGCGGCTGTACCCACTGTACACTTAACTACAGACATGTGGACAAGTGGATCAGGGCAAACTAAGGACTATATGACTGTGACAGCCCACTGGGTAGATGCATCACCTTCCGCAGCAGCAGCAGCAGCCGCATCTCCTGCATGCCAGCTCCTTCTTAGGCAGGCTACGCTGTGTATCACCGGTTTCAAGAAGAGGCACAACGCCGACAACCTCTTAGAGAAACTGAGGGAAATCATCTCCCTGTGGCTTACCCCCCTTAGACTCTCCTGGGGATTTGTGGTGTCGGACAACGCCAGTAACATTGTGCGGGCATTAAACATGGGCAATTTCCAGCACGTGCCATGTTTTGCCCACACAATAAATTTGGTGGTGCAGCATTTCATAAAAAATGACAGGAGTGTGCAGGAGATGCTTGCGGTGGCACGCAAAATTTGCGGACACTTTCGGCATTCTGCCACAGCCTGCCGAAGGCTGGAGCGGGAGCAAAAACTCAGCAACCTGCCCTGCCATCAGCTGAAACAAGAGGTGGTGACGCGCTGGAACTCCACCCTCTATATGCTGCAGAGGATGGAGGAGCAGCAAAAGGCCATTCAAGCCTACACAGCCACCTACGACTTAGGCAGAGGAGCGGGGCTGCACCTGACTCAAGCGCAGTGGAGGCTGATTTCCGTGTTGTGCAAGGTTCTCCAGCCGTTTGAAGTAGCCACACGTGAAGTCAGTTCCGACACTGCCAGCATTAGTAAGGTGATTCCCATGATCGGGCTGTTACAAAAGCAGCTGGAGAAAGTGAGGGAGGAGCTAAAGCGGAGCGATTCCGCAAAGCATGTCGCTATTGTGGATGAAGCCCTCCATACGCTTTGCCAGGATACGAGGGTGGTCAGTCTGTTAAAGTCAGAGGAATACATTTTGGCCACAGTGCTCGATCCTCGGTTTAAAGCGTATGTTGTGTCTCTGTTTCCGGCGGACACAAGTCTACAAAGGTGCAAAGACCTGCTGGTCAGGAGATTGTCATCTGAAGGGGACCGTGACACGGCCCCAGCTCCTCCTTCATTTTCTCCCACACCTGTGCCTGTGAGGAAACAGCTGCGATTTCCCACATAACCCGCTGGCGGGGATGCAGGGCAGGCAGGAGGGAGTTTGGACATCTGGTCCGGACTCAAGGACCTGCCAACGATTGCTGACATGTCTACTGTCGGTGCATTGGATGCTGTCAACATTGAAAAAATGGTGGCGGATTATTTTGGTGACAGCATCCAAGTAGACATGTCAGACAGTCCTTACCTGTACTGGCAGGAAAAAAAGGCAGTTTGGAAACCCCTGTACAAACTGGCTCTATTTTACCTGAGTTGTCCCCCCTCCAGTGTGTACTCCGAAAGAGTATTCAGTGCAGCGGGGAACCTGGTCAGTGAGCGGCGAAGGAGGTTGCTCCGAAAAATGTTGAGAAAATGATGTTTATAAAAATGAATTATCACTTATTCAATAAAGAGCAGGAATTGCCTCCAGAGATTATAACTGGACCTGTGATTGTGGAGTCCAGCGGGGACGAATTGATAATCTCTGAGAATGAGGAAGTACACACTGAAGGGGGCGAGGAATCAGAGGAGGAGGAGGAGGAGGATGATGATGATGATGATGAGTGACGATGACATCTTGTTACTGTAGAGCCAGTTTATACAGGGAGATATTATGAATTGTTTTATTTTTTGTGGGGGCCCAAACAAACCAATCATTTCAGCCACAGTTTTGTAGGCCCTGTCGCTGAAATGTTTGGTTTGTTAAAGTGTGCATGTCCTATTTTCGCAACATAAGGGTGGGTGGGAGGGCCCAAGGACAATTCCATCTTGCATCACCATTCATTATTCCTACTGCTGAGAGTCATTCATATGTGGGACTTGTCTTTTCAATGCATACAACTGTTTGCATTCCACTTGATTGCTGCACCTTCATGGGTGAGAATGTGATCTCCCTGACCTGGGGGACTCAGGGCTGGGGCAGGAAGGCTCAATTACACTTCTTTTTTTGGGCGGCTAACCTTTTTTTACCTGTCTGGTCTGGTGCCCACTGCTGAGAGTCATTTTTAATGCACATCAGGGTCAGGATCAGGCACATTATAATTAATAATCAATCAATCATAATCAATCAATCATAATCAATCAATCTATCATAATCAATCAGAATCAAGCCTGGGCGGCTGCAATTAAAGTTCTTTGTGGGCGGCTAAAGTTTTTTTTAGTTTTCCAGTTACTGCAGTTTTATACATAGCTTGGTTTTTGTAAGTTGAAGACTTGTCAGTGCAATTTTCTTTTACAATATCCTTTATCTTTGCATGGACTTTGTGTATTTGGTTAGCATTCTGAGGTGTACACTGACTGCCTTCACCTTGAGCATGATCAGTTTCTGAAGCGGCAAAAATCCTTTTGTTTTGAAGATAGTCACTTTCTTTGCCGTTAGTTGTACAGGCTGACCTACTAACAGACACAGTTGCTTCGGAACAAGTTGTTGGAAATTTTTTAGGAGATAAAGCTGTACAAACCTTCTGGCCCCCCTTTTCAATTTTTAATTGATTTGCAAACATTTTGTAGTATTTGTCATATGTGCATAGCCTTTTAGAGAGAACTGCTTTTTCCTCATCAGATAACCTTTGTAATGATTTGACCTTCGCATCTCTCGCCTTTTTATTTAATGACAAGAACGATGAATACTTCTTTAATTTCTTCATCAACTGTTCTTTATTCATGAAATGGTCCGATAAAGCCTTTCCTCAAAACTTAAGTAAAGTTATGTTTCCTTGATAATACTTTCACAGCTCACAAAATTCTCATCACTGGCTTCCTTTTCTTTGCCACTTGATACCTTGTTTTCACAATAAAGATTGATTTATTTTTGATGACCAGTTGGGTACAATTAGTTACACATCTTTTTGGGCGGCTAAACTTTTTTGGGGGAGGCTGCATTTAAACTTCTTTGGGGGCGGCTGCAATTAAACTTCTTTGGGGCACAGGGGCACAGGGGGTATCCTGTAGTGGGCTGCCACACATTTTTTTAAATATGGATCTTTCAGCACAGAGACAAACTGCACATCAGGGTCAGGATCAGCCAGGTTGTTAAACGGGGTTTCGAACACTGTTGGAGCACTCCTCTTAAAGTAATCTTTTCACGAGCTTCCATCACTTTGATAGGCTTGTCTCCTGCCATGATCTGTTGCTTATTCGAATTCAGCATTTCACGGGCGTCCTGCACTTTACCCCTTATGCGGAAGCGAGCATCTTTGGCCACCAACTTTTCACGGGCATCTTTTATCCCTAGTTTTTGGCGTGCATCAGTCACACCAATTTTCTGACGAGCATCAAATGTTCTCTGAAAACTGGTGGCAAGTGGACGATTGTTCACAGATGGTTGGAGTCTGGATCTCACGTTTCCTATACCTCCCCTGTTACTGACCCTGCGGTACATCCCGGTGCCCACGGACATTCCCCGTTTCCTGATCAGTTCATCCAGCGACACGTCGGCCATATTCCTCCAACCACACAGCTGCTATATCTAATTTGATAAAAATAAAAATAATACTTGTGCTGTGTGGGACTGTAAAAAAGAATTCCATGCTGCTTGTGCACTGACGTCTGCCACTGAGTGCCACAGCCAAGCAGTACCTAATAAGAAAATTAATTATTATAAATTCTGCTGATGCACAATACTAGTATTGCTGACGTATCTACCTGTCTTGTGCCTAGTACTACTGTCTTATCTACCTGTCTGGTGCCTAGTACTGCCATATCTACCGTCTGGTCTGGGGCTCACTGCCTAATACTGCCGTATCTACCTGTCTGATCTGGGGCTCACTGCCTAATACTGCTGTACCTGTCTGGTCAGGGGCTCACTGCCTAATTTTTTTTGGAGCCTTGAGACTTTTAGGGATGCTGTACTAGCCGACACCTTTAGGTGGACTCTGGTCTGTCTTGTATCAAGCACAGTGGTCTCATGTGCATGAGATTGTTCTCTGTCCTCTTTTAAAATTGTGTCACCATCTTCATGGGTGAGAATGTGATCTCCCTGACTTGGGGGAGTCAGGGCTGGGGCAGGAAGGGTACAGGCTGAGTGGGGGTAGGGCACCCTTGTACTCTGCTGCTTTTGCCGGCTCCGGCTGGTAGCGTCTCCCTGGTGTCACGGCTGGCACTCTGCAGGGCCTCCCTCTTGCCTTCCTCATGATGCTGGCTGCTGGCTCTCTCTGTGTGCGCTGCTGTCCATCACCGCCGGGTCTCCTGCACGGAAACGCTGCCCGGCTCTCTCCTCTCTAGCGGGTCTCACTTCTGCACGCTTCCAGGCTGCGCACTCTGCTGCTCTCCTCTCTGTGGATCTTTAGGGTGCCCAGCCTGTCTTCTCTCTCTAAGCACGTGTCATCCTCTCTCACGCTGCTGCAAACCCTCCTCCGGCACAGTTTCATTTCACCTCTGACCTCTCCTTTGCGCTCCTGTGCCAGTGCCCCTGTAACGGTGTGGTGCAAAATAGTACCTGAATCTGGAGCTGATTACGGCGGCAGCTTCTGGATTCCTCACGGCTTCTTCCGGAGAACCTGTGGCAGGGAATGGCACAACCCAAGGAGAACCCACAAAAGACAAGGCTACTACGGCTAGCAGCAACAAATATTTATTTAAAGGAGTAAACGCTGCCCGGCTCTCTCCTCTCTAGCGGGTCTCACTTCTGCACGCTTCCAGGCTGCGCACTCTGCTGCTCTCCTCTCTGTGGATCTTTAGGGTGCCCAGCCTGTCTTCTCTCTCTAAGCACGTGTCATCCTCTCTCACGCTGCTGCAAACCCTCCTCAGGCACAGTTTCATTTCACCTCTGACCTCTCCTTTGCGCTCCTGTGCCAGTGCCCCTGTAACGGTGTGGTGCAAAATAGTACCTGAATCTGGAGCTGATTACGGCGGCAGCTTCTGGATTCCTCACGGCTTCTTCCGGAGAACCTGTGGCAGGGAATGGCACAACCCAAGGAGAACCCACAAAAGACAAGGCTACTACGGCTAGCAGCAACAAATATTTATTTAAAGGAGATATGTAAATGGGTTGCTGCAATACACTCACGTACTTATGCAAAACAGTCACTTTATATCATTCAGTAATTAAAGCTATAACTAATCAATGACCAGATTAAAGAGAGAAAGATTACGCAATAAATTACATCACAACAATAACAATATGACAGAATAATATTACGTCACAACATGTCCGCCAAGTGGCGCTATGCACCCTATATACACTGCGCGGTAGTCCCTGGTGCAAAACAACACAGTTCCTGAATTTGAATAACGGTCCCGCGAAGGAAATCCTCACAAGGTGATTAGGCCATAACTTAGTGTGCACACTACTTTTATGTATAACAAAAGTGATCAAAAATCCTCTCTAAGAGGGGCAGGCAGATTCCCATCCCTTAGGGCAATCTCCTGTATCAGAGGCAAACAGGCAGTCCTGTTAGTGGGGGTATCCAACACCCCAGTACCTGAACAATCAGCTGCAGTTGCCAGCTCCTGCTGGTCACGACTCCTGGCTGGCCACTGCCTGTCTTGGGTGCTGTGTGGTCCTCTGGGTGACTCCCAGATGGGCGGCAATGTCCCTCTCTGCCTAGTTCAGTGCTGTAGGTCTCTGCAGTCACTCCTACTGGGCTCTATCTCCCTTCACATGCTGCTCACCCCTTCTTCTGGTCAGCAGTGCTGGCTGTCATTAACTGCTGGGTCCTTGCTCCCAGTGCCTGGTCTCAGATGTGTGCTTCTCTCTGCACAGCATCTCTGTCTGCATGCTTCCTTGCTCAGGATACAAGCTCTTCACCCCTCTGCACACTTTCTCTCTCTCTCACACACTGCTGCTGGGATCACCTCTGACCTCCCAGCTTCCTGTCTCATGTGCAGGGGAGCTGGGACACTAGGACACTAGCTGAGTCTGTTAACCCCTCACAGACCTGCAGCTTCCACAAGCAAAGGAGGTTTTCCTCTGAGCAATTAAATTAAATTTAAAAAAAAAATTGTGTAGAAAACATACAAAACCAAGAGAAAATGTAGCTTTCTATAAAGCACTTGCTCAAAATATGTAAAGTGAACAATTTATGAATAAGAGAATAATAAAAATTAACCGTTGTAGAGATTTATTCTACTTACAAAAAATTTACACTTTACAACTTCAATGTACATTGATTTTTTTCCCCATAAAAATGCAAATTTCTAGAAATACTTAACAAGCACTTTCATTCTTGCAGGTAGATCTTTATCTCAGAAATATACCTTGGCATAATAACCACGGTAACCCCGACACCCATGAACTAGACAACCTAGAAATAGCTCTGACAGATAACACAACATATGCATACAGTGTTTCTTTTTGCAAAGACTTACCTAAAGGGTAGATACATTTTAACGTGTACATTTTAGTATCATTCAAGAACACCCAGTTTCAGAATCAACAATGACATTTAAGTGGAGTTTGGGTGAAACAAAGGATTCAAATACGCAATTAAAATCTCTTTGGGGGCACAAGAGTACACCAGGGGTGGACTGCCACACTCCCTGGGCAGCCAATCAGGGGGGTGTCAGGCTCCCTGCACGTGGACTGAGCTGGGGCTGTTTAACCCCTCACATCCCTGCAGTTTTCCTCTGAGCAGCATTGGCTGCAATTAAACTTCTTTGGGGGCACTCCAGGGGCACAGGGGGTATCCTGTAGTGGGCTGCCACACAAGCCCATTCACATTTTTTGAAATATGGCTATCCACAGGTTGTTCAGTCTGCCATTTGAGATTGGGATCTTTCAGCACAGAGACAAACTGCACATCAGGGTCAGGATTAGGAAAGTTGTTAAACGGGGTTTCGACCATGAATCAATCACATCATTAAATTACTTAATAATAAATCAATCATAATCACAATCAAGCCAGATAGGGGTCTTGTTAAATATTAAACTGACCAAAACAGATACACACACAACTAATACTGCCTCATCTACCTGTCTGGTCTAGTGCCCACTGCCTAGTACTACCGTATCTACCGTCTGGTGCCTAGTACTCCCTAGTACTGCCTTATCTACCGGTCTTGTGCCTAGTACTGCAGTATCTACCGTGTGGTGTCTAGTACTGCTTCATCTACCTGTCTGGTCTGGTGCCCACTGCTGAGAGTCATTCGTATGAGGGACTTGTCTTTTAAATGCATACAACTGATTGCATTCCACTAATGAGAGTAATTGATTGCTGCACCAATCGCCCACTGCTCCTCGGCTGCACTGTGTAAACAGTGCACAATCAAGCCAGATAGGGGTCTTGGTGCTTGTTTTGAGGTTGTAGCAGGGGAGTGCAGCTACGAGTCGTAACACCTTGAGAGAAGATCAGTACTTCTCTAACGGCAAAGGACATCCTCCTCGACAGAGCGCACAGCTTCACGAGGGACGCATGTGAAGCAGTGAGCAAAGGGAACACCCGCCTAGCGAGCCAGATCACCTGAATCCACCCTAGCGATCAATAGAGTTACAGAAGTCGCAGCCAGATAGAACTCTTCCAGCTGCCACCTAGTCATTGATTAGCCCCCTCCACTCCACCCATTAGGCAATGATTGACGAGACGAATGGTAATAATAAATAATAAATGAATCACCAAATTAAAAATCAGATGAAATTAATTATAAAAATAATCATAATCACAATCAAGACAGATAGGGGTCTTATGAAATATTAAACTGACCAAAACAGATACACACTCTGCACCATCGAGCAGGTGATCACTGACATGCCAGGTGCAACGGTCTTTAGTACCCTGAATGCCAAGTGTGGGTTTTGGCAGATCCCTCTGGACAGAGCCTCTTCCATGCTTACTGCCTTCATGACCCCTATTGGGTGCTACGTCTTCCTACGCATGCCCTATGGCATCACCACGGGCAGCGAAGTTTTCCAGCGCTGCATGGAGCAACAGTTCGCTGGCTCTCCCTTTGACATCATCGCTGTCTGCATCCTCCTTATCTGCACAGCCGGGTCCATCAGTTACTGCCACTGCTGCAACCAATGCTAGTGATGGTTACGCATGCCCTATGGCATCACCACGGGCAGCGAAGTTTTCCAGCGCAGCATGGAGCAACAGTTCGCTGGCTCTCCCTTTGACATCATCGCTGTCAGCTTCCTCCTTATCTGCACAGCCGGGTCCGTTAGTTACTGCCACTGCTGCAACCAATGCTAGTGATGGTTTACATTACATTACATCTTCCATCTGCCACCTTAAAATTGATTAGCCCACTCCCCTTGCCTATTAGGCAATGATTTAAGAGACGACTGGTAATAATAAATGAATAATAATCACAAAATTAAACAATCAGATTACATTATCACACAATCAAGCCAGATAGGGGTCTTGTTGGATGTTAAAGTGATCGAAACAGTTACACACTTGCAGACAAACTCTGTGCTGCACAAAATGCCCACCGCTCCTTGGCTGCACATGGTAAACAGTGCATGATCAAGCCAGATAGGTATCTTTTATGGGCCTATTTTTTTAAACTGCCATCATGTCTGCCGCTGCAGTGCCACTCTTACATGAGCCACGTGTTTGTGCCGCACACTTGTGTGGCTTAGCATAGTTATCCAGCTACCTCAGTGCAAACTTTGGCAATAAAAACAATATTGTGAGGTGTGAGGTGTTCAGAATACACTGGAAATGAGTGTAAATGAATGTTATTGAGGTCAATATAGTGTAGGAGCAAAAAAAAACACAAAATTCTGCAATTTTTGCTGTTTTTAGGCTTTTTTAACAAAAAAATCAGAACCCAAAACCCAAATAAATCCAAACACAAAACACTTAGGAGGTGTTTTGCCAAAACCCATTAGAACCCAAAACCTCAAGGTAATCAGAACCCAAAACCCAAAACCCAAAACCCGAAAAGTGGCCGGTGCACATCTCTAATCAGTACACACCTGCGTCATCCATATCAATGCACACCTGCGTCATCCATATCAATACACACCTGCGTCATCCTTATATGGTTGTGACTTTATTTGCATGTACTGTTACACAGACTAATTAGAATATTTATACTGAAATAGGCAGGAGATCATGGTGTGGGTGAGAGACATTTTATATTGTAGCGAGTGCCAATAGATGATGGTAGACACACCCATTGGACGATGTTAGACATGCCCAATAGGTGGTGCTGGACACAACCCTTTTGTTTGAAGGTGCACCCTCTAATAAAATGTGCTGTGCAGGCCTATGGCCGCAGGCTTAGTGCCCTGACTGCTAGTGAGTCCAGTCGCCACAGACAAACAGATGACGTGAATCCCTGACATCCCCCGGCTCTTTTCTAGTATTCCAGTGTTTTATATTTGGAAATACATTTACTGGTACATGCAGAAGAGGGTTGTGTGAGTTTGGGATTATGTGGGGGGGTCCCCCAGAAATATCAGTGTACAGGGCCCCAAGATTTCTGTTGCCGACCCTGAGTGCGGCACTCAGGACAGCTTGTAAAAAAAGATTACAGGACACGATACTCTGTTTGTCAACGTTTCATTTCTCTTACAAGAAATTTTATGCTGACAAAATTTCTTGTAAGAGAAATAAAACGTTGACAAGCGGAGTATCGTGTCCTGTAATCTTTTTTACAAGCTGTCCTGAGTGCCGCACTTTGCACTTGTCTATATATATCTATATATATATATATATAGATATATATAGATATATATATCTATAGATATATATGGTACTTCTGTACTTTCACGGCGCCAGCATGGCGCCGCGCGTCAGAGTCCCCTTGCGGGGCTCGCTTCGCTCGCCCACGCTGCGGGCTCGGTGGCTCGCTACGCTCGCCACGCTAATTAAAATCAACTCCATGCCAACATGGATAGTGGAGGTATGAACTATCCATGTTGGCATGGCGTTAACTTAGTTTATTTTACTTAATTAGTGGCGAGCGTAACCCGGAAGTACGCGCGGCGCCATGCTGGCGCCGTGAAAGTAAAGAAGTACCATATATATATATATATATATATCTATAGATATATATATATAGATATATAGATATATCTATAGATATATAGATATATCTATATACAGTATATATATACAGGTACAGGTACAGGACGGTCCGGCACTCTCCCCTCCGCTGTCGGTTACCTTGGTGCCCTCCAAACAAAGCATGGACAAGAACAAGGCGGCACAGGATTTGAGGTCAAAAATAGTGTATTCAAAGATGACACCAACGTTTCGGAGTGTGATATGCTCCTTTGTCAAGGCGAGTAAAACAGTGAATAAAGGGTTGTGTACAATGTCTTACCTTAAATAAGGTGAATGACCGCCCCTTCTCCTCCTCAGTCAGCACGGGCTTCCCGCGTCTGTCCCTGTCCTGTGCGGCCGGAAGTGAACGGGAGCTGGGTGATGACTTCCTCCATGGCAGTTGGAGCGCACGTCTTGCGTGGCGTGAAGCGCACGTAGATGGAACGCAAGCGGTTGCTGTCCAACTTGTGTGGCTGTCAGGACTCGGGTGAGCAGCGGGAAGGTCCGGCTGCTGTAAAGAGGGGACGTATACAAAATATATTAGTGATATACCAACAAACGTGCAACAATAAGACATGATAATAAGTGAAAAAAATCGAAAACATGGTACTGGTATATGCTAACACATCGATGTGTAAACTAAAGAATAAATATGAAAATAAGAATATAAAAACGGATTAGCTAATCTAGATGCAGGTTCATAGTGATAGCTTGAATATGATGAACATCCACTCGTGATGCCTCTTCCCATCGTTACAGCTGTATTGCAAATGCATTTCAAGTGTCCATGGTGGCAGGATGTGAAGCGAGGCCATGGCATGGGTATATACAGTTAGATCACATGAAGACTGTCAGTGGCAATTTGTCAATTTGTCCATGCGGCTTCACTGTATTTAGACGATGGATCCATGTGGCTTCCAATCGTAATAATTTCCCTTCTCTGTCCCCTCTACGTATAGATGCTGGGACATGGTCTATAGCCATGTGCTTGAGATCAGATAGTTTATGTTGGGCTAGTGCAAAATGTTTGGCCACTGGTAAGTCAGTATTCTTGGTGTTCCCAATGAGAGCTTTTTTGATCGACGATCGGTGGTTACAATAGATATATACAGTGCTATTTTTCAGCAGGAACCAGCAGGAACTCAGGGGCAGATTTATTAAGCTTGGAGAAGAGATAAACTGGAGATAAAGCTGAGAAAAGGTAAAAGGAGATTATGGGTGACATTCTATGGAATGAGAGTTGTGTTTTTTGGCGAATTTTACTCCAAAAAACAGCTAATTCGCATTTTTCCGTGAAATCGCATATTTAATCTGATGCGAAAAGGTCCCTATATCGCATATTTTGTGCGATAAGTCATGCGTACTGAAAGTGCGGTAAAAATTCGCACTTTTATCGCATCCAGATGTTTTCCAATAGAAAAGTATACGACTCGCTTATTTAATGGAATGGGATTTCGCAAATCGCACTTTTAAGGTGTCTAATAATCGCCATTTTTTCAGACCAGGTTCTGTTGGGCGATTTGGCCCAGAACTCAATTTGGTCAAGTGCACACATGGTTAATGTCATCACAGGTGTCCTTAATTTCACTCACAAACACTCCTACATATACCCCCACATCATTTAGGACACCTGTGAGGGTTTGAGACATGGAGATTGTGCAGAGTGGATTTGAGTTGCTCATTTTGGATTTGGCCCATTTGGAGGAGCTGGGCAGGAGGGAGGAAGCTGCGCACCAGAACCAGGTACCACCCCAAATAGTGCGTACCCCATGTATGTATCGTGCTAGGCTGTACCTGGACTCCCTCTCGGATCAACAGGTTGTGGGGATGTTTAGGCTAAACCGCAATAACTTGTTGAACTTATATGAGCAGGTGAGAGATGATTTGGACCCTTTTGGGGGGGGCAACTATGCAGTGTCTGGGCTGCAGAAATTAATGTGTACCCTCTACTATTTGGCCACTGGCTCCACTCAGTCCGTGACCTCATGGTCCTTGGGGGTATCACAAGCCTTCTCAAAGCATTTTACTCAAGTGTTACTTGCTTTTAAGAAGTTGTGGCGGACATACATCAGATTCCCCAGTTCAGAGTCAGAGTGGCAGGACCACAAGGTTGCTTTCTATAGACTCTCAGCATTCCCTCACGTGCTGGGAGCTATAGACTGCACACACATTGGGATTAGGGCACCGCACGTGCGGGGCCACGTCTATGTCAATAGGCGTGGGCGGCACTCCCTGAACGTGCAGGTTGTATGTGATGCTCATCTCAAAATCCTAAGTGTGGTTGCAGGCTTCCCTGGGAACAGCCATGACGCCTATATTCTGAGATACTCCGGCCTCTGGAACCGATTTACCCAACAACAAATGCCAGAGGGCTGGCTACTTGGTAAGTACATTTTTACATATTACCCTCTCTATTCGTATTTGTACCTGCTGAAATGTGTGTGTGTGTTTCAATTTTCACCAGCCTACTACTCTTGTCCAAGTAAATACTATTTGCCCACTGCACATACCTTACCATATAAGGCAATAACTTCCTTTCTTTGGTTTAGGTGACTCAGGATATGGGTGTCTTTCCTGGCTCATGACACCTTTGCGCACCCCCGATGGCCCTGCACAGCACCAGTATAATGAAGCCCATATTGCAACCCGCAAGGTGGTGGAGCGTACGTTTGGAGTGTTGAAAAGTAGATTCCGGTTTTTGGACCGGTCATCTGGTTTGCTGCTTTACCACCCTGCAAAAGTAGTGATGATCGTCCAGGCTTGCTGCATGTTACACATAGCCCTATACCAACCAGCCTATGTGGAGGAGGATCATGCAGCAGTAGTGCAGGAAGCCCAACCTACCACACCTCGGGTAGTGAGGGGTACGCAGAGGGGGAATCTGGTGCGTACAGACATCATCAGGCACTACTTTTCTGGTAAGCACATGTGCCCTCTATTCCAACATGTACCTTTGCTTGAAGTGAACTCACCTACATTACATTTATCACTAACATCTTTTTGCCCCCACATTTAGGCAAATAGACACAGTCCAAGGGTACAGTTGGTGGTGCAGACCTATCCCTTGCTGTAAAAAACCTTGTAAGTATATTAACAACATGTATGTGATTTTTGTGCAATCAACTATGGCTCACCTGTTGTTGTGGTACTACATGGGCCAGCATGCCCTGACACACTTGTTAATGTCGATTTAATATGACCAAAGAACAATAAGTGAAAAGCGTAGGTTACGTATTAAGTCCGTAACCAGCGTACCTCTTATACCTAGCTACGTGCGAACAAAACGTAGCGCAGCGTAGCGTACCTTTATCGTGTATTATACACCAAAGAACCAATACCTTAATAAGAGATCCCTTCGCAGTACTCTGTCTCTAATCTGCGAATACACCTTTAAGGACAGTGTCCGTGATATACCTTATCGCTATATGCGAATAACAGACGAGACCACAATATAGAAGTGAGGAGATAGAAACTCCGTAAATGATGTATTTAAGTCCCTAATGGACTAAAAGGGGGTTACAGAAATAGAAAATAACAGGTATAACAAGTAATACAATCGTCTAACAATGAGTATAATAATCAAGCTCTACTAGGGGAAGAAAAACAGACACTGGATACAATCAGCCAACAATACAATAAAAGTAAGTACAGTGAATGCAACCGTTTACCGTCTCATCAAATATGCGCAGCGCAGTCCGGTCGGAGCTCGCTATGTTCAGGTTTGAACTATAGCCCGGTCAATGGTCAGGGAAAAGAGGATGTGCCGAAATGACCAAGGCCGCCCTGGGTCACCTATCTTATAGGGTCAGAAGGGGGAGGTCAAAGGCCATTCCTATTGTTCAGGGGTCGTATGTCAAGTCCTCTGTGATTGGGGCAAAATGATGCACCTGGTTTGGATAGGTGCAGGGGAGTGAACTTTGGAGTCCTTTGTCTGTTGGCATCGTCGTCAGGGGTCGTAAATAGCAGTAAGAACCGGTTACAACTGGATTCTCTTGTTATACACAATTTAACAGAAAAAGTCTTGGGAATATGGATTTTGTCCATAACTATCGGACCGTATGAATTGCGATTTATTCGCAATGACCGGAATACTGCGCATAAGAAACGGAACGTAACGGTACTAAACATTATACAGACGGATGTATGTAATGCTAACTAAGCTATGTGTGGTGCTCTAAACCTTTAACTATATTTTATTTAGTGTAAGTATGGTATTATGAATTTATGTGTAATAGTATGGCTGCGCTTCTGGTCCACTTTGTCACACAGACTCGGGTATGGATACTTTATTTGCGCAACTCTGCGAACCAAAATGGCGGCCATACTATCCTAAAATAGTGTGTGTGCAACTCGACTTTAACAGTCCACCCTTTGACAGTAAATATAAAACTGTCACAGTACAAACATTTTACATAACAATACAGAAATTCATAATCCTAACAGAGAAATTGGGATCCGTGAATTAAACATATAAGGGGAGTAGACCATCTGCTCTTTGGCCGATCCAGGATCATGGATAAACGATGGGCCGCATTTATCGAACAATCTACTCAGGGTGACGAAGGATAATGTACAATTTTTGGGATAAAAATAAAAACAAGGGAGGTTACAACATATACACTTTCACAAATATGGTATCTTTTAGTGGATGGTGGTTTCAATTCTAGGGTCATATACCAAACCCTGGTCTTCCTCTGCATCTCTCATTCTTACACTCATGATTTCAGTACGTTTTGTCTTTCCCCGGGTCACCATTTTTACACATTTAAACAATAACACAAAGACTATGATGGCACCACCGATACAGAGAAGGAGTTTTCCGATGTTAGCTATGATTCCTTGCGCCCATTCTCCTAAACCAGAGAACCAGTGCATTGGGTTCAACCAGGAGGTCCATTCGCTGACCTTGTTACCTATTTCTGCCAGGCTGATATTGTGTTCCCTTCTAAATTCTCATTTAAGCTGAAGAATCTCATCCATCCGATGATCGATGATTTCTTCTGGGTCTTCAGTATTGTTGGTGATGTATGTACAACATTTCACCCCAAACTGTGTAGAGAGGGTGACACAATATCCTCCTGTCATGGCTGTCAGATAGTTCAACACCATCCGATGTTGAACTAGCTCTCTTTTATATGCTTGTAACTCTTTCCCAGTGTATCTAAAGGTGTCATCATAAATCTCAGTGATGTTATCTACCAAGCTTGCTAATGCTTGGATGTACTTAAAATGTATGACTCCTCTGGCGGTATGGGTGATATCTAATGCAATGAGGAGTTGGATACCGAATGATTCGTGTATCATTTCAGAAGCTAGGGGTTCTTTCTTGATTGTTAAATCCCTTTTATGGATTTGATCATAATGGGTATGAGTGTAAGGAGGAGGTATACCTTTGTGTATGCTTACCATTTCATCATGTGTAAGGGTCATCACTTCAGGTAACACTCTACCTAAATAACAAATTCCCACGTAGTTCATGGAGAGCCATTTGTACGCCCTTCTACCACAAATATAATAAACATCGTCAGGGAGAAAATAAGGGACAGAGTATTTCATGATTTTGTCACACATTATCAATAAGAACATTCCCGTCCCCTGCTCCCTGACTTGTTCCTCACAGGTCTCTGGCTGTAGGGTCATATTACAATAACCGGCTGATACTCTGCCGGCCATCATTTTACTTTTCTTCACAGTGTAGACATATTTATAGTGTCTCCCACTGGTGCGGATCTTTAACAATAATTCCTTATCAATGGGCTCTCCATCTGGACGCTGGGAGTAAGTTATTGTCTGGTTGTGCCATGTCACTTCCCAAGTACCAGTCATCCTGGAACTAGAGAAGTTCATACATACCAGGGACTTATCCACTTGGTATGGGTGTAATCTAAGACTAGGGGACCTGGTATACAGGTATCTCTTATCCAGTGGCCTCCCTTTATTTAAGACGCTTATCTCAGAGATGTTAAGCGGGTATGGGACTAGGCCTACACTACTTCTTTTATGTAGTACTTGTGAACACACCCAGCATTATGTTTGGTTTAAGACCTTACCCACTAGTGAGTGGTAATCACTCAAGGGATGTCGGCCCGTAGTTGCCTTACTCATCGACTGACATCGCTGGATGCATTCTTCTTCCATTTTCGGCTGACAATATCTACAGACACAGTACTCACCAGACAATAACTCATCACATTGCCCTTGAACTACGTTTTCCTCATACCTTTTACCTTCTCCTGTTATGGGTAAAGTATCAAGCTGGTTTAGGGATTCTACTTCACCCATATCTGGGTCCATTATTACACTGTCAGAACTCCGCTCCGATCGCTCTAGAGTGTGGCAGCCATCGAGTATCCTTGAATGAGGAAGAGGAAATAGGAAGAAAACAAGGAAATAGATATATAACTGTGAACCTGTTGCTTGGAGTCCTTCCATCATCTCTACCAGGGGACTTTTATTTGCTCTGCTCTTTGACCTTTGCTCGCTCAGGTTGCTTGACCTTGGCTGCCTTTCAGTCTTCCCGGAACAATGCTTCTAGCGATACTTCTTCTCTTTCGCTCTCTGCACACGGGAACTCTGGGTTACTGGCTTTCTTGCAGTGGGACGAATGTATCCAAGTCTCTCTCTCTGCGACTTTAATTGATGTAGTGCTGGTCAACAAAACTTGGTACGGTCCTTCCCAACGGTCTATCAAACAACCTGAGCGTAAAAAATTTCGGATCATAACAAAGTCTCCTGGTTTAAGATTATGACAGTTCTCGATAGGCATATCAGGTGTCAATAAATTCAGCTCATTTTGTTGGTTCCTTAGCTGTTTGTTTAGCTTTAGGATATACTGTACAGTTAGCTCATTGTTACACTTGAGATCATCCTGTGGGTCTATCATGACGTGTGGCTGCCGACCAAACAATATCTCGAAGGGGGACAAGTTGAGTGGAGCCCTGGGAGTGGTCCTAATGCTATACAGCACAATAGGCAGTGCCTCTGGCCATAACAACCCTGTTTCAGCCATAACTTTACCCAATTTGTTCTTAATAGTACCATTCATTCTCTCAACTTTGGCGCTCGCCTGGGGACGATATGGAGTATGAAGTTTACTATTAATCCCCAGGAGTTTACACATGATTTGGAAGACCTCTCCTGTGAAATGAGTGCCTCTGTCACTCTCGATGACCTTTGGGATACCATATCTACAGACAAACTCTTGACATATTTTCTTTCCTGTAAAGGTAGCAGTGTTGGAGGCAGCGGGGAAAGCCTCCACCCAGCTGAAAAACATGTCAACACATACTAATACATATTTCAAATTTCTACAGGGTGGTAACTGTATGAAGTCGATTTGTATTACCTGGAAAGGGCCTTCTGTAGGAGGGATGTGGGATGGCTCTGTTGGGATGGCTTTTCCAATGTTCTTCCTCAAACAGGTGAGGCATGACATTGCCACTCTACCTGCTTGAGAAGCGAACCCTGGTGCACACCAGTAGGCCTTTACCAGCTTGCACATACCTTCCTTCCCAAGATGTGTCAGCCCATGGGCCGCCTTGGCTAGACTAGGAAGGTATGCCCTGGGGGCCACTGGTTTCCCGTGTCCATCTCTCCAAAGTCCGGTGGACTCTTGGCCACATCCCTTCAACTTCCATACTGCTCTTTCCTGTGGGGAACACAAATTCTGCATGTCTATCAGTTTGGATGTGGATACCATGTTCAGTGTACAGAGGTTTGTAGGATGGGTGGAAATATTTACAGGGCATGCGGCCCTTTTCGCTGCCTCATCAGCGCGGCTGTTACCAAGGGACACCGGGTCCTTCTCTGATTTCCTTGTAAGGGGATAAAACAGGGTACAAGTTAGCAACGGTTAAGCTTTTACTTATGCCTTGCTTATCAGTTATTAACCCCTTCGGCACATATGGGGGTGGAGGAGCTGTTGCGGTTGCATTCCTGTTGTGGCTGATTGTATCTGGTATTGCCAGACATCCCATTCCCCATTGTTCCTGTCCTTCCTTCTGCCACAATTTAAGAATTTCTATGTGCTTCACTCTCTTCTTACGACAGGAGAGTAGACATATTTCATCTTTTACTGCCGATAAGATTTCTGGATCAAAGCTACCAACACTGGGAAATTCTAACTTGCTACCTTGTGTCATTCTTTTCCATTTCTTTTGGTAAACAACTGCTCGTTCACCGTGCTTACAGCACATAATGAAGGCTGCCGACCCTTTAGGTCGACTAGCTTCCTCCCTAACTGACACGTTATCCCTGCGTGACCCGTTATTACCCATAATTACAGGAATAAACGTTCACAGCTAGTAGACACCGGTGGGTTGTTTATACCTTGAGTAGCTCCCCAAACACTCCTTCTCAGCGACCTAGAACGCTCCCACAACCAAGTGAGGCGCGAAGGCTACGAGGCAATATACTCAATCACCAAGCTCTCAACTAGTAGCGAACTCCTAGTCGACTTACAAGGTGCGGCCAAATTTTTCCAGGACACAACAAAACTGTTTTTTCCTGTATCCCCAAAAACTGGTTTTTCTAAAGCAACTGATCGGATCACTGGGTTCCGATTTAGCTTCTTGTACCCTCCTAGTGGATCAAAATAGGTAGTTCCACGGAAGGGGCAGTTCCTATGGGCACGTCGTCACGTGCACCTTGTCCTACACTGGACTGTCCTACACTGGACTACACTGCGCTTGAGTTGTGTCGTCACACACCCGTTCACCTCAGTTTTGTTTCACACTGGGTGCTAGTTACACCTAGGTCTTATGCTTAAACTTGAAATATTTCTGTACAGAAAAATCTTCCCAGGTTGGTAGCTTCTCACTAGATACTTATGCAGGTATAAATCCCTTTTATGGCTATAGGAATCTATTAAAATAATGCTTGAGTTGCTTGTTTTTGGAAAAATGAACACTAAAAGAAAAACTTATTTTCTCTTATTAATCACCGCTTTATCCACAGTATGTTACTATACTGTTTTAAATAAAGCTAGTGATCAATACTGTTCACCTTTGAGTTCCTATGTGTGCTGCATGTGCAGTGCCAATGAACAGCCACGTGTGTACGTGCGTTGTTCACAGGCCGCCGATGAATCGGCCACCCACGTGTTCTATAGTGTATTTGCAAGGTTGCGCTCGGGTTTCGCTATACGCAGTAATTGCGCCTAAATGTGGAATAAATCCCTTAACTTCGTCCGAAAGTTACGTATTAAGATGCGAAATAAATCCCGCACTCAATCCGTAAATCACGTACAAAGATGCGAAAATTTCCCGATGTGAGCACGTGCGCGCGCACCTTGCGTAATACACAATAGACGCTTTACGTTACTGTAAAAGGCCCAGAACTTATCGCCACGTGGCGGAGTCCCTGGCCCTGCAGTAACTAACGCTAAAAGTTATAGTTTTGCACAGAAGGGATCCTCTATGTACTATAATAAAACACAGGCCTTTGTCTCCACGTGTGCGAACCTTATCACACGTGGCACATATACTGTAATGAACAAGCAACTCAAGACACTATACCCCGTTAAACTACTTGTGGCAGGCAGAAGTACAGTTTACTAAACACTTAAATATGCTTTAAAACACGTGGCTTAATGTTTCCCTGGATTTCACTTATTGTACTTCGAGTTCAACGCTAGCACCTCTCGAACCCCGCACCGCCGCGGACCTGGCCTATCCAGCAATGGATAATAAATACTTCCACCCTTTTGCTGGTATAGGTCAAGCCGCGCGTTTGGTACTGAGCTCCAGAGTGTGAAACGGCCGGACGCAGCCCCCAATTGTTAATGTCGATTTAATATGACCAAAGAACAATAAGTGAAAAGCGTAGGTTACGTATTAAGTCCGTAACCAGCGTACCTCTTATACCTAGCTACGTGCGAACAAAACGTAGCGCAGCGTAGCGTACCTTTATCGTGTATTATACACCAAAGAACCAATACCTTAATAAGAGATCCCTTCGCAGTACTCTGTCTCTAATCTGCGAATACACCTTTAAGGACAGTGTCCGTGATATACCTTATCGCTATATGCGAATAACAGACGAGACCACAATATAGAAGTGAGGAGATAGAAACTCCGTAAATGATGTATTTAAGTCCCTAATGGACTAAAAGGGGGTTACAGAAATAGAAAATAACAGGTATAACAAGTAATACAATCGTCTAACAATGAGTATAATAATCAAGCTCTACTAGGGGAAGAAAAACAGACACTGGATACAATCAGCCAACAATACAATAAAAGTAAGTACAGTGAATGCAACCGTTTACCGTCTCATCAAATATGCGCAGCGCAGTCCGGTCGGAGCTCGCTATGTTCAGGTTTGAACTATAGCCCGGTCAATGGTCAGGGAAAAGAGGATGTGCCGAAATGACCAAGGCCGCCCTGGGTCACCTATCTTATAGGGTCAGAAGGGGGAGGTCAAAGGCCATTCCTATTGTTCAGGGGTCGTATGTCAAGTCCTCTGTGATTGGGGCAAAATGATGCACCTGGTTTGGATAGGTGCAGGGGAGTGAACTTTGGAGTCCTTTGTCTGTTGGCATCGTCGTCAGGGGTCGTAAATAGCAGTAAGAACCGGTTACAACTGGATTCTCTTGTTATACACAATTTAACAGAAACAGTCTTGGGAATATGGATTTTGTCCATAACTATTGGACCGTATGAATTGCGATTTATTTGCAATGACCGGAATACTGCGCATAAGAAACGGAACATAACGGTACTAAACATTATACAGACGGATGTATGCAATGCTAACTAAGCTATGTGTGGTGCTCTAAACCTTTAACTGTATTTTATTTAGTGTAAGTATGGTATTATGAATTTATGTGTAATAGTATGGCTGCGCTTCTGGTCCACTTTGTCACACAGACTCGGGTATGGATACTTTATTTGCGCAACTCTGCGAACCAAAATGGCGGCCATACTATCCTAAAATGGTGTGTGTGCAACTCGACTTTAACACACTGTAAGCATGACAGCTCAAAACATGACTGCCACAGCTTGCTGAAATATGTAGTTCCACAACCTTGGACGGGCCAGATTTGAGACAACAGCATCTTCCACCAATACCTTGCCCATATATCATTACATTATGGAACAGATCACACAACAAATGTTTGAAAAATAACACACAGACAAAATGGTATGCGTTGTGACATTTTTACTACAGTATATTATGTCATACATAACCTGCATTTGTCAGTCGCAAACAATAGAAATGTGTATTAATGTAACAAAAATTCAACCATAGTACATGCATTATCAATTTATTTTATGTAAAATAATTATTTTTTCCCTCCATCAGGCCGCGCACTACCACCTCTTGACCCTGCGCACACGCCACCCCGGGTCCTAATACTCCGACGGGGTGGGGAAGTTGGTGAGCCACTTACTGGTGTGCTAGATACACTACTAATTGTAGATGTAGTTGAACCTATGACACCTGACACCTCCATTTGATGGATTTGTGCCTGCATAGCGATCAACGCATTGGTCTGCGCAGTACACGATTGACTAATTGAATGAATACATTGTGCTAGGCTGCCATTATGGATATTCTGCTCCCTTACAGCAGAACTAAGTTCAGCCAGATGGGTGTCTATGCTATTTGCCATACGCACCTGAGTGCCTACACCATCCCGTACACTCCTAGACAATTTTCTCAACTGTAGAAAGGTGTCACGCATGTACCCCTTAATGTTGGCCATTTCCAGACTTTGGGAGACCATAAATTCTAGTTGTTTGTCCTTGAAATGTAACAAGGAGGTAGCTACTTGGGCAGCAGAAGCAGCTGTAGGGGGAGTATTTCTGGGTGGGGGTGGGTTTGGAGTCACCCCACTTGGTGGAAGATCACTCTGTGATGATGTGTTTATTTCCTCCTCAGCCGCAAACGTGTCCACTGGTTCCAGAATTATCTCTATGTCATCCACCGGCATATCAGAGGATTCTGTGGATTGTTGTCCTAGTTGTACAGTACCTGTGGATACAGAGGAAGAGGTAAGTACAGATGCATATATTGTCCTTTCTGTCATCAGTACTGTTTTGGAAAGGGTCTGAGATGGTAGACGCCCATACCTAGGGGTGCTATGTACTTACAAATGGACCCCGATCCTGCATGAAACATTGACAATAATCTTCATTGACATGGCTAGGCCACATTACATTCATGTCCGTTGCAATGTAGCAGCTGGAGATGACTGTAATGTGATTTATTATTTGATGTGACATAGGTGTGTGTACTGTATGTGTAATGGCCTGTGGTTTGAACATTTACCTGCTTCCACAGATGCGGCACCATCGGAGCTTCTTCTCTTGGATGCTTGATCACTTTGGGACGGACAATCTGTGAAAGGAAAGATCGGCAGACTTTAAGTACCGAGCAATGGAGATGCTTTTGTGCAAAATCATCAAATACATTACAATAATGGACAAATTTACCTTTGGTTTAGGGCTATATTATTTACTATTCATATTTTTATATTGAAATTTTGCACCTGTAGTCAGGCAAAAAAATTAAAACACTGCTTGACACATTACAACTGTTGGCAAATCTGTGGTATGTAGGCGTGACTGCTAAACCACCAGTACACCAATGTTTTTGGGCCACATACATATGAAGCTGCTAGAAAAAATGTTACAGTGTGGAACAATAGATGTGCAGTTGTGGAACTACAAGGCCCAGCATTCTGATCATTTTTAAAGTAGGTGTAAACTATCGCCATTGACAGACCTTGCTGGGCTATGTAGTTCCACAGCACCACATTAATTAGTATAACAATACAAAATAACATTGCAGTTTAACTACATTGGCATGTATGTTTCATATTGCATGTGGTGACACTTACCAGCTCGGGGTGGGCTTGCCGGCCTATCGGTATCCGCAATGTGCATCCCAGGCAGGACCTCAGGGGGGATAATTCTTTGGAGCTTCACCTCATATGATGTGTAGGTTATTGTGGTGGGGCTTCCTCTGCCAGTCTTGGTGGCCTCCTCCATCTCCATGGCCATTTTCTTTTTCAGCTGCCGCTTGATGTCGTTAAACCGCTTTTTAACGTTTTTGATGAGCCTCAAGCGGTGACTGACAGCGTTGACCGCCTGGGTGATGTCCTTCCACATACCACGTTTACGATGTGAGGGGGTCTTGTGCTGGCTTTTCCCCAGTAAGCGGTCATACAGGGGTATGATGGCCCGGACAAGCGCCACATTCTCCTCATAACTGAATCAGACCTTTCTCCCACTTTTGGTGCGGTCAGCTTCACCCTCCTCCTCATCCTCTATATCTTCCACATGCATGTCAAAATCCTCCTCCATGCCAGTGTCTTTCTCCTCCTCCTCCTCCTCACCTCCATCTTCCTCCATCTCGGACATGTGGCCCTCCTGCAGCTGCTGTGGGGTATGGGCAAGGTCCTGGCTACAGGATGGGGATGCCAGCGGATCCTCCACCTCCTCCTGCTGGGCCTGGTCCGCCAGGGCCTGGTCTGGGGCTCCCCTTGCAGTGGCCATGGTGGCTGCCACACTGCTGCCACTCCCTGTAATGGAGGTCGACCTCACCAGTCCTCTGCTGCCTCTCCCACTGGCTCCTCTTGCCTGGCTGCTGCCACTGCTCCCTCTGCCACTGGCCCCTCTTCCTCTGATCACACTGCCACTGCTCCCTCTGCCACATGCCCCTCTGCCACTCCTCACTCTGCCACTCCTCACTCTGCCACCAACACCTCTTCCTCTTCTCACACTGCCACTGCTCCTCTCGATGCTCCTTACTTCCTATCAAAGAGTGAAATGGCGCCAATGCCCCTTTATATAGGGGGTGTGATGCATAATGGAGGGGACCTAGGTGGGCCAATAGATTAGGGGGTTATTTGGCATGTGGAGACAGTCTTGTAAATCGCTCTCCGGTTGGTCTAAAATTCGCACATGACCGGCGGAAGAAATCGCACTTTTTAGTGACATAATTTCGCATCAATTCGCCGCAAATCGCACTACATCGCACTTTTTAGCCTCTAATGCGCATCCCATTAAATATGCGAATTATGACTAAAAAAATGCGATTTCTAAAAGTGCGAAGAGCGGCGATGTGGAGTGCGAAAAATATATGCGCTTTTCTCTCATTCCATAGAATGTCACCCAAAGCACCAGCCAATCAACTGCCAACTGTCTTTTTCAAACACAGCTGATTGGCTGGTGCTTTATCTCCTTTTACCTTTTCTCGGTTTTATCTCCAGTTTATCTCTTCTCCAAGCTTAATAAATCTGCCCCTCAGTTCCTGAACCTCTAATTAAATATGACATCATCAGGAACTGAAAATTTACTTTTCATAAGATAAGTTTTATTTTAAAGTCACCTGTGAGTGCCTTTGTTTCTAAATACAATATATACATCTATCTCTCCCTCCCTTTCTCTATTATACATGTTTTTTTGGTACTTATGTATTATCTGGGCTCCCATGTTAAATGCACCCCATTTTTTCATACCCCTACTATCCAACTACGCATGGAGTTGATTCTATATAGTGTGGCGAGCGCAGCGAGCCACCGTGCCCAAAGCGTGGCGAGCGCACGCGGTCTCATAAGAAAAACGGGAGCCCAGATATTACATAAGTACCGTTTTTTTTTTATTTAATTGATCCACCCCCAGACCTGGAGTTCCTGAACCTATTTTTCCAGAAAAATAGTACTATATATATATATATATATATATATATATATATATATATATATGTAATTAGTTGAAAGTATTTACACAAATGGAGACACACCCATGAGCAGACCACCCAAACAGAACACTGCACAAGTTTGTCACTAGTGGGGTGCCTGGAGGGAGGGGGGGTCGCCGGCGACCACAGTGAGTGTAGTCGCCGGGGAGGGTATTGGCAGCAGCTGGCTGGAAGGTGGAGGAGATGGCGGCCACGGTGAGTGGCTGTGCCTCTTTCAGTAGCGCAGGCAGGGGGGGTTTCTGAGTACCCAGAAACCCCTCAGGGTCCCCTCTTTCCATGGGTACAATAATTTTAAAAATCGGCTCTCGGGAACCGGAGATATCTGACTTCAAAGCAGTGGTCCCCATCCAAGCCTGTTAATTGCTCTGTCCAGTCAGATATTTCAGGTCCTGTCTGACTTAGAGTTTTTCTGAGGGTATATTCCAAAAGCTGGGACTCTCCCCCTTTGATGGACACTAGTCTCTACTGTTCCCAGAACCAGAGATATCAGCCTTCCAGCAGCTGGTTACTGCTCCAGCTCCACACACCTGGTATATAGTTTTATATACTCGTTGGCAGATTGCTCTGCCTCCTGATCTCTGATTGCCTAGTCCCCAATACCATTTGGTAGGTGGGATTCTCTAGTTTTTATTTCCATTAAAATCTAAGAAATCTATTTTTGGGAACTGGAGATATCTTCAGTCAAGCAAGCTGTCCTCCCACCAGAAAATTATGAATAATAAGCCCACTCCACTATACACCCCTCCTCTGTGTATTAAACATCCTGTACAACCCTGGAAGTTATGTATCAGGGCCCCTTCATTCAGCCCAATGCCCTCTTCTCCCACCATCTGTGCAGTAAAGGGGTATTTAGTGGAAATTACTGATCCAGGCCCTACATGCTGAGCGGTTGATATAATACCCCCTACCACCCGGGGGGACATCAAAGCTTCCCCCACCCCTACCACTGGAGGATCAGTAGGTGCCACAATACATTGCTATGCCCAGGGGTCTACACTGCTGTTGACACCCCTGTATGTATGTATGTATGTAATTATTTATATACATTTGGTCTGTCTATAATACTTTAACTGACCCAGCATATACTGGGTCACCTAAGTGTCCATCTCCGTGCTTTGCTCCGCCCCTCTGGAAACCCCCTTCTGAAAATCCTGCATTTGCCCCTGTCTTTGGACACAGCCACCACTGCACTAAGTTCACTGGCAAGATTAATTTCCTCCCTCGGCGGCCCCTCACTGTCAGTCCCACTGCTAGGCAGAGCTAGGCAGCAGACAATCCCTCCTCCCTCACACTCTTTTTTCCGGACTCTCGCCACGCCCCCACCCGGCTCCTTACTCCTCCGGCGAGCAGCTCAGCTTTACAGAGGCGGCTGCGGCAGCAGCTCCCTTAAAAAATAATTAAAAACCTAAGCAAGGTGCAGGGGAGTGCTTGCTGTCCATCGGGCCCCTCCAGTTGCTGTGCCCCATAGCAGTTGCACCCCCTACACCCTAGGTAGTTCCGCCATTACAAGGAGCTTCAATGATTATTTTTCAACAATTCCTGAAGCTGATGCTCTCATTACACTGTCAGAGAAAGATTTTCCCTCAGGGTGTGATATGTACAATTGAACGTTGGCAGATAGTATAACGGCTAGTTAAACTCCAACACAATAGACCATAAGAGATGTGCTCTGCAGTGTCACATCTCTTAAGCCCCGTACACACGGGGGGAGATATATTACTGTGCTATATATTGCTAGCAATACATTGCTGAGCAATATATTGCCCAGTGTCTCCTTTTCATCAGCGAACAGAGATGGTCGCTGATGAAAGGGAACCTCTGCCGGCGGTGCTCCTGCGACCAGCGATTAGAATGGGGCTGAAAACGGGAGCGTGCACTCGGCGATTTATAGCCGGTTCACACTCCCATCACTGGCAATATGGTCGCCTGCGACCATATTTCCAGCGATTTCAGCCCCTATAGCCCCCGTGTGCAGGGCCGGTGCAAGCCTCCCCTCCGCCCCAGGCAAATCCTCCGCCCGCCGCCCGATGCACCCCCCGTGCTTCGGGGGGGGGGGGGATTTGCGGGTGATACTGCAGCAGCCGCCCACACTCCAGGGGGGTGGGGGGGGTGGTTGTGATACGGGCAATACTGCTGCCGCAGCAGCCCCCACGTCCAGGGGGGGAGGGCAGCGTTGATTCAGAGGTGGGATGGGGGGTGGGGGAAGAGGGAAGCCCTCTGTCTTACCTGCTCCCCGCTCCCAGCTTTCTATGGTACTGTACCTCTCCTCGGCGGCTCATTTCCGCCCTCCAGTGGCCGGCGCCCTAGGCAAATGCCTAGTCCTGCCTAGTGGTGGCGCCGGCCCTGCCCGTGTGTACACAGCATTAGCCTGATGACGATGTGATAAGCATTGAAACGTTGCTGTGGTGTGGTATTAAACTTTTTCAAGTAATCTGGAAGGAGCAGGGGCAAACGCAGGATTTTCAGAAGGGGGTTTCCAGAGAGGGGCGGAGCAAAGCACAGAGATGGGTAAATGCCGGGTCAGGTAAAGTATTATGGATAGACCAAATGTATATAAATAATAATAATATGTATATATATATATATATATATATATATATATATATATATATATATATATACTGTCCCAAATTGACCGGCACTCTATTGTATAAGCAGCTGGATCTGGTGCTCATCCAAACAATGATGTTTACAGTATCCCAAACGGATGTCACTCAGCAAATAAAGCAGACAAAGAAGATAGTATCTTTAGCCAACGTTTCAGGGCTTTGGCCCTTTTATCAAGACTTAAAGAACATATAACAAGCAGACATATATATAGAGAAACAAAACTTACAGTTTAGTGCGCCCAAAAACCATGCCTTGCCTCCATTCAGGGTCCGGTGACATCATCACTGTGCAACAGCAGAGACGGCCCGGCACCTCCCCAGAGGCGCGGCTTCACCAGGGCTGCTGGTTACCATGGGGATGTAGTAGTGTGTACCTGGGACACAGTGCGTGCTTCCCGGCTGGGGGTGTTCATGGTGCTGAAGCCCGCCAACTTGCTGTGCTGACGGCCGGGTGCCCCCATTGGAGTAATCTACATATAATGGTAACTTGGAGCCACTGTGAAAAAGTAAATGCAAAAAGTGTGAAAACACTTTTTGCATTTACTTTTTCACAGTGTATTGGGGCCCCAACCGATCCTCCAGCGGTAGGGATGGGGGTGCTATGAGTGGAAGCTTTGATGTCCCACGGGTGGTAGGGGGTATTATATCAACCGCTCAGCATGTAGGGCCTTAATCAGTAATTTTCACTAATTACCCCTTTACTGCACAGATGGTGGGAGATGGGGTGGGAGAAGGGGGCATTGGGCTGAATGAAGGGGCCCTTATACATAACTTCCAGGGTGGTAGAGGATGTTTAATATGCAGAGGAGGGGTGTATAGTGGAGTGGGCTTATTATTCATAATTTTCTGGTGGGAGGACAGCTTGCTTGACTGCAGATACTGTATCTCCAGTTTCCGGAACTTATTTCTTAGCTTTTAATGGAATAAAAACTATAGAATCTCTCCTACCAAATGGTAATGGGGACTAGGGGATCAGAGTTCAGGAGGGAGAGCAATCTGCCAATGAGTATATAAAACTACATACCAGGTGTGTGGAGCTGGAGCAGTAACCAGCTGCTGAAAGGCTGATATCTCTGGTTCCGGGAACAGTAGAGACAAGTTACTAGTGTCCATCAAAGAGGGAGAGCCCCAGATTTTGGAATATATCCGCAGAAAAACTGTAAGGGGCCAATTTATCAAACTATATTTGCGGCTAAATCCCCGAAAACGCATGTTTTCGGGGTTTAGCCGCAAATATTAACTATCTCCTAAATGTTTCTCCGATCCCTGCTGCGATCCTCCCTGCAGCGCCGCCGGCCGCATCCCCCATAGGTTTCTATGGGGGATGCGATGCTGCCCGATGTATTAACATCGGGCAGCCCGGCATCGCAGCCCTGGGCTATCGCCATTCTGATATGGCTACACTTCGCACTGCCCGAGCAGGGCAGTGCGGTCAGAGAGGTCGGCGGGGGTCAGCGCATAACTGCGCATGCGCAGACCCCCCGGCTTCCGGGTTAGGGCTTCGCAGGGACGGGCTCCTATCGGAGCCCTGTCCCTGCGCCCTTAAAAATGATACATTGCCCCGATATGATCGCATTTTACAATGTGATCCTGGGCGGTAATATTCCGCCCAGATCGCATTGTAAAATGCGATCTTGATAAATGCGCCTGTATGTCAGACAGAACCTGAAATATCTGACTGGGAAGAGCAATTAACAGGCTTGGATGGGGACCACTGCTTTGAAGTCAGATATCTCCGGTTTCCCAGGGCCAATTTTTAAAATTCTTGTACCCATGGAAAGAGGGGACACTTAGCTTTCAATCTAGAGCCCTTAGATTCCTGGGGGGGGGGGTGTTTCTGGGTACTCAGAAACCCCCCTGCGTGCGCTACTGAGAAGTGCTTATTCATCCAAATTGTATTTTGCAATCGGGCACATGCCCCAGGAATTTCTTTACATACTGAAGTGCCCGACTTGCTGTGGTATATATATAACATTACATATATATATATATATATATATATATATACACAAATGGAAATCCAGACCGTGCACAGCCAAAGTTTCACATATACAGTAGGAGTGCCTCCTTGTTCTGAATGTACTGCAGCTCTCTCCACAAAGCCAGACCATAGCTTTGATTATCCCAAACACATGCAAAAGAAATTGGAGAGGAAGCGCAATATGAGCAATAACTAAAAACAAATTTACTAAAAGTGCAGGCTCACATACATCATAGTAAACAGCAAACAGCTTGCCAAAGTAGAATCCACCACAGTGCACAGTCAACAGGAATAACCGGGACCAGCTTTTTCACCGCCGAGGCTTCCGTGGGTCAGGAACGTCAAGGCACAGCGTCGTTAGCTCAGGCCACGCCCAACACGTTTCGTCATCTAGGGACTTCATCAGGGGGTGTGGCCATCCAAAGTACTGGTGTAGTATTTATCATGGACCGCACCGCTGATGTTAGTGTGCTTAAACACTGTCTTAATCACGTCTCAAGCTTTCACTGATATATATCAACTAGGTGATTCATCGCGCCCTCCGGGCGCTCTTCACACCGTCGTGAGGGGCTTCGCCCCATTAGAAGTAGAAATATATGTGAATGTGGTGGGTAGTACTTACAGTTAGGTGGGGTAGAGTTGTGTTCTGCGGCAGGCGGTCAGGTGAAGTTGCGGTGGTCGACAGCAGGGCCTGGAGGCTGGTGCTTGTCGGCAACAGGTCCTGGAGGGTGGCGCTTGGTTGCAGCAGGTCCTGGAGGGTGGGTTGCAGTGGCAACAGGTCTTGGAGGCTGGCTCTTGGTGGCAGCAGGTCCTGGACGCTGTTGGTCGGCGGCAGCAGGTGGAATAAACAGGCGGGGGACGTGGCTTGGCTGGTAGGGACATGAGACTTCCCTGACCTGGTCAGGCTGGCCCCTGATGTCCCCTGCCAGCTGGCAGGCTGTTGGGTGTTGTTTGTTGTGGGACCCGTAATGCGCTCTCATCAGAGTGAAGAGGTGGGACCCCCTACAGTGTAGCCTGGGCGTATATACCTCAGCGGCGATGTTCTATGCTTCTCCGCTCATCCAGCTATAAACTGGGGGCAGTGGCTGGCGGTGGGTCCGTGGGAGTATGCAGTGTGCCGGTGGTGGAGCTAGGTGTTCTGCGGCGATGTCCTGTGCCGCTCCGTGCATCTCCCTCAGCGAGTATGCTGTGTGCAGGTGGGGGCGGCAGGCAGGGGCTGGTGTTGTTTTGCGGCGATGTCCTGTGCTGCTCACACTACACAGGCGCCGGCGGGTGGGTGAGTGAGTATGCTGTGTGCAGGTGGGGGCTGCAGGCAGGGGCTGGCGCTGTTTTGCGGCGATGTCCTGTGCCGCTCCCACTACACAGGCGGCGGCGGGTGGCTCACCGAGTATGCTGTGAGCAGGTGGGGGCGGCAGGCAGGGGCTGGCGGTGTTTCGCCCTGTGCCGCTCCCACTACAAGGCGGCGGCGGGTGTCATCGGCGGCGCAATGTGTGAAGCTGGGGGCGTCTGGCATGGGCTGGCGGTGGCCACTGCAGCTTGAATGGGTGATGTTGGTGATCCGAGCACAGTGGCATAACCACCGTGTGGTAGCCCCCGCCGCTGCTTGGAGGAGCAGAGTCTGTGGGGGGCGCCAGGTTCAGGATGCAGTACAGGCGCTGTCAGTGTAAGAGGTGCAGAGGCGGCCGGCAGCAAGATGAGCAAGGTGCAGAGAGGGACCTTGTTGATCTTGCTGCCAGCCGCCTTTGCACTTCTCACGCCAGTATTCAATGCTCCCAATTCTCCCGTTTTTTTTTCGGCGAATCGGGCTGTTTTCACTCCTTTGCAGTGAATCTGTTTCACTGAAAATGTGATTCACTCTATTCAATGTTCACTGTTCGCCGAAAGCAAACAGTGAATGCCGGCCAGTTCTCCATTTCATGTTCGCTGCAAGTCTCTGGAGTATTTCAATGGGGTTTTCACTGGAATTCGCCAAGAGTATATTCAATGCTAGGATGGAGAACTGCATTCTCTATGACTTTTGCCATGATTCGCCGTTTTGCATTCAACATCTTTTTTAGGTGAACAGGAAAGTGATCTTTTGAAATAAAGGGTTTTGGGGGGGGGGGGGGGGGGGGAGTTTGGGGTAAAAAAATCAGATTTTTTTTTCTAAGAAGGGGCATGCTATTTGTAATAATGTGCTTAAAGCACGTTAATATATATTTAATTTAATTTTAATTTTTGTAAACTTTTTTTATACACTTTGGCCAGCAGGGGGCCGGGAACCGAGAGCAGCTCATTAATATTCATTTATTCACTGCACTCTGGTCCCGATCATTACATATGCATGATCGGGACCAGGGAGTGCAGCGGCTGATGATCCCAGCCTCCTGCCAGCTCTGGGGGTACTCTCCTCAGTGTCAGGCGCAGGCAGGGAGACTTGGAGAAGGAGCCCTGTGACCAGGTACCATAGAGGCTGTGTACCGTGGCCGGGGGTGTGATCGTGCTCATTATCCCAGCACCTGCACAGTACCACCGCTATAACTCCCATTGGGGAGTTTTGGCTTGGGGGCGCAAAATTTTAAATTACGCCCCTTTCCAAGCGGGTGTGGGGGGTCGTGCCTTGCACGTGTGGGCAGTAAGGGTTGTGGAGGGTGGGCGGGGCTAAAGTGCCTGTACAGAGGGCGATGGTGTGTGGGGGTGGGTGGGTGGTGTGCAGGCGTGGGGAGGTGTGCCTGGGTGTACCTGGGTGGACATGGGGAGGATGGGGCGGGAGCTTCTGTGTAGGACATAGCCTGTGTGTAGCCTGTGTAGAAAGTGGTAACACAGGTTCTGCAGTGTGGATATCCGTGGACGGGCCTGTCAATCACCCGTGGAACCCCGCCCACCATTAGCTACACTGCTTGAGTGACGGATCTGGCTAAATATATAAGAGATTTGGTCATTTTTAACAGCCTTGCAGCTAATAAAACCTTATTAGACAAATAGGACAAGTGCAATATAAATGTGTATCTCAAATACACAAAAAATACAGAGATATACAAAAATATACAACTAGTAATAATCCAAAAGTACAAGAATATACATATACACATATATAGAAAATACATACAAGTAAATACATAATAAAAACAAATTCCCAAATACAAAGCTTTCTCAATTCTCAAACGAGATCTACTACAATGAGACAGCCCTCCTCATTCGAAAGGCTATGCTTATCTTCTAGTTGCAGCAAAGGGAACATCTCTACAATCTACCACTCAATTTTGGCCCCCGACCCACCACCCCGCGAACCACATGAACTAGCCTGGGAAGCAGATCTTTCCCAACCAATGGAAGACGAGCAATGGGAAGAAATTAGATTGCGTATAGCCAAATCCTCCCTAAGCGTAGCAATTAAAGAAACGTGTTACAAGGTCTACACCCGATGGTACTTAGTGCCCGCCAGGCTACATTCCATATTCCCCGCTACATCGAACCAATGCTGGAGGCTATGTGGACAAGTAGGTTCCTTTTTCCACACATGGTGGACATGCACCTCTCTTCGTCCATTCTGGAACCTGGTTGAAACCTTGATTAGACAATGTTTGGGACAAAGGCTCGACCTCTCCCCTTCTATCGCCTTACTTCATGCCCCTATCCCGACCTCCCTAAACACCAGGACAAGCTTACTATGCATATATGCATGGCAGCCAAATCTTTAATAGCTAAACACTGGAAAGATACTAATGCACCCTCCCTGAATGCTTTGATAAATAGGATTAACTACATAGCCGAAATGGAATACATCACTAGTCTCCGGAATAATTCTGTAGCCAAGTTCCACACAATATGGTCCCCGTGGTATCTCTTCCGTGCTCTACCACTACCCGGACTCCGCTGAGAGGGCTCTACTTCTTCTTCTTCTTCTTCTACTCTTTCCTATAATATACATATATATATATATATATATTTTTTTTTTTCTTTACCTGTTTCCTTGTCATTTCACTCTGCAGCATTTACTTAGCGACTCTTTCGACCCATTTAAATAGATAAATGTTCACATATATGTATGTACATGTATACAAAGCTCTGAATGTGTTTACGCATTTGCGTACATGTCTTTCTCTTTCCCTCTCCTCAACCCCCCTCCACCCCCCTTTTCCCCACCCTCCCATCTCAATCCCCTTTAACCAACTTTCATGGTTTTGTATTAATACTGTATTGACCATAAAACACAAAATTAATGGCCACGTGGAATAGTAACTAGCATTATACCCATATTGAGTGTCTTTTTATGTTCTCTCTAATATCCCAAACATGTATATTGTACTCTAACTTACTATGCATATTGCTAATGCTAAGTTGTTATACCTGGTCATTCTCAATAAAAACCTATTGAATTTAAAAAAAAAAAACACATTATAAAAACATCTATTTAATAAATTCATACGGTATTACCGCATTTAAAAAGACATTATTATGCTCATTAATAATAAAAATAATTTATACATATTTCAAAACAAATAATGCCCGACTCAATGGTTCCAAAATATTTTTATTGAGCCTCAATAAAAAAAAAGATAACAGTACATTACATCCAACAAGGGATGATGGCATACAAGTGGTGGTGATGAGGTTCAAAAACCATTTTCAATATTTTACTTAACAAAACTCTTTGTTTTTATATATGCAGGGCCGGCGCCACCACTAGGCAGCTCTAGGCATTTGCCTAGGGCGCCGGCCTCTGGAGGGCGGTACTTTGTAGTACCGTACGGAAGCGGCAGCCGCTGCACCCCCTGAGGAGGGAGGTGAGTGTTCCCCTGTTCCCTGGACATCGATCCTGCGGGGGGGAGTGTAGGGAGAAGCTGAACAGTGCCGCACCCGCGCCACCCATGGATCAAGCAAGCGCCTCTAACCTGGTCTGTACATGCTGTGGGGAGGAGGGAGGAGTGTAGGGAGAAGCCGGAGAGTGCCGCATCCGCGCACCCCGTGGATCACTTTAAACGCCTCTGACCTGGTCTGGACGCGCTGCGGGGGGGGGGGGGGGGTGAGAGTGAAGCTGGAGAGTGCACCAAATGACTGCCGCCCCGGGCGCCGAAACACCTAGTTTCGGCCCTGCCCTCTGCCATGGAGCAGGTAGACGGCAGGCGCACCCCCCCTCCCCCGGGACCAGGTCAGAGAGGAGGGGGGCGGGGGACAGGACAGGTGCCTTGGGCGCTGCAAGAGGTTACACCGGCCCTGTATATATATGTAATTTTTATTTGTGTGTGTGAGGGGGGGGGGGGGGTTGTGTGCGATGTGATCCGTGGGCAGTGGCACCGTGAAACGACACAAGTACCATCTCTTCTACCAGCCCGTCGCCAGCAGTAATCTCTTCGGTTGTCAGTTTTGATAACCACCACTCGTGTCATCTGTAATATTGAAGGCAGAAGGACAAGGAACACCCCAAAGAGGCAATAAAAAATGAGGCACGTAACAATCACCACACGTGTGGACGGTAACTTTCAGTTCTTATTATAAAGGGTCAGTTGTCACCGCTAAAAGATAACTTTGGTTAGGTTCAATAATGCATCATGAAGTACATAGCGCAATGCAAAATACTGTTCAATACCATAACAGAATAACGTGCAGTAATTAACACAATATGAAATACCATACAATAGCAGTTTACAAGCTATCACTGAGTAAAAATAAACAGACGTCATGGCCTGGTCTACCACTGCTATGCCCGGGTTGCATACCCTCCCGAAAACCGGGTCCCGCTCCCGCCCCCCAGGAAAGGTGCGCAACCCTCCCAGATTCTGGGTGATCCCCACACCGCCCCTCTATCGTGGTGTCCTCCCCCGACCACGGCGTTTAAATACCACAATCCACGGGTCTCCGAGGAGGGGGCGGGGCCAACATGTCATTATAGCATCATTTTAGCCCCACCCCCTACATGGAGATCTGCGAATCGGGCTTAATGATGGCATGCTCAAGCCCCGCCCCCAAAGTGCTGCTGAAAATCTCCTCTCCGGCCTTCTCCAGTCGACAGATTATACACAACTATACCTGTCCTTTGCTCCAGGTACTGAGGGGTAGATTTATTAAGCTCGGTGAAGTGATAAAGTGGTTTTTATCACCGGCCAATCAGCTTCTACCTGTCATTTTTCAGACCAAGCCTGTAACTTCACAGTTAGGAGCTGATTGGCTGGTGATAAAGTACCAGCCACATTATCACTTCACCGAGCTTAATAAATCTGGCCCTCAGAATCCAATAACAACCCTCAATGGCTGTCTAGTTGAGCTCCAGGAGAGGATGATTGTCAGTTGGCTGCGACTGAACCCTGATAAAACATAGGTGCTTATGATAGGTCACAGGACAAGACTGCAATAGAGCCAACCAACAGGACTAAAGGGGCATACACACGAAGCGATTTTGTGCTCTTTTCTAAGCAATCTTACTAGATTGCTTAGAAAGAAAGCACAGATTGCTCAGTGTGTATACTCCAAGTGATTAAATATGTCCTTCTAACTAAGTCGGTGCATGCAGTCAAAATCTAGTCATATTGCTTAGCAAGTGACTCCAAATCTCTGTGTGTGTACAGAATGAGAGATATTGAGAGATATTGATTGCAATCTCTCATTCTGAACTACTACCCGGCCTTTTTTGTTGCTTAAGCAAAATTGCTTAGCACAAATCTCTGCATGTGTATGTGCTCTCCATGGGAGATCTGTACACCAGAAAAATCGCCTACTCTAAATAGTTTAGCAAAAATTGCTTAGCACACATCTCTATGTGTATATCACCCTTTACGCTTGGGGGTGCAGAACTTTAAAACATGGAACATGTGCGGAATCTCGGTGTTGTCCTGGACAGTGGCTTGACATTTAAAAATCAAATATCAGCTACAAGTACTGTAAATCCTCCTTCTAGAATGGGTGCCGGAGTTTCCCGACAGTCAAGGTCCCGACAGTCATTACAACGACGTCGGGATCCCGACAGTCAAAACCCTGACACTCGGGGTCCCGACGGCCACCAGCTACTCTCCCTTGTGGGCGTCCACGACCCCCATAGAGGGAGAACAGAATAGGTGGCGAGTGTAGCAAGCCACCGTGCCCGCAGTGTGGTGAGCTCAGCGAGCCCGCAAGGGGCCTTGTTGCGCTTGCCCCGCTGTCTGAGTCCGGCCAGTCGGGATCCCGACATCGGGCTAATGACTGTCGGGATCCTGACTGTCGGGACCATATACCACACCCTCTAGAATATAGCCAGAATCAAGCACTTAATTCCCTCAGAAGATCTGCCTAAAGTCATACATGCATTTGTATCATTGCTCCTTGACTACTGCAATGCCCTCTACCTTGGGCTCCCAGCAAAAGATTTGCACCGCTTGCAGTTGGTACAAAATACAGCTGCCAGGCTATTAACCAATCAGCCCCGTTCCAGCCACATAACACCCATTCTGTACTCCCTTGCTAAGCAAATCATTTTCAAGATTGGCTTACTGACTTTCAAAGCTCTACATGACCAGGGCCCAAGGTACCTGCAGCAGCTTCTGATCCCTTATTGTCCCACTCGATTACTGTGATCAGTTGATGAAGGACTACTAACAGTATCCAGAATTTCTCTGAATTCATCAGGGGGGGGGTGTCAAGCTTATTTATTTATTTACAGTTTCTTATATAGCGCAGCAAATTCCATTGCACTTTACAATAGTAGACAGTGATAAAACAAACTGGGTAACAACAGACAGACCTGGAGGTAGGAAGGCCCTGCTGCAAGCTTACAATCTATAGGGATATAGGAGGGAAACACAAGGACAGGCACCAGTAATAGCATAGCTTGTAGGTCCAGAAGGGAAGCTATATAATACATAAGTGCCTCAGAGGGTTATGCGTGTGGTACTTAAATATGATAGGCTTGCCTGAAGAGGTGAGTTTTCAGGGAACGCTTGAACGTTTGGAGGCTAGCGGAGAGTCTTATTGTGCGTGGAAGGGCATTCTATAGGGTGGGAGCAGCCCGATGAAAGTCCTGTAATAGTGAATGGGAGTTAGTGATCCGTGCAGAAGAGAGACGCAGATCTTGTGCAGAGCAGAGTGGTTGAGATGGGAGGTATTTTGTGATAAGTAGAGAGATATAAGCTGGTGCAGTATGGTTAATAGCTTTATATGCTAGTAGAAGTGTTTTATATTGAATACGGTAAGATACAGGTAACCAATGAAGGGACTGGCAGAGCGGATCTGCAGACGATGAGCATCTTGCTAGGAAGATCAGCCTAGCAGCAGCATTTAGAATGGATTGTAGTGGTGAGAGTCTGTTCCTGGGAAGACCAGTTAGGAGACTATTGCAATAATCAGTGCGGGATATAATGAGTGCATGGATTAGAGATTTGGTAGTGTCTTGTGAGATAGGGTCATATTTTGAATATGTTTTTTAGATGCAAGTAACATGATTTGAATGTGGGGAACAAAGGACAGTTCAGAGTCGAGGATGACCCCCTAGGCAATGAGCTTGTGGGGTAGGGTAGATTGTAGAGTTGTCAACAGTGATGGAGATATCAGGATGGTAACTGTTCTTAGCTGGTGGGAATGTAAGTAATTCCGTTTTGGAAATATTGAGTTTGAGTTGGCGAGAAGACATCCAAGATGAGATGGCAGAGAGACATTCAGAGACTCTGCCCAAAACCACTGGTGACAACTCTGGGGTTGATAGATAGATTTGAGTATCATCCGCATACAAGTGATACTGAAATCTGAAAGAGCTGATTAGTTTGCCAAGTGAGGAAGTATAGATTGAGAAAAGCAGAGGACCTAAGACTGAGCCTTGCGGAACTCCGACTGACAGAGGTAGTGAAGAGGAAGTAGAGTCAGAGAAGCGATCACTGAAAGAGCGATCAGATAGGTAAGATGTCAACCAGCAAAGGGCTGTATCATTAAGACCTAGGGATTGCAGTGTTTGTATGAGACGAGTATGATCAACAGTGTCAAAAGCTTTCAGTGCTGTGGCTCCAACTCTATGGAAGTCACTTCCCCGCACAGTTCGAGAAGTTTCCACTTCAAAACTAGACTCAAGACTTTCCTGTTCACCCAAGCATTTCACTAATGTCACTTGTTAAGTTTGTTTTGTATTTTGTGCTGTAAAAGGCTAATGCAAGCACTTTGAGTTTTATTAGGAGAAAAGTGCTGTATAAATAACATTATTATTATTATAAATGACACCAGAATAAATCATGCAATAAATGACGCAGTAATCCAACAGGAATATTCAGCTAATAGTGAGTCCACTACTCTAAATTGTGCAATCTAGTTCTAAAGTGCAGTGGCCTTGAGGGCTTAAGGTCAAACAGTCCTGAATGGGAAACTTCCTTTCTCCTTATTAGTGATTGTTGAATTAGTGTAATATCGTTAATTAAAGGCCTATACACACTAGATGATATTGGTCACAATATCGTTCAGAAAGGCCTTTCTGAATGATATTATGAACAATATCGTCCAGTGTGTAATGCGCACTCCCGTGCATCGATCCCCTCCCTCGTCCAGCATGTCCGGCCATGCTGCAATGGAAGCACGGCCGTCACTCCACGCCATGGTCAACCCCTTGTGTGGGGCATTGGCAAGGGTGTATGCACTTGCTGATGCTGCCCCCTTCCCCCACGCTGGGTCCCGCTGCCACCAATATCGGCGTTGGTGAGTTGGCTAATTTGCAAAACAAGTGTACAAACCTTGAGAAAGATACAGTAGTATCGAAACCAGTCGGCTTGTGACTTGTGGACACAGAGGAGGATCTCGAGGGACTCAGACCTGACGATCAGCATCCAGGGACGCCTGTTTAACATCATATGCTTTATTTGTCTGCATTCTACCTGTAGACAATAAGTCATGGTGAGAGTCCTTTGATTATATCCACTGGTGTCACCTTGTTTTTACCTGTTCTTATTAAAACGTACTGCACCATAAATTGTTTCTTATCTTTTCGAGTGCATATCCACTGAATTGGGCAAATAAGAGGAGGACTGTCCATTGGTGGAACATAGATTCCCCTCAATCAAGCGTTATTGTCTACAATCAAAGTAGACATATACATTTGGTACGAGTCAAAAACTCTCCATACCTTATATGTACTAATTATAGTGAAACAGTATTACACTATCTAGTTCCATTTTTTTTTTTGGGGTCATTCTATTCATTCGAGAGAGAAATCATCAATCATAAGCGCTCTGGGAACTATCAGACACGGGTTGGCTAATTTGTTCGGCCCTTTAGGCATAACGTGTAACTCAAGGTGCAATTGTAATCCAGTAGCTGAATACCCCATAGGTTTCTATGGGGGATGCGAAGCTGCCCGATGCATCAACATCAGGCAGCCAGGCTTCGCATACCTGGGCTATGGTTACGGGATCACACTGCCCCGGCCAGAGTGTATTGAGCAGCGTTGGTGCTAACCGCTCATGTGCAACACCCCCCCCCCCCCCCGCGCGCGCTTCCGGCTCCGGACATCGCAGGGACAGGCTTTTTTCGGTATTATACATACCTCCAGTGGGATCGCATTTTACAATGCCATCATGGGCGGTAACATTCTGCCCAGATCGTATTGTAAATGCGATCCATGGTAACTAGGCCCCTTGAACTCTCTACCACTTGTACCACAGTTGCAAGAAACAGTAATTAATTATCCTGTGGTCTCTTGAGGGTAACAAGGGGGCAGATCAGCTCCTTACTGACTTTTTTCAAACACAGCCTGTAACATGGCAGTTGGCAGGTGATTGGCTGGACGTTTATCTCTCTTTATCACCCTTGCATTTATCTCTTGTTAAGGGTTAATACATCTGCCCCAGTGTGAGGTAAACACACGTAAACTCTGCTCAAACTGGGAGGAGAGAAATATGTGGTTGCATGTGTGCACGAACTGTCATACAGCCGGCAAGTGAAACAGTCAGTCTCAGTTTGTTCAGCAAATGACAAATAATGCTTTTCTTAGTAAGTAAATGATTAATAACTCCTTTATGAATAAGTATTCCAGGTACTCTTTACTTATCAGGGCGCCCATCGCGGGCATCGCGGGCATCGCATGCACTAAAAAAACGGGTGCGATGCGACCGACGCGATGCCCGCGATTTCCCATAGGGAACAATGTTAAATGTCTCAATGGACCCGATTTTTCCATAGGAAACAATGTTAAATGGCCCACAGAGGCCAAATAGGCACCCTGAAGTGTGAAATGGCCCCCACAATTGTTAACGCCACCCCACGATCAACGTGAACCCGAAGCGTGGCGAGCGGCGGCGGTACGCGTCCTCCGACCTTTTCATACTCCCACTATCCACGTCGGCGTGGAGTTGAGAATAGAATAGTGTGGCGAGCGCAGCGAGCCACCGAGCCCGAAGCGTGGCGAGGGGACGCGGATACCTTCACAGGTAAACGCGTCCCTTCGCGGGCTTCACAGGTATCCGCGTCCGCTCGCCACGCTTCGGGCTCGGTGGCTCGTTGCGCTCGCCACACTATTCTATTCTCAACTCCACGCCGACGTGGATAGTGGGGGTATGAAAAGGTCGGAGGACGCGTACCGCCGCCCCTCGCGGGCTCGCTGCGCTCGCCACGCTTCAGGTTCACGTTGATCGTGGGGTGGCGTTAACAATTGTGGGGGCCATTTCACACTTCAGGGTGCCTATTTGGGCTCTGTGACCCATTTAACATTGTTTCCTATGGAAAAATCGGGACCATTGAGGCATTGAACAGTAAAAACGGGTCAATTGAGACTTTTAACATTGTTCCCTATGGGAAATCGCGGGCATCGCGTCGGTCGCATCGCACCCTTTTTTTTTTAAGTGCATGCGATGCCCGCGATTTTTTACCCGCGATGACCGCGATCAGAATCGTGGGCGCCGTGATAAGTAAAGAGTACCGTATTCCATATAATGTTCAATCACTAGACTTTTCACGTAACTGTAATGCTGGGTACACACAAGATTTGGCCTCAATTCCCCCAATTTCGGTACAATCTCGACCGATTGTATGTGAATTGGGCATGTTTTAGATCTGATTCCGATCTGATGGGCGTCCCTGCTGGAGATTTGACCGTTTTGCAGAACCTACCTACTGCAGTCAGGATTTGAAAATGATCCCTTCAACTGGGTACAGATCATGAATGGGTGCTGATTTTGGATCACACGTAGTGATCTGAATTCTGCCCCTGGTCCGATGGTTGGGGCATTTCTGCACATGTACAAACCCTGACTGTAAATGGCCGTGGTGAGTTGCTCACTCGCCTTGCAGTTGACAGAGGGGAGGGAGGGATGGGGGGCGGTGGTGGCGCTGGGCCATGGGAACGGCCAGCATTTTATGGGCGTCCCCATGAAAACGCTGGGCGTTCCCATGGGTACGCGGGCGGGTCGTTGTCTGCCGGGGACAGGCGGCTGATGTCACATGACATCAGCCGCCCATCCTGCCCTATATTTTCTAAGGCAGGGGAAATCATGTCAACCTTTTGACTGTCAACCTAGCCATTGTCGACCTAATGCTTGTGTCGACCTTCCAACCCTGTCGACCTTAGCCATATCAACCTATAACATGTGTCGACCTAAGCCATGTCGACCTTCTGTGGTCGACCTAATGCATGTTGACCTAATATTGGTGGACCCTATGACCCATATCTATATTTATTATCTGGCTAATACTTATTGTATTTAATCCTGGCCATTTTTGACCTATTCAATTGCAGGTCCGTTTTTCTGAATGTCAGAAAGATCACAACCATCGGGAAAAAACGTGGTTCAGCGAATCCACAGTTGTTGTTTTTTTATGAAAACAGACACTAATTCGACAATGAAGCGGCCATTTTAGACAATGCAGATTCGGCTTTTAGCAAAGTCAAATATACATAGGCGAGTCCCGGATGGAAACGGCCGGGATTAAATACAAATGGCTGATATTTCCAACTGTCGGAAACGTTGCCCACAATTGAATTACCCCTATGTGTATTTAACTACTAAGATTCACTTTGGCATAGAAGCTTCTCGCTAGGTGTCAACATTAATGTCAACCAAGTGCATGTTGACTTTTCGCTTCGTCGAGATCCAGCTGTGAGCTCGACAATCCACGGGCGTTTTCATCACAACGAGCCCGACTGTGTATAAAGTCGGGCTCATTTTGCTGAGACACCTCTTCAATGCTGTTGGGAAAGCTACTACTTAGTGCGCAAACAGGAAAAAACTGTATAGAAAGACTAAGCACAAAGTTTTTGGTATCCAGGCACTTAGGGGGAGCTTTAATCTCTCCCCAGTATACTTCCAGAGATAACGCTTGCTGCTGGTTACAGCACAGAACTGTATGTTAAAAGCTGTTCGTGCAACTTAGTACGCAAGTGCTACTTAGTACATACTTGCCTACTTTTGAAAACTAGTTTCAGGGAGATTATAGTTGGTAGTAGAATTTTGCACAGTGCCCCATTGAGGGGGCGTGCCATGCTCCACCCAAAAGACGTGTCTAGCTCCATATATGGAGAGATTGTGAAAAGAGATTGTGAACGTGGCAGATAGAAGCGTGGGTGTGCACTGCTACATATGAGGGGAATCTTGTAAAAGGACTTATATCCAATTTTAGATAAGCCCCAAAGCAGTTAGTAAGAGCTACTATACTTGGTAAAGTGCTGGGAAATAGTGCTGATGATTCAATGTAAATGTATCTGTCTCTCATTCCGTTTTTCACAAAACATTTTAATGTGGGCTAAGTGAAATGAGGGAGATTGCTAGACTAATGAGCAAGAGAGGGAGATTGCTGCTATTTCAGGGTGTCTCCTGTAGAATGCAGGGGGGCGGTAACTAAGATGTAACAGTGTAATGTGTGCTAAGTGAAATGAGGGAGAGAGCGAGATTGCTGTACGCAAATGGAAAATACTGTATGGAGACGCTAAAGCGCTGTGTTTTTGGTATCCAGGATCTTAGGGGGAAGCTTTTATCTCTCCCCATTATACTTATAGAGATAAAACTTTCCGGTTTAGCCTTTAGAGAAGAATACATTACAAGCTGTTTGTGCTACTTTTACGCAAATAAAACAGTAAAGAGAATCAAAGCCTTTTACACAGTGATCCCGGCATAGGGAACACAGCGGCAGGGTTTTCACTGCAGCGTCTGGGCCAGTATCAGCAGTACTGATACTGTACACTGGGCCAGATTCTCTAAGCTTCAAAAGTGATAAAATGGAGAATGATAAACAGCCAGCCAATCATCTCCTACCTGCCATGTCACAGACTGTTTTTGAAAAATGTCAGAAAGGAGCTGATTGGCTGGCTGTTTATCACTCTCCATTTTATCACTTTTGAAGCTTAGAGAATCTGGCCCACTATCTTACAAGAATTAAGCCTGTCATTTTTGTTAGCATTGAGGTGACAGGCATGGTCACCATTGCTAAAGAATGAAGGAGAGGGAAAGGGAAAGAAGTTGTTTGCTGGATGCATTTTTGTTGGACACTTTATGTAAAGTGTCAATAGAAAACCATCATGGCATTTTATGTAAAAACGTGGGGGCTCCTTATATCTTTATTAATAGACTTTGGATACGGAGACACCCACTTATTGTAGCGAAATGAGAATTAAAATTTGACAAAAGACATACATTTAGTGATACAAGGAAAATAAAGAATGTGTTTTTTAAAGATTAAAATATAGTCGGATGTAGCTGAAATGTAGAGATCTGTGGGTGTATTCCCACTATACACACCCAATACCTGTCTGCATCACCGGATATTACGAGGTGTGTGTTGGTTTGTGTTTTGGGCTATTTTTAGCCTGATCCAGTACGTTTTAGCCTTAATAGGCTTGATACAATATTACACTGGGACTCAGTACTCTGCTTGTAATTCTGTATACATGTACAGACAATCTGGACGTATACCTAATTGTTAACCTCAGGCCTGGGTATTATCACTGGAGAGGTGGTAAGTATTCAGGGACACACTTTTACAGCGCCTGTGTGTTGTGATAACCTCTACTGGTGAATGCCAGATGTAGAGGTGTGCCCAATTTACATTTGATTGTGGAAGCTGTCAATCAATCAGGATGTCACTGGTTTGGCTCTTGGTAAGAGCTTATATACACACAGGGCAAAATTGGTCTAAAGAGACTTAATATATGTCATGCCGGTGTTCATTGCGATCAAGACAGAAAAGTTTGCCACACTGTATATTGGCCTCTATGGTCTCAGGTGTGTTCTAGTGCTAGAAAACACCTGAGACCATAGAGGCCAATATAGAGTGTGGCAAACTTTTCTGTCTTGATCGCAATGAACACCGGCATGACATATATTAAGTCTCTTTAGACCAATTTCGCCCTGTGTGTATATAAGCTCTTACGAAGAGCAAAACCAGTGACATCCTGATTGATTGACAGCTTCCACAATCGAATGTAAATTGGGCACACCTCTACATCTGGCATTCACCAGTAGAGGTTATCACAACACACAGGCGCTGTAAAAGTGTGTCCCTGAATACTTACCACCTCTCCAGTGATAATACCCAGGCCTGAGGTTAACAATTAGGTATACGTCCAGATTGTCTGTACATGTATACAGAATTACAAGCAGAGTACTGAGTCCCAGTGTAATATTGTATCAAGCCTATTAAGGCTAAAACGTACTGGATCAGGCTAAAAATAGCCCAAAACACAAACCAACACACACCTCGTAATATCCGGTGATGCAGAAAGGTATTGGGTGTGTATAGTGGGAATACACCCACAGATCTCTACATTTCAGCTACATCCGCCTATATTTTAATCTTTAAATAACACATTCTTTATTTTTCTTGTATCACTAAATGTATGTCTTTTGTCAAATTTTAATTCTCATTTCGCTACAATAAGTGGGTGTCTCCGTATCCAAAGTCTATTAATAAAGATATAAGGAGCCCCCACGTTTTTACATAAAATGCCATGATGGTTTTCTATTGACACTTCACATAAAGGGGGAAATTTACCAAAATGGATTCGTAGAAAAAAGGTGTATTCGTAGGCAGAAATACACCTTTTTTTTACGAATTTGTATTTTCGGGATTTACAATCCCAAAAATACAACAATTCGTAGTCCTAAAGATGGAACATTCGTATTTGTATTTCCAAATACGAATGTCTACACCATCGATAGGATACGACAGAAATCACCATTCAAAAGAATGGTGGTTCCTGATGTACTAAGCAGCCGTACTGATAATACGGCTGCTAAGTGTTGTAAAACACCCACGCAAATACGACAGGAAAATACACCTTGCTTTCCCTGTCGTATTTGCTTTAAGCCTGCACGGATCAGTCAGATGCGTGCAGGCTTTAGTGTAAAAAAATAGAAAAAATAAATAAATATAAAAAAAAACGGCGTGGGGTCCCCCCCACAGCTGTAACCAGCACTAGGCTGAAAGAGCCGGGGCCGGTAATAAAAAATCAGGGAACCCGACAAATAGGGGTTCCCCGATTTTTAACAACCAGCCCCAGGCTCCAGGTCCGGGGCTGGTTCCCAAAATACGGGGGACAAAATGACTAGGGGTCTCCGTATTTTAAGAACCAGCCCCAGGCCAAACCAGCCAGCAGGGTAATGCCACAGCCGGGGGGAGACTTTTTATACAAGTCCCCCCGGCCAAAGCATTAACCCTACCGACCAGTCAGCCTGGCCAGGGGCCCTGGGGGAGTGGGGACCCCCCCAATAAAGGGGTTCCCCCCCCTTTCAGGACTTACCTGACCAGGCTGAAGCCTGGTGCTGTCCTCGATGCCCCTGGGCGGTGGGCATCGAGCTGATAGTGGTGTAAGAAATAGAATAATCTATTGTCTAATACTGGGGCACTATGAGTCCCAGCAAGCCTCCCCCGCAAGCTGGGACTTGGAGAACCACAAGTCCCAGCCTGCGGGGCATTAAAGGGCCCGCTGGGCAGGGGCGGGCTGGGCCGGGGGGCAGAGTGCCATATGCCCCCCGGGCCGCTTACCCACCCACTGGCTGCGGGCCGTGCTGCGGCTGGATCAGCTAATCTCCAGCCCTCCTGCACTGGCCGTGGCTTACAGAACACGGCCGCGGCTACAGGAAAATGGCCGCCGGCCCCCTGCACTGAGGACATGTTCTCAGTGCAGGAGGCCGGCGGCCATTTTCCTGTAGCCGCGGCCGTGTTCTGGAAGCCGCGGCCAGCGCAGGAGGGCTGGAGAAGCTGATCCAGCCGCAGCACGGCCCGCAGCTAGCGAGTGGGTAAGCGCTCTCCCCCCCCCCCTCACCCCAGCATATGTGTCTCTGTCACTGTGGGGGCATATCTGGCACTGTGTGGGGGCATATCTGGCACTGTGTGGGGGCATATCTGGCACTGTGTGGGGGCATATCTGGCACTGTGTGGGGGCATATGTGTATCTGGCACTGTGGGGGGCATATCTGGCACTGTGGGGGCATATATGTATTTGGCACTGTGGGGGCATATGTGTATCTGGCACAGTGGGGCATATGTGTATTTGGCACTGTGGGGGCATATGTGTATCTGGCACTGTGGGGGCATATGTGTATTTGGCACTGTGGGGGCATATGTGTATCTGGCACTGTGGGGCATATGTGTATTTGGCACTGTGGGGGCATATGTGTATCTGGCACTGTGGGGGCATATGTGTATCTGGCACTGTGGGGACATATGTGTATCTGGCACTGTGGGGGCATATGTATCTGGCACTGTGGGGGCATATGTGTATTTGGCACTGTGGGGGCATATGTGTCTCTGGCACTGTGGGGGCATATCTGGCACTGTGGGGGCATATGTGTCTTTGGCACTGTGGGGGAATATGTGTCTCTGGCACTGAGGGGGCATATGTGTCTCTGGCACTGTGGGGGCATATGTGTCTCTGGCACTGTGGGGGCATATGTGTCTTTGGCACTGTGGGGGAATATGTGTCTCTGGCACTGTGGGGGCATATGTGTCTCTGGCACTGTGGGGGCATATCTGGCACTGTGGGGGCATATGTGTCTTTGGCACTGTGGGGGAATATGTGTCTCTGGCACTGTGGGGGCATATGTGTCTCTGGCACTGTGGGGGCATATGTGTCTCTGGCACTGTGGGGGCATATCTGGCACTGTGGAGGAATATGCGTTTTTGGCACTGTGGCAGAATATATGGCACTGTGGCGGCATTTGTGTCTGGCACTGTGGGGGCATATGTGTATTTGGTACTGTGGCGGAATATCTTGCACTGTGGGGGCATATCTGGCACTGTGGACATCACATTGTGCGGTGTAATGGGCATCATGGTATGGGGCGTAATGGACATTACGGTGTGGGGAGCATTGGGTAATTGCCATCACAGTATGGGGTGTAATGGGCATCAAGGTGTGCAGCATAATGTGTAATTAGCATCACAGTGTGCGGTGTATTGAGTAATTAGCATCGCAGTGTTGGGCGTAATGTGTAACTGGCATCATGGTGTTCAGCATAATGTGTAATTGGCATTACGGCATGTGGCTTTATGTGTAATGGGTATTACAAGGTTCGCTAAAATGTGCAATCTGCAGGTACACAATACAATCATGGTACAGGCAACGCCCCTTATGATAGGCCACGCCCCTAATTTTTCGGCGCGCCTACGGCGCGCAAAAGCATTCCTTCCGACGGTGACTTGGCTGATTATGGGCCAGTGCTCTGGACTTGCCCCCTAGGCTAAAAGTTGCCAGCCAGCCCCTGCCGCTGGGTCTTGTAGTGCCTACGGGAAGGGCTACCTACGGGAAGAAGATAGGTAAGTATCAGTATGTAAGGGCTTTGTATGTATTAAAGTTTTATTTTAAGTGTGTGTCAGTGTGTTTTATTTTACTTTTTTTGGTACTCTTTACTTAGAAGGGCGCCCATCTCGGCCATCTCGGGCATTGAATGCACTAAAAAATCAGGTGCGATGCGACAGACGAGATGCCCGAGATTTCCCATAGGAAACAATGTTAAATGTCTCAATTGACCCGATTTTCCTGTTCAATGCCTCAATTGACCCAATTTTTCCATAGGAAACAATGTTAAATGGGCCACAGAGGCCAAATAGGCACCCTGAAGTGAATAATGGCCACCCGAATTGTTAACGCCACCCCACGATCAACGTCAACCCGAAGCGTGGCGAGCGCAGCGAGCCCGCGCGGGGCGGCGGTACGCGTCCTACGACCTTTTCATACCCCCACTATCCACGTCGGCGTGGAGTTGAGAATAGAAAGTGTGGCGAGCGCAGCGAGCCACCGAGCCCGAAGCGTGGCGAGCGCAGCGAGCCCCGCGCGGGGACGCGGATACCTTCACAGGTATCCGCGTCCCCTCGCGGGCTTCACAGCTGTCCGCGTACCCTCGCGGGGCTCGCTGCGCTCGCCACGCTTCGGGCTCGGTGGCTCGCTGCGCTCTCCACACTTTCTATTCTCAACTCCACGCTCGCCACGCATCGGGTTGACGTTGATCGTGGGGTGGCGTTAACAATTCGGGTGGCCATTATACACTTCAGGGTGCCTATTTGGCCTCTGTGGCCCATTTAACATTGTTTCCTATGGAAAAATCGGGTCAATTGAGGCATTGAACAGGAAAATTGGGTCAATTGAGACATTTAACATTGTTCCCTATGGGAAATCTCGGGCATCTCGTCGGTTGATCGCACCCGATTTTTTAGTGCATTCAATGCCCGAGATGCCCGAGATTTTTTACTAACGATGCCCACGATCAAAATCGTGGGCGCCCTTCTAAGTAAAGAGTACCCTATTTTTAATACTGTGGCACTACAAGACCCAGCGGGCCCTTTAATGCCCCGCAGGCTGGGACTTGTGGTTCTCCAAGTCCCAGCTTGCGGGGGAGGCTTGCTGGGACTCATAGTGCCCCAGTATTAGACAATAGATTATTCTATTTTTTACACCACTATCAGCTCGATGCCCACCGCCCAGGGGCATCGAGGACAGCACGAGGCTTCAGCCTGGTCAGGTAAGTCCTGGAGGGGGGGACCCCTTTATTGGGGGGGTCCCCACTCCCCCAGGGCCCTTGGCCAGGCTGACTGGTCAGGGGGTTAATGCTTTGGCTGGGGGGACTTGTATAAAAAGTCTCCCCCCGGCTGTGGCATTACCCTGCTGGCTGGTTTGGCCTGGGGCTGGTTCTTAAAATACGGGGGACCCCTAGTCATTTTGTCCCCCGTATTTTGGGAACCAGCCCCGGACCTGGAGCCTGGGGCTGGTTGTTAAAAATCGGGGAACCCCTATTTGTCGGGTTCCCTGATTTTTAATTACCGGCCCCGGCTCCTTCAGCCTGGTGCTGGTTACAGCTGTGGGGGGGACCCCACGCTGTTGTTTTTAAAAAAAATATTTTTTTTTTCTATTTTTTTTTACACCTTGCAGCCTGCACGGATCTGACTGATCCGTGCAGACTGCCAGAAACATTCGTATTAGCGGCCGTATATATGTGCCGCTAATACGAATGAATACGACATCGGAGGGTTACAAAGCAGTCGTATCTGACTGCTTTGTACATTCCCCTCCGGAACACGACTTTGCATACGACTGAAATAGTCGTATGCAGTCGTAGGGGAAATACCAATACGAAAAACTAGGTTTTTCATATTGGTAAATTTCCCCCAAAGTGTCCAACAAGAGTGCATCCAGCAAACAACTTCTTTCCCTTTCCGTCTCCTTTATTCTTTATCTATTGACCAAGTTGGTCAGGATAGCACCCCGCCATTATTGCAACATCAATAATAAGCGGTACACTGCCCGTACAATTAGGGCATCAATTTCTTTTGTGTGCAGAATCCCTACAAACCCCCTCTCCATGGTCACCATTGCTGCAGGTTATATAGTGCAGCATGTGTTACAGTGTCAGCAGTGCCGGTGTCTTGCATGGTACTATAAAATTCACTGTGGATCAATTAAAATGGACTTTTAACCATAGTTATGGAAGGGGAGACATTTAGCTACCTATGAACCCCAAGTTTCTAAACCCCCGCAAGGCTAATGGCAAGTGTCAGAACCCATGATGGGTGTGAATAAATGGGCCCATTTAAGTCTATGGGAAAATGTGTCCACTTTTCACTGTGATATCTCTGGTTCTAGGTGTTCTAGAGACTCTTGGCTTTCAGGGCAGACTGACTACTAGTTTATTTGGTACTAGTTTACGATTTTAGTTAAGGGAAGTGGCAATGATCCCTGGACAATATTCCCTGGTAAATCCCTGCATTTTCTGGTGTGAAAGGGGTATTATTTCAAATAGCCGGGCCCTGCAATGCTCTGAATACAGCCGGGCAGCCCCCCGCTCTTTGCCTGGCTGTCAATGGCTGTCACTTCTGCCTGGCGGTGGCTCTCCCCCAGTTACCCATTCCCCCTGGCAATGAGAATGTAATCCCACATGGCAACGATCATGGAACCCCTGGCAATGAGCATGGAACCCTTGGCAATGAGTATGGAACCCCTGGCAATGAGCAGGGAACCCTTAGCAATGAGCATGTAGGTAAGCAGCACTTATGTAGCATAATTTTGAATAGGCATTATGGTGTTTGGCATAAAACATAATGGACATCATGCCGTGTAACTTAACGTGTAATGGGCATTATGGTGTACATTTTTAATGCGCGTCTTTGGCGCACAATGTCCCTGTTTATGAAGCATATTGTGAATTTTGATTTCATCTCTGTGGCATGTGAATTTTGGCTCTATTCATGTGGCATTATGTGAATTTTGGCACAATCCATGTGACATTACATGCATTTTGGTTCAATCCATGTGGCATTATGTGAATTTTGGCTCAATCCATGTGGCATTATGTGAATTTTGGCTCAATCCATGTGGCATTATGTGAATTTTGGTTCAATCCATGTGGCATTGTGTGAATTTTGGCCCAAACCATGAGGCATTGTGTGAATTATGGCTCAATCCATGAGGCAGCACAAAGATATGACTAGTGGGTGCACAATAAAACCAGCTTGCAGCTATAAACAGATTCACACAGTAGAAACACCTTAAACTACTAGATACTTAGTGCAAATAGAAAAAAAGTGAATCTGAAGAAATAGCGCTTAAAGGTAACTATGCCCCAAGGTGAATAAACCTTGTACAGGTACAATATAAAACCAGGTGCAACTTGTCAGATGTTACAGGTTGATTGCATATGATGGGAAATGTGGATGATCCAGATTATTCAAATATTAATAGAAAGCAACATGGTGCAGATCACTTTGATTAAAAGCGGTTTTAATGTGGACAATGCACTTACAAATTAGTGACTTGTTTAAAAGCATGAACAATGTGGCCCCAGGCAAGCAGCAGGCATATGATGTAAATGGGTCCTCCTCCAGTATGGGTCCCTTGATCCAGAAGCAAGGGGGCTCAGTCCCGGATTCACCGTCGCCGCACAGCTCTTTTCAGGGAACCACAAGTCAGGCTAGTGGGAGAATCACACTTAGCGTGTTTCGGAAATTGTTCCTTCGTCAGAAGCGTCACGCATAAGCATCATGTGTAAGGGGCAAGTATAATGGGGTCTAGTATTTTGTTGCATAATATGTAGAAGTTGTATATGGTGTGGTACACTACACTCAGGGACATGCCCCCTATTGAGTGGCCACACCCCCTTTTCCGGAGCGCACCTTCGGCGCGCGCACAACTACATCCTTCACTTTTTTAGCCAAGGTGTGCCTGTGTACTTTAAACGCCAGGGCCAGAGCCGGATTAACAATGGGCCTGATGGAGCTATAGCTCCAGGCCCACTCTCCAAATAGGCCCATTTTGTAGCTGAGGGTCAGGGCTTTCCAATCAGACCAGCCCCGTGTCGCTAGCCCCCCGGGAACCGGAGATACTGCCAGGCAAACCTGGAACGTTTTCCCCATAGGATAACATGGGACCTGCTAATTCCGACCTCCACCCGGTTCCAACGGCTGCCAGCTCCCCTACAGCATCACAGAAACTCAAGGATGATCTCAGTCGAACCCAAATCGCTGGGCCTTCAATCTGATACCTGGTCCATATGGGTTCATTGGTTCTAGAGATATTGCAGGTAAAACTATTTTTTTTTTTTTCATTTCTGAAATGTAATTTCATGGCTGTTCAAGTTGTTTGAGGACAGATTTCTCTGGAACCAAACGGCCCAGTTTCACGGGACCAAAATTATTCGAAGGCTACATGTAAATGGGTCAGTTGATTCTGAAAATATAGCTGGTTGTTTAAAGGGGGGCGGGGGTGGTTTTCTCTCCCCCTCACACCAGAAAATGCAGGGACTAGGCTGGTGTAAAAGGGGCCAGTCCGAGAATGTCCCTGCATGATCCTGGGACCATATTCCCTGCATTTTCTGGTATCAAAGGGGTATTATTTCAAATAGCCGGGACATGCAGTCGGGCATGCAGCCGGACAGCCCCCTGCTCTCTGCTCAGCTGTTATTGGCTGTCATTTCTGCCCGGCGGCGACTGTCCCCTAGTTGCATGTATTCCCCCTTGGCAATGAGCATGTAGTCCCACATGGCAACGAGCATGGAACCCCTGGCAATGAGCATGGAACCCCTGGCAATGAACATGGAACCCCTGGCAATGAACATGCAACACTTATGTAGCGTAATTTTTAATAGGCATTATGGTGTTTGGCATAATACGTAATGGATATTATGGTGTGAGGCTTAACATGTAATGGGCATTATAATGTAAATTTTTCATGTGTGCCTTTGGCGTGCAATGCCCCTATTTATGAAGCATATTGTGCATTATTGCTCAATCTGTTTGGTATAGTGCAGGCATGTCCAAACTATGGCCCTCCAGCTGTGAAACTACAAGTCCCATCATGCATTGCCACAGTTTTGCAATTAGGGAATGCAAAAACTATGTCAAGGCTTGCTGGGACATGTAGTTTCACAACAGCTGGAGGGCCACTGTTTGGACATGCCTGGTATAGTGTGTATTTTGGCTCAATCCATGTGGCAAAATGTGAATTTTGCCTTAATCTGTGTGGCATAATGTGAATTTTGACTCAATCTGTGTGCCATCGTGTGAATTTTTGCTCAATCGGTGTGAATTTTGTCTCATTCCATGTGGCATAATGTGTAAGAAGCAAGTACAGTATAAGGGGTTACTATTGTGTTGCATGATTTGTATAAGGGGTATATGGTGTGGTAAACTTAGGTGACCACATAAAAGGTGCTGACATATTGTCTACCAAGTTTCGATTTTCAGTATTTTTTATAACTGGAGTGCCGCCTCACCCCGCAAGTATCTTAGGACATCGGCGTCCTGCGGGTGCACCTTTGGAGTGCACCCGCCAATATATCTCCCTGCATTTTTCTTATGCCATCCCCCTGCCTTTTCCAGGCATATATAATTAGTTGAAAGTATTTACACAAATAGAGACACACCCATGAGCAGACCACCCAAACAGAACACTGGTCACGCCACCCACATTATTAGGTGCTGGCCGCAACCCCTATTATTGCGCATAATAGGCCCTTGATTATTTTCACCTCCAGGCCCATTTAGACCTTAATCTGGTTCTGGCCAGGGCCTATTTTTAATCCCCATTCCCGCCCTCTCTCTGCTCTCGTCTCTCTCGCCACTCCCTTAGCATGTACACTGGCACCACTAACACCCTCCCCCTCCCAAACCCTCTCATATCAGGGTGCGCCCCCTGTCATTTTCTCCTGGATCTGCCCTTGTCTGCAGCCAGGGCACGTTTGCCGGACTGCGGGGTGCTCAGTCCCTGTTTCACAGCAGGTGCGCCCAAGCCAGGACAGCGGTGTGGGTAGGGGACCGGAGCTGCGGGTCGATCATTGCATCCCCTGTGTGTTTTGACTAGCGTAATGAGACACACAGCATTCCCCTTAGATATGTAAAACCTATGCCCTCGCTCGTTCCATAGATGTGGGCTCCTGGTTCACACTCAGCAGCCATTTTGTTAACTCGCTCCATGCTCAAGTCTGACCTGCTCTTACTGTGTATCTTTTGTCAATGGCGATTAAATATGACCAAAGAAACAATAAGTGAAAAGTGCAGGTTAAGTATTATGTCCGTAACCAGCGTACCCTTTGTGCGAACAAAACGTAGCGCAGCGTAGCGTACCTTTATCGTGTATTATACACCAAAGAACCAATACCTTAATAAGAGATCCTCTCGTAGTACTTTGACTCTAATCTGCGAATATACCTTTTAAGGACAGAGTCCGAAATAAACCTTTATCGCTAAATGCGAATAACAGACACAACCACTGTATAGAAGTAAGGAGATAGGAACTCCACAAAAAGATGTATTTAAGTCCCTAATGGACAAAAGGGGGTTACAGAAATAGAAAATACAGGTATAACAAGTTATGCAATAGTCTAACAATAAATATACTAAACAGGCTCTACTAAGGGAAGAAAAACAGATACAGGATACAATCAGCCAACAATACAATAAGAATAAGTACCGTGAATGCAACCGTTACCGTCTCATCAAATATGCGAAGCGCAGTCCGGTCAGAGCTCGCTATCGTTCAGGATTGAACTATAGCCCGGTTGAAGGTCAGGGGAAAAAAAAAAGATGTGCCGAAGTGACCGTGGCTGTTCTGGGTCGCCTATCTTATAGGGTCAGAAAGGGGAGGTCAAAGGCCATTCCCATTGGTCAGAGATCGTATGTCAGGTCCACTGTGATTGGGGGGTAAGATGATACACCTGGTTTGACTAGGTGCAGGGGAGTGAACTTTAGGAGTCCTTTGTTCGTTAGTATCGTCGGCAGGGATTGTAAACAGCTGTAGAAACCGGTTACATCTAGATTCCTTTGTTATATACTTTCAACCGAAACTGTCTTGGGAATATGGAATTATGTACATAACTATCGGGCCGTGTCTATTGCGAAATATCCGCAATGACCGGAATACTACGCATAAGAAACGGAACGGAACGGTACTAAACATGATACAGACAGATGTATGCAGGGCTAACTAAGCTATGTGTGGCGTTCTAAACCTTTAACTACATTTTACTTAGTGTCAGTATGTATTTATGAATTTATGTGTGATAGTATGGCTACTCTTCTGGTCCACTTTGTCACACAGAATCGGGTATGGAAACTTTATTAGCGCAACTCTGCGAACCAAAATGGCGGCCATACTATCCTAAAATGGCGTGTGTGCAACTCGACTTCCACAGTCCACCCTTTAACAGTAAATATAAAACTGTTACAATACAAAACATTATACACAGCAATACAGAAATTCATAATCCTAACAGAGAAATTGGGATACATGAATTAAACATATAAGGGGAGTAAACCATCTGCTCTCGGCCGATCCAGGATCATGGATAAACGATGGGCCGCATTTATCGAACAATCTACTCAGGGTCACGAAGGATAATGTACAATTTGGGATAAAAATAAAAACAGGGGTGGTTACAACATATATACTTTCACAAATATGGTTTCTTTTAAGGGAGGTGGTTTTGATTCTAGGGTCATATACCAAACCCTGGTCTTCCTCTGTATCTCTCGTTCTTACACTCATGATTTCGGTACGTTTTGCCTTTCCCCGGGTCACCACCTTTAAACATTTGAACAATAACACAAAGACAAGGATGGCACCACCGATACAGAGAAGGAGTTTTCCTATGCTAGCTATGATCCCTTGCGCCCATTCTCCTAAACCAGAGAACCAGTGCATTGGATTCAACCAGGAGGTCCATTCGCTAACTTTGTTACCTATTTCTGCCAGGCTGATATTATGTTCCCTTCTAAATTCCCATTTAAGCTGAAGAATCTCATCCATCCGATGATCGATGATTTCTTCTGGGTCTTCAGTATTGTTGGTGATATATGTACAACATTTCACCCCAAACTGTGTAGAGAGGGTGACACAATATCCTCCTGTCATAGCTGTCAGATAGTTCAACACCATCCGATGTTGGACTAGCTCTCTTTTATACGCTTGCAACTCCTTCCCAGTGTATCTAAAAGTGTCATCATAAATCTCAGTGATGTTATCTACCAAGCTGGCTAATGCTTGTATATATTTAAAATTTATGACTCCTCTGGCGGTATGGGTGATATCTAATGCAATGAGGAGTTGGATACCGAACGACTCGTGTATCATTTCAGAAGCTAGGGGTTCTTTCCTGATTGTTAAATCCCTTTTATGGATTTGGTCATAATGGGTATGAGTGTAAGGAGGAGGTATACCTCTGTGTATGCTCATCATCTCATCATGTGTGAGGGTCATCACTTCGGGTAATACTCTGCCTAAATAACAAATTCCAACGTAGTTCATGGAGAGCCATTTGTACGCCCTCCTACCACAAATATAATAAACGTTGTCAGGGAGAAAATAAGGGACAGAGTATTTCATGATTTTGTCACACATTATCCATAAGAACATTCCCGTCCCCTGCTCCCTGACTTGTTCCTCACAAGTTTCTGGCTGTAGGGTCATATTACAGTAGCCGGCTGATACTCTGCCGGCCATCATTTTACTTTTCTTCACCGTGTAGACATATTTATAGTGTCTCCCACTGGTTCGGATTTTTAACAATAATTCCTTATCAATAGGCTCTCCATCTGGACGCTGGGAGTAAGTTATTGTCTGGTTGTGCCATGTCACTTCCCAAGTACCAATCGTTCTGGAACTAGAGAAGTTCATACATACCAGGGATTTGTCCACTTGGTATGGGTGTAATCTAAGACTAGGGGACCTGGTATACAGGTATCTCTTATCCAGTGGCCTCCCTTTATTTAGTACACTAATCTCAGAAATATTAAGCGGGTATGGGACTAGGCCTACACTACTCCTTTTATGTAGCACTTGTGAACACACCCAGCATTCTGTTTGGTTTAAGACCTTACCCACTAGTGAGTGGTAATCACTCAAAGGATGTCGGCCTGTAGTTGCCTTATTTGTCGACTGACATCGCTGGATGCATTCTTCTTCCATTTTAGGTTGACAATATCTACAGACACAGTACTCCCCAGACAATAACTCATCACATAGCCCTTGAACTACGTTCTCCTCATACCTTTTACCTTCTCCTGTCATGGGCAAAGTATCAAGCTGGTTTAGGGATTCTACCTCACCCATATCTGGGTCCAATATTACACTGTCAGAACTCCGCTCCGATCGCTCTAGAATGTGGCAGCCACCGAGTATCTTTGGATGAAGAAAAGAACACAGAAAGAAAACAAAGAAATATATGCATAACTGTGAACCTGTTGCTTGGAGTCCTTCCATCATCTCTACCAGGGGACTTTTATTTGCTCTGCTCTTGGACCTTTGCGCGCTCAGGTTGCTTGACCTTGGCTGCTTCTCAGTGTTCCCGAAACAATGCTTCTAGCGACACTTCTTCTCTTTCGCTCTCTGCACACTGGGACTCTGGGTTACTGGCTTTCTTGCAGTGGGACGAATGTATCCAAGTCTCTCTCTCTGCGACTTTAATTGATGTAGTGCTGGTCAACAAAACTTGGTACGGTCCTTCCCAACGGTCTATCAAACAACCTGAGCGTAAAAAATTTCGGATCATAACAAAGTCTCCTGGTTTAAGATTATGACAATTCTCGGTAGGCATATCAGGGTTCAGTAAATTCAGCTGCTTTTGTTGTTTCCTTAGCTGTTTGTTTAGCTTTAGGATATACTGTACAGTTAGCTCATTGTTACATTTGAGATCATCCTGTGGGTCTATCATGATGTGTGGCTGCCGACCAAACAGTGGCCCTTATTCTGATCGGTGCGGATATTCCCGCATTCTTACGGAGCGGTCCGCACGCCACGGTGTTCTGCCGCGTGCGGCCATCGTCCGTAGAAACGCCCACGTGTCCTCCGCATTCGGACGGACTCACTCTTTAAGAACAGGGCGTGTTTACGGACGACATACAAACCATGCGTGTGCGGGAGAAACACTCCGATTCTGCACGGTATTACAGAGTATTACAGAGTATGCTCGGGAATACCGCATCCGAACGGGAGCCAAGCGGTGCTACCGCCCGTAAGCGGAGTATTTACGCCAAACAACCCACTATTATGTATCTTCTGCAATACATCACATGACCCACTTATTCAATTACCTATCCTCATAAAAAACTGCTTATTTGGAATTGGAATCAATTAGATGCCAATATATCCTTACAAGCATGCCTAACACATGCATTGCACACATTAACCCTTACAGCAATTTAAGTGCAATGGTTTGTATTAGACCCTGTGTAAAAGATTATAAACAATCTACACATATACTGTTTAATGTGCAAAGAAAACCAACAACTGTGAACTTGCATAAACCATTTATTAGAATCCAAAATTAACATTTAAATAAAAAAATATAAAATAATAAATTAGATAAGTAGATCTCGCAGGTCCTGCAGATCGGCTAGTAATAGCCGCAAATGGTGCTCCGCCCGCAGGAGGGCCCCACGAACCCCCTCATCTGCCGGTGTGGTGTCATCTGTGGGCATGTCAAAGGGGCAAAAATTAGTCATGATATTCATGCATACATTTCACATACTGCGACATAAATTGCACAAATGCTAGGTGACATGTGTATATATATATATATATATATCTATGTAGAGAGATAGAGACACACATAGATAAATAGATATGACACATACATATCTACATACATAAAAACTTATTTACTACATACTGTGTTTTTTTCCCTCTACCCTTTACTCTGCAGAAGACATAACAGTCATAGTGTTTCTTCTCAGTCACAACCCACCCATGACTAACCAATGACAAGCATGTCATGGCCTCCGTCAATAAGAACTTGTCACAATCTCCTCAGTCTAAGTTCAGTGATGGTTCGTGGCATGGGAGTTATGCAAATGTCAGGAATGCACAGTACACATCCTCAAAATCATAATTCACTCTAAACCAACCTACAATTCTGTGAGGGCAAAAAAACAATCTGAACTACAGGGGGTGTTTAGGTAGAGGAGGCTCCTGGGACACTGGCAACTTGTGACTCCATTCCAAGGTAGGCCGGGCCATACTCCATTTATAGCATACATCCTATAGTTTATAAATAACATTCACCAACAATATAGATTCCACTATTTGATGGGTCATAATCAACGCTTGCAGCAGGTGAATTTAATCCACAAATGATCCACTCATCCCTTTACTCCAGGATCCTGTTTAACTACAACGGTTATGTGGCAGTCAAAATGGAGCTCCAAGCCATCCCACAAACCTGTGTAATTCAGAGGTGTCCTGGATGAAAGGGATGCCTTGGACACCCCATCTAACCCGTACCTGTATCTGTAGCTACCCACTTTGGGGTCTGTATTAATAGGATTGTACCAAAAGTTTTAATCACCAGTGCTACATAACAAATACCAGTACAACTACTTCATGAATGATGCATTATGTAAACATACCGATCTGATGGGACTCCGGGGCCTGACACGCCTCCTCCCCCTCGGATTCGGACACCTCTGGGGCAACCGTGGCCTCCTCAGCCCCCTCCTCCGCCACCTCCTCCACCACCACCACCTCGTCCACCTCCTCCGCCACAACCACCTCCTCCACCACCACCACCTCCTCCACCTCCTCCTCCGCCACCAACACCTCCTCCTCTGCCACCAACTCCTCTTCCACCTCCTCCACCACCACCTCCTCAGGCACCTCCTCCTCCTCCACCACCTCCTCCACCATCTCCTCCACCTCCTCCACCATCTCCTCCACTTGCTCCTCCACCATTTCCTCCTCCTCCTCCACTTGCTCCTCCTCCACCCTTGCCGCCACCTCCTCCTCAGGCTCTTGGCCCTCCTCCTCGGCCAGGGCTGCCTCGGCCTCTTCACGTGCCTGTCGGGCTCGGGCTCGTGCTGTGTGTTAGAATAAAAAATCATGGTCAATGTCGGGTCATTGGGGCACATGTATTAATCCATAACAAGACATACATGGAAGGGTGATAATGATGGCAAACGATGCTGGAAAGTAGCTCCTTACTGTTAATGGACTCCAAAATGTGACATTTAAATTATTATGTGATTGTTAGTAATTTGTTCAAACATTACAACCCTGGCATTTATCAATGTGTAACACATATTAGATCTGGCACATTGTATGCATCAGAATCATCAATGCTATGTCATTACATATAAAAGCCACATGACTGCATGTTAACCAGGAAGAAGCACACATAACAGTCTATGGACTTTTAAACCCATGGACACCCACTTATCATGAGACACATTTTATTGTTTCTATATGCTATGTTGTAAGTGCGAAATTTCATAGCTAAAATACTCACACTCAGCTATTTCGCCCCTAATTTGCTGTAACAGCTGGGGCTGGCGCCTGCGGAGGTCCGACCACCGCCTCTCGAGCTGCCCGATGGTCCTCCGCACCCGAGTGCGGGCGTAAATCCTGCGGCCTGCCGCAGCATAGGCCCGGCACTTATGTCTATTGCTGATAAAGGGCCCCGCACGGCCCAGCCTTGTCTCCATGACGGAGACCAGAACCCTCAGCTCCGCAGGAGAAAACGGGTCTGCCCTTCGTGTCTCCGCCATGTTAACAATGGCATCAATCAACCAATCAGGTGGTGGCATTGGTTTATCACAGTTATTTGTGTTAATAACTTTATTGTTCATCTTTACATGAACAGCGTCTCTGCGCCAACACAAATGGTGAGTGCTTCAAAACAGTAGTGCTGATGTATGTTAATGAACAAATCTGATATATATAAAACACAGTGTGTATGCACTTAGCAAATCCAATGACGCCTCGCTCCGCCAAGCAACGCGTGCTATAGCTTAGCAACGCATAGCTGTACTTAGCATTACTTACTCTATGCATCTATGTGTATGCGTACATTTATGTTTAAAAGACACATACACATACTTGCAGGTATCCTGAGTCCAGCATTATACACCAGCGCTGCCTGCCTGGCTGCCTGGCTGGCTGGCTGCCTGCCTGCCTGCCTGCCTGGGTGCCTGCCTGCCTGCCTGCTCCTCGAAATGTTTAAACATGTTAATAAATTCAAATATCATATATATATATATATATATATATCTGCAAACAAATCATACATCAACACAGGAAAAAATCCCCAACACATTAGAGAATAAATCAATGTACTCACCAGTCATCAGGGATAGTATCAACTACAATAATGAAGATATAACAAACACATAAGATCCCTTGTACAAGGTATAATAATGAGCACCTATATTGTACTTCCCCCAAAACTAAGCACATATGATAAATATCTACTATTTCTTTGCCATTAGGAGGGCAGGCTGGCTAATTGTCGTTTTGTAACACTGACAACTACCACACTGTACTTATTTGAAGGGGTGATTTTTACAACAATTGGTGTGTTCTGGTCAACTAGATAAAATGTACCTGAAGTATCTTTGCGCCACAGAGTCCCGCAGCTGGTATCCCCTCCGGCATTCAGGGGCGCGGGATGGGCGCATGGGCGGATCTTGCGGCTCAGATGGTACCTCCCACTCATCAAAGGGTATCTCACGCCGCACAGCAATGTTGTGGAAAAATATACACAGGCCCACGATCCTCGACACCATTTGAGGCGCATACTGTAAGTCACCACCAGTGCGGTGGAGCACTCTAAATCGACCCTTTAAAAGGCCAATTGAGCGCTCCACCACTTGCCTGGTGGCAACATGCGCCCGATTGAATGCCTCCTGTGGGCCCGGTGCTGGGTAGCTGTACGGCGTAAGTAGCCAGGGCGTACATGGGTAACCGGAGTCACCCAGAACCCACGCATCACGGCCTTCCAGCTCTTGTAGTCTTTGCCATATCCCGGTTTGTCGGATGACATGAGAGTCATGGGCACTTCCGGGAAACTTCGAGTTGAAGGCGAGAATCTCCATGGATGGGCCACATACCACCATCACGTTCAGTGAGTGGAACAATTTGCGGTTCCTATATATCTTCTCACTTCGAGATGGAGGCACAAATGGTACATGGGTGCCATCCACAGCCCCTATCACATTAGGGAAGCCAGCAATTTGATGGAAGGCCTGCTGGCTTCTGCGCAGGGTCTCGGTGGCAAATGTCATGGCCATGAAGTGCCCCTTGCGCCTGAACATGGCCGACGTCACACGCCTCAGGATTCGGCAGAAGGCCGGCTGAGATATTCCAGCAAGTACTGCCACTACTTGTTGGAATGATCCTGAGGCGCAGAAATGCAACACCGCCAGCAGCTGTGTGTGAGGCGGAATTGCTGTCGTGATCCCGTGTAGAGGTTCCAGATCACTCTCAATTAACGAGAGCAGATCCAGAATTACATGTGGTGGTAACCGGTACCTAGTAAGTACCTCATCATCGGGCATAGCAAACAGAGTCACCCGTGTGCGATAGATTCTAGCACGTCCTGGCCTCCTTGGGCGACGAGTGGGGAGAGCCGCAAGTGCCCTTAGCCTCCTTTCCATGTCCCGCAGCATTGCTTCAGCAACCTATAAAGAAATGAACATAAATACTGATGCACCTATGCACATAATGGCCATATCCCACTACAAATAGATTTGTAGGCTTCAATACGTACAATAGATGGCCGCCCCGTAAAATCCCGAAGATCCATTTGACTCTATAATGATGTAACAATAATATGAACTCAATACACACCGTCCTAAACACACAGATGCTTACAACATCGAACTACTAAACACTACTTGAGTATCAAAGGTGTCTGCATTTGTTGCCTACATCATGTACTATGAGACATTCCAGCTATTGCTGGGACATGTTGTCCTGCAATAGATGAACACACACAGGTTTCAGACCTGTGAGTGAAATAGTGAACATGTGACATGTTGCAATAATGCTACAAAGACTTTGCTGGCCCAACAATCTGTAGTCAGTGAGGCAATGGTGCATACATTCATACACTTACATTGTTAATGGATAACATATCTACAAGGACCATGGAAGAGCTTACCTTAGACCCTGACAAGTCCAGATCTGGAGACAAATGATTCTAGCAGCAATTCACTATTTATAGGCCTGTCACATGTGTGGTCTATAACAGTAGTGATGAGTATTGCATGACTTGTGGCCTGGATTTTCTAAGGGATTGGGCTACTTTTAGCTTGCAATCAAACGCCACAATACCACAGTAGTCATGAACCAAATGTCATGTCATGCTAGCAAATAGCATGTGTATTGTGCGATAGTCACAGGTGTAGCAGAAGATTCTATGCAATGTTAGAATTGGTGACCAGTATTTCATGTCGAAGTTTCGCCAGGTTTTACACAATGGAATTTCCGCCACCGTATGCGGCGCGAAAAAACAGCGACGTACGCTCGTGCACGGAACGCAGCTGCCGCTGATGTCCGCCAAACAGGATACACAAACAGTATATAAAGGTGTATTAGAAGGTGACAATGTTGTTGCTAACATGTCTGGATCACAACCAGAGGTGGACCCAGAGCTGCAGCAACTATTTCACCAGATGGACTCCAGCACCACCTATGTGCCACTGCACATGCAGCCAGTGGGTAATGAGGAGGCTGCTGGCCCTTCTACAGCAGGGCAACCTGCACCTGACCATTCTACAGCAGGGCAACCTACACCTGGCCCTTCTGCAGCAGGGCAACCTGCAGCTGGCTCATATGCACCATCAGCAGAATCTTTTGGAACACAACCGGGGACTTCACAAGATAGTACCATGGCCAGCACTTCAAGTGCAGCGACACGTGCCAGGGGGCGTGGCCATGGACGTGGCAAGGGGAGAGCGAGGGCAACAGAGGAACCAACTACAAGAAATAAGGCATATGAAGCACAGGAGCTTGCCATCCTGGTTCCCCGAGCACGTGATTGGATTGAGTGTCCATCGGAGAAGCTGACACACACACGCAGATGGAAGATTTGGGAACAGATAACGGCAGAGATTAATGAAGTAGCGCCACAAGTTCGTGAGACGGACCATGTGAAGAAGAGGCAAGTTGTTTTGTGATACATGTGCCCAGTAATAGACAAGTAATGATTGAATTCATGCTTAGATGGATTTTGCAAATGGCCCGTGAGGTTGTTACGATACACAGACATTATTGCCATGTTATTTAGTTGAGAGTTAGAGTATGGTGATTGTGAATGTGTACTGTAACGGTTGATATCATAGTTGCATGTAATGTTATCTTTTGGACATTAAGCACATGTCGTAATATGTAGCACAGAGCAATGGCTGCAACAGCAAACATCTGGAGTGACATGTATTAATATGTCAACTTACATTGCAGGTGGCAGGACTTCAAAACCAACCTGAAGAGGAAGATGACCAAGCTGTGGGAACACAGCCAGACATCTGGGGCCGGGCCCATGCCATCAGGGCTAGAGCTCACCCCCCTGGAGTTGATGGCCGAGAGCTGTATATCAGTTGAGGAGGTCAGGGGGGTGAGCACGATGGATAGCGAGGCCCCAGCTGAAGTGTTTGCGTCTTTTCTGGAAGGTAAATATTGGTCATGCCATAAGCTTGTGCAAGTAATTATCTTAGAATGTGTCCTAATTGTGTTTATCATTTTCCACAGACACCCCACTGCTTGGTGACGACTCTGGTCAGGAGGTGGAGGAGTCCGTGCCACCTGGCCCCAGTGGTAGGCCTGTGCAGCAGCAGCCATCGGCCCAAGCCGATTTGGCCAGGTTGGCCCAGATGCTTGGGGACATAAACCAGCAGGGAGAGTTGGCATCAGAACGGATGCATAGGACCGAGGAGATCATGGCGAGTTTGGTCAGCACCCAGCAGGCCATCGCTGGGAGCCTGCAGGCCATGGCTGAGGCGCATCAGGCCATGGCTGCAAGTGCTCAGGTGCTGGCCGAGCAAGCCACCCGCCAAAATGATATCCTCCTCCACCATAATGAGCTTATGGTGGAGCTGGTTAACAGCAACAGGGTCCTAATGTCATCCGTTTCTGGTGCATTACCACCAGCAACACTCCCTGCTGGCAGGAGGGGTAGACCAGCCAACCCCTCACCAGCATCTGCTCCACCTGCCCCAGCATCTGGCCGTGCCCGAAGAGCTGCTGCACAGGCCAAGGAGCCTACCAAGGCCAAACGTGGTCGAAAATGAACTTGTGGCTGCATTAATCTCCACCGTTGTCTCATCCCAAATCTTCCATTGTACTGTGTGTGTCAGCTTCTTGTGTCCAATCACGTGCTGAGGGTAACCAGATGAGCCCTTGCTTCCAATTTCCTTTTTGGTTCCCCTGTTGCCCTCTTTTGCCTGCCATTACTGTCAGCTGCACTTGATGTGATGTTGCTAAGTCCCCGGTTGTGTTCCAAATGATTCTGCTGATGGTGCATATGAGCCAGCTGCAGGTTGGCCTGCTGCAGAAGGGCCAGGTGTAGGTTGCCCTGCTGTAGAATGGTCAGGTGCAGGTTGGCCTGCTGTAGAAGGGCCAGCAGCCTCCTCATTTCCCACTGGCTGCATGTGCAGTGGCACATAGGAGGTGCTGGAGTCCATCTGTGTGCAATTATATTTGTTTTGTATTATAATTTATTTTGGTACATTCCTGCCATGGTTTTTTTTTTTTTGTATTTTTATTTTTTTGTCATTGCATCACAGTGGCATTGACTGTGAAATTTATATAAATAAATTGCTTTACTTTACAACAATTGTGTGGTTTAATTAGTACATGTCGCATACACATGTGTATTGCTAGTATTAATATTCAGTCATGTCCATTGTTAGCAGGTTTAAAGTGTGTCAGAAGTACAGCATATGTGGGTGATGAGTAAGGTTTCCTTGAAGCAGCAATGGTTTCAATTAAAGCACTGACAAGCGTCCTATTAGTGATTAATGAGTAAAGGAGTCGATTTTATTGGGTTCAGGTGTTAATGCTTGTAGTCATTAGGCGGTCCGTTCGCCTCCCGCAGGAACGAGTGGTGTCCGCAAAGCAATAGTGGCCTTTTGGACACCGCACATTTCTTTCCTTTTTGTTCGCGTGCATTCGGAGTGGTATCCGAATGCACGCCCCCCAACATAAGTGTACTCCCCCGTGTCCGCCCATGTTTCCGCCCCGTTTTGCCCACTTTGAAACTACGCCCATGTGTCATTCCGCATGACGCCCATAATACGCCCATATTTCCCGAATGATTGCGGTGAACAGTTTTGTACGGGATTTGCCCGAACAGGTACGGAGTCAAGGCGTGGCACATGCGCGTGGCGTTCTCCACGCATGCGCAGACGCCGTAAAGACGCGATCCGAAAGTATGCGGTAAAGTACGCGTCAATCAGAATAAGGGCCAGTATCTCGAAGGGGGACAAGTTGAGCGGAGTCCTGGGAGTGGTCCTAATGCTATACAACACAATAGGCAGTGCCTCTGGCCATAACAACCCTGTTTCAGCCATAACTTTACCCAATTTGTTCTTAATAGTACCATTCATTCTCTCAACTTTGGCGCTCGCCTGGGGACGATATGGAGTATGAAGTTTACTATTAATCCCCAGGAGTTTACACATGATTTGGAAGACCTCTCCTGTGAAATGAGTGCCTCTGTCACTCTCAATGACCTTTGGGATACCATATCTACAGACAAACTCCTGACATATTTTCTTTGCTGTAAAGGTAGCAGTGTTGGAGGCAGCGGGGAAAGCCTCCACCCAGCTGGAAAACATGTCAACACAAACTAATACATATTTCAAGTTTCTACAGGGTGGTAACTGTATGAAGTCGATTTGTATTACCTGGAAAGGGCCTTCTGTAGGAGGGATGTGGGATGGCTCTGTTGGGATGGCTTTTCCAACGTTCTTCCTCAAACAGGTGAGGCATGACATTGCCACTCTACCTGCTTCAGAAGCGAACCCTGGTGCACACCAGTAGGCCTTTACCAGCTTGCACATACCTTCCTTCCCAAGATGTGTCAGCCCATGGGCCGCCTTGGCTAGACTAGGAAGGTATGCCCTGGGGGCCACTGGTTTCCCGTGTCCATCTCTCCAAAGTCCGGTGGACTCTTGGCCACATCCCTTCGACTTCCATACTGCTCTTTCCTGTGGGGAACACAAATTCTGCATGTCTATCAGTTTGGATGTGGATACCATGTTCAGTGTACAAAGGTTGGTAGGATGGGTGAAAATATTTACAGGGCATGCGGCCCTTTTCGCTGCCTCATCAGCGCGGCTGTTACCAAGTGACACCGGGTCCTTCTCTGATGTGTGAGCTTTGCACTTGATAACAGCCACTCTGTCTGGAAGCTGGATAGCTCCCAGAAGTCTCCTAATGTATGTCGCATGCGCCACTGGTGTGCCAGCCGCCGTCATGAAATTTCGGAGGCGCCATAGGGCTCCAAAATCATGGACTACTCCGAAAGCATATCTGGAGTCGGTATATATGTTAACTGATTTTCCTTTGGCCAGTTCACATGCTCTGGTCAGTGCCACCAGTTCCGCTACTTGTGCTGAGTGAGGTGGCCCCAAGGGTTCAGCTTCCACAATACCTTCTCCATCTACTACCGCGTAGCCTGTGCACAGCTCTCCCGTGTCCGTCTGTCTATGACAGCTACCATCTGTGAATAAGGTTATGTCTACCTCACTTAATGGGCTGTCGCTTATGTCAGGACGTGCTGTAAAGGTCTGATTCAGGTAGGTCATGCAATCATGCTTATCCTCACCATCACTAAACTCTGCTTTACCATTTTCAGCAACATTCCCATCACCCTCCACCCTTTGTGCCTTGGAGGGCACATGAGGAAGGAATGTGGCTGGGTTTAGTGTGTTGCATCTTTTGATGGTAATATTTACTGGGGCCATCAGCGCCAGTTCCCACTTGGTGAACCGTGCTGAGGACACATGACGTGTTTGGGCAGAATTTAGGAGGGCAGAGACAGCATGGGGAGCATGAACAGTTAAATCGTGTCCCAACACCACGTCCTCACTCTTGCTTACTAGTTGTGCTATTGCGGCCACACTTCGTAAGCAAGTTGGGAGTGAGCGTGCTACTGTGTCCAGCTGGCCACTGTAGTACGCTACTGGTCGGTTGGCATCACCATGTTTTTGTACAAGTACTCCTGCCGCACACCCAGCTGATTCAGTTCCGTACAGTTCAAAGGGTTTCCCATAATCTGGCATTCCCAGTGCTGGGGCCTTTGTTAGGCTCACCTTTAATTCCTCGAAAGCCAGCTCAGATTCCTCAGTATGAGAGACCCGATCTGGCTTAGTTGAGGAAACCATCTCTTGTAGTGGTAATGCCAGAATAGAGAATCCTTGGATCCAATTGCGACAGTATCCACACATGCCTAGGAACGTACGGAACTGGTGCTGGGCCTATGGCAGTACCATGTTTTGAATGGCTTGGATTCGGTCGTCGGTGAGGTGTCTCAGCCCTTGGGTAAGGCAGTGGCCCAGATACTTAACCCTGGTCTGGCATAATTGCAGCTTATCCTTTGATACTTTATGTCCTGTCTCTGAGAGATGCATCAGCAGCTGTCTAGTGTCATCCACTGATGACTCCAGTGACTCAGAACACAACAATAAGTCATCGACATATTGTATTAGTATCGACCCACTCATGGGTTGAAAGGATTGCAAACAATCATGCAAGGCCTGGGAGAAGATGCTGGGGCTGTCTATGAATCCCTGGGGGAGTCGTGTCCAGGTATACTGTACTCCTCTGTAGGTAAAGGCGAACAGATACTGGCTGTCTGGGTGTAAAGGGACAGAGAAGAACGCTGAACACAAATCAATGACTGTGAAATGAGTACAGTGAGGTGGGATTTGCATTAGGATGACAGCTGGGTTCGGCACTACGGGGAATTGGCTCTCAACTACTTTGTTTACCCCTCTTAAATCCTGCACTAGTCTGTAGCCCCTCCCCCCGCTCTTTTTCACTGGAAAGATGGGACTATTGGCCGTGCTGGAAGTTCTAACTAGGATTTCCTGTTGGAGCAATCGTTGGATCACTGGGAATACTCCTAGCTCAACTTCAGGTTTTAAAGGGTATTGCGGTATTTTTGGGGCTATCCTGCCTTCTTTTAAGCGGATCTCTACTGGAGCTACATTTGCCATCAGCCCAGCATCCTGTCCATCTTTAGTCCAAAGGGAACCCGGTATTTGTGCTGTAATTTCAGCTACCCTAGATGGATTTGACTCTACAACAGTGGAATACAACATTAGCCTCTGAGGACTGTCCAGCATATCTTGCACTTCTTGTGTAAGATTTCTAGGAGTGTCTAGGAATACCCCATCGGGGGTGCAATAGATGACACATCCCATTTTACATAGTAAATCTCTACCCAAGAGGTTAGTCGGGGCCGCTGCAGCCAACAGGAAAGAATGTTTGGTATGCAGAGGCCCAATTGTAACCTCCGCTGGTTTCGTCAGTGGGTAATGTTGTATTTTTCCTGTTACCCCAATTGCCGCTACTGATTGGTCGGTGAAACCCAAGTGAAGAGGAGTGTTGAGAACAGATCTGGCCGCCCCTGTATCAACCAAGAAGGTTTGCCTTACTCCAGCTATATCAACCTTCACCTGAGGTTCCTCTCTAAGGTGTTGTGTTAGTCTAACTGGCTGTAGGATACAGGTATGACCTGTTTCCTATTGTCTTACCTGGGTAGCCCTTAGTACCGTGTCAGCCATCAGATGGGGAGGAGGCATGTTGCGTGACCTGTCTGTCTCCTCCCATTGTCTAGGGGTTGGGTATTTCCTTGTCTCACCCTGGTGAGGCTCCCATTCTCGCCTATGTGTTTTGTAACTCCTGGGGTTTCCTGACTTACAATGAGCTGAGTAGTGACCTTCCCTATTGCAGTTGTAACAGATAATTGGCTTTCTACCTGTGTCCCTGGTGTTTCGTTGGTATGCAGCTTTATTTGGGGCATTTGTAAGGGCTTGGATGCTAACCCTCATCAGTTTGTCAGTTTGCAGTTCCCTGTGCTTCTTAATGTTGCGGTCGTGGTCCACAGCAGATTCCCGTAGGGCATCCACTGTCATTCCACGCCAATTTGGGAAAGAAGTTTGGACTCTGGCTCTCAGGTTTTCCCTAAGCCCTTCCACCAGCACAGAGACAATCATCTCCCTCAGGTGGGGGTCGTCCTTAGGCTCGGAGACACCAGTGTACTTTGATACCTCCAGTAAGGCCTTAGTGAAATAATCAGCAGCAGTTTCGCCATCCTTTTGTTTGATGGTGAAAATCTTGCTATATTCCACTGCCGCAGGAAAATATACTCCCAATTGTAAGTTGATTAGGCGTATATTTTCCTGGTTGATCTCATCATTTATCTCTTTGTCCACTTTCAATCCACTATCCTGAATGAATTTCGGGATGTCTATGTGAGTGGGGAGACAGGCCCTCAACATGATTCTCCAATCCTTGTTGGTGGGCTCATCAGAGTTTCCCAGATCCCTTACAAATTTCCGGCACAATGCCAGATCTTTCCTAGGATCAGGGAAATCTGCAATGATGGACCGCAGCTCTAACCGTGTCCATGGGTTTAGCATGGTCATTTTTCTGGTAGGTATCACACCCTCTCTGTCTGCCTTACCATAGGGAACCTCCAGTGTGCGTACAGGGTATGTTTGTACCACATCCGCATTACTGGGACCTGCTTGGGAGTCATCTGTGTCTGTGCTGTGTAGTGCTTTCTTACCTGGGTCCAAGACTATGCTGTTGGCATCAGCCGTCTCCTCTTCCTGTGCCGGAGCCCCAGCAGCAGGTTTAGCCGGTTCAGCTTTTCCCTCAATCATGTTAATTGCATGGAAGACGGCCAGTGCCAACAGCTGCTCGTTTTCCTCTCGGGTTTCCTTATAAGGGGATAAGACAGGGTACAAGTTAGCAACGGATACATTATTACTTATGTCTTTCTTATGAGTCATTAACCCCTTCGGCACATATGGGGGTGGGGGAGCTGATTCTATTGCGGCAGCGGTTGCATTTTTATTGTGGCTGATTGTATCTGGTATTGCCAGACCTCTGATTCCCAATTGTTCCTGTCCTTCCTTCTGCCACAATTTAAGAATATCTATGTGCTTTACTCTCTCCTTACGACTGGAGAGCAGACATATTTAATCTTTTACTGCTGATAAGATTTCTGGATCAAAGCTACCAACACTGGGAAATTCTAACTTGCTGCCTTGTGTCATTTTTCTCCATTTATTTTGGTAAACAACTGCTCGTTCACCGTGCTTACAGCACATAATAAAAGCCGCCGATCCTTTTGGTCGGCTTGCTTCCTCCCTAACATGCACGTTATCACAGCGTGACCCGTTATTACCCATAATTACAGGAATAAACGTTCACAGCTTAATAGATATCGGTGGGTTATTACTTGTCTGAGAGCTCCCCAAACACTCACTTCTACAGCTTCCTAGAACAGTCCCACAATCAAGCGGGTGCGAAGGATACGAGGTATGATACTCAATCACCAAGTCTTTCAACTAGCAGCGAACTTCTAGTCAACTTGCAAGGTGCGGCCTAATTTTTCCAGGGTACAACAAACTTGTTTTCCTGTACCCCCAAAAACTGGATTTTCTAAAGTAGCTAATCGGATCACTGGGTTCCGATGTATCTTCTTGTACCCTCCTAGCGGATCAGTTCCACTGAAGGGGCAGTTCCTATGGGCACGTCGTCACGTGAACCCTGTCCTAACTGGACTGTCCTACACTGGACTACACTGCGCTTGAGTCGTGCCGTCACACACCCGTTCGCCTCAGTTATTTTTCACACTGGGCGCTAGTTACACCTTGGTCTTATGCTTATTGTTGAAATATTTCTGTACTGAAAATCTTCCCAGGCTGGTAGCTTTTCACTAGATACTTATGCAGGTATAAATCCCTTATAAAAGCTATAGGAATCTATTAAAATAATGCTTGAGTTGCTTGTTTTTGGAAAATGAACAAAAAGAAAAAAAACTTATTTTCTTTTATTAATCACCGCCTTATCCACAGTATATTACTATACTGTTTAAATAAAGCTAATGGTTTAATACTGTTCACCTTTGAGTTCCTATGTGTGCTGCATGCGCAGTGCCAATGAACACCCACGTGTGTACGTGCGTTGTTTACAGGCCGCCGATGAAATCGGCCACCCACGTGTTCTATAGTGTATTTGCAAGGTTGCACTCGGGTTTCGCTATACGCAGTAATTGCGCCTAAATGTGGAATAAATCCCTTAACTCCGTCCGAAAGTTACATATCAAGATGCGAAATAAATCCCGCACTTAATCCATAAATCACGTACAAAGATGCGAAAATTTCCGATATGGGCACGTGCGCGCGCACCTTGCGTAATACACAATAGACGCTTTACGTTACTGTAAAAGGCCACGTGGCGGAGTCCCTGACCCTGCAGTAACTAACAATAAAAGTTATAGTTTTGCACAGAAGGGATCCTCTATGTACTATAATAAAACACAGGCCTTTTTTTTTTTTCACGTGTGCGAACTTTATCGCACGTGGCACATATACTGTAATAAACAAGCAACCCAAGACACTATACCCCGTTAAACTACTTGTGGCAGGCAGAAGTACAGTTTACTAAACACTTAGATATGATATGCTTTAAAACACTTGGCTTTCACTTATTGTGCTTCGAGTTCAACGCTAGCACTTCCCGAACCCCGCACCGCCGCGGACCCGGCCTATCCAGCAATGGATAATAATACTTCCACCCTTTTGCTGGTATAGGTCGGTTCGCACGCCTGGTACTGAGTTCTGGAATGTGAAACGGACGGACGAGCCCTCAATTGTCAATGGCGATTAAATATGACCAAAGAAACAATAAGTGAAAAGTGCAGGTTAAGTATTATGTCCGTAACCAGCGTACCCTTTATGCCTAGCTACGTGCGAACAAAACGTAGCGCAGCGTAGCGTACCTTTATCGTGTATTATACACCAAAGAACCAATACCTTAATAAGAGATCCTCTCGTAGTACTTTGACTCTAATCTGCGAATATACCTTTTAAGGACAGAGTCCGTAATAAACCTTTATCGCTAAATGCGAATAACAGACACAACCACTGTATAGAAGTAAGGAGATAGGAACTCCACAAAAAGATGTATTTAAGTCCCTAATGGACAAAAGGGGGTTACATAAATAGAAAATACAGGTATAACAAGTTATGCAATAGTCTAACAATAAATATACTAAACAGGCTCTACTAAGGGAAGAAAAACAGATACAGGATACAATCAGCCAACAATACAATAAGAATAAGTACCGTGAATGCAACCGTTACCGTCTCATCAAATATGCGAAGCGCAGTCCGGTCAGAGCTCGCTATCGTTCAGGATTGAACTATAGCCCGGTTGAAGGTCAGGGAAAAGAAAGATGTGCCGAAGTGACCGTGGCTGTTCTGGGTCGCCTATCTTATAGGGTCAGAAAGGGGAGGTCAAAGGCCATTCCCATTGGTCAGAGATCGTATGTCAGGTCCACTGTGATTGGGGGGTAAGATGATACACCTGGTTTGACTAGGTGCAGGGGAGTGAACTTTAGGAGTCCTTTGTTCGTTAGTATCGTCGGCAGGGATTGTAAACAGCTGTAGAAACCGGTTACATCTAGATTCCTTTGTTATATATTTTCAACCGAAACTGTCTTGGCAATATGGAATTATGTCCATAACTATCGGGCCGTGTCTATTGCGAAATATCCGCAATGACCGGAATACTACGCATAAGAAACGGAACGGAACGGTACTAAACATGATACAGACAGATGTATGCAGGGCTAACTAAGCTATGTGTGGCGTTCTAAACCTTTAACTACATTTTACTTAGTGTCAGTATGTATTTATGAATTTATGTGTGATAGTATGGCTACTCTTCTGGTCCACTTTGTCACACAGAATCGGGTATGGAAACTTTATTAGCGCAACTCTGCGAACCAAAATGGCGGCCATACTATCCTAAAATGGCGTGTGTGCAACTCGACTTCCACACTTTCATACTTAGCATAATTCTGGGTTTAACCAGTGTAGTGTTCTGAATGAGTGGGATACTCGCTGTAGGAGTTTTCACAGGGGTCTAGCGCAGACCCTCCTCATTGGCCCGGGGGAGAAAATTCACGCCTGGCCTACCTGGTCTGAATCACCCTCTCTGTTCAGCACTGCAAAACACTTGTGGCACCTTATAAATAAGATGTAATACTAATCTATCAGCCAGAAACAGTACCGCTCTTATATCTCCACTGGTCACAGTAACATGTGGCACCATCCACTGGCTGAGTATAAAACAGGTGTGGAAAACAGAGCACGTTCTATACTTTTATCACTTTGCCTTCTCACATGTTTCCTGTGTTTCTCCCCCAGTAACTCATTTCCTGATATGATGACCATCATCACAAGGAAGAAGCTAATATACATGTCTGTCTTACTGACTGCTGCCTTTCTACTGGGATATTATACTAACTCTTTAAATACCCGGTTGGATCACTGGAGACCTCCGTGTACCTGCTGTGAACATAGACTAACCACCGACACTATTACCCCACTGCAAGACAACCGGACATTTATTATAGCACCATATTTCGAACCCCGAATAAATGATAAACGCGCAGTCCGTATCCTCGCCATTATCCACCACACAGAAGTGAAGGAGCTGTACTGCTTTTTTTGTTGTACCGTTACCAAATCGGTGAAGGTTTCCCAGGCTCAGATACACATACACACTGATCGGTTTGAGTTTCCCTACGGCACAACGGACCTGGTCTGTATGGAGCCACCAGGCTGCTATGCCGAGTACCTATCTGTCCATACATCTCCTACGGGGAACATGATGCAGTTACCCCTGTTCCAAATACAAAATCTGGACATTGAACCGTTCTCTGCCAACTTCACGGTCTGCATTTCCACCATGTTTGAGAATTATAGTAACATCTTACAGTTCATACAGGCGGTGGAGATGTACCGGATACTGGGGGCACAACGGGTCATGATCTACCTCAATAACTGCAGCCCACAGGTGGAAAAAGTCATTCAGTACTACATTGCAGAAGGTGTTGTGGAGGTGATACCTTGGCCAATTCACAGGTATCTAAGAACGACTCGAGTATGGTACCATTCTATAGATGCCAATGATATTGGGTATTATGGTCAAGTGGCAGCACTCAATGACTGTGTCTATCGGAACATGTACAGGAGTAAGTTTGTGCTGCTTAATGACCTTGATGAAATAATACTGCCAATTAAACATCGGACCTGGGACGTCCTGATGGAAAGTCTCCAGCAACAGCACCCAGGAGTTGGGATTTTTCTCTTTGAGAATCACGTGTTCCCTCAAACTGTCACCATTGATGGAAGCTTCTCCAACATCTCATCTTGGCAGAGATTGCCCGGATACAATATACTGCAGCACGTTCTCCGAGAGCCTAGAGGACCGGGCTATTTAAATAGTGAAAAAATGATTATGGATCCGAGGAAAGTCATTCAGACATCTGTACACACTGTTCTAAAATCTATTGGACATTACAAAATAGTCTCTTCTGAGACAGCCCTGCTTTACCATTGCAGAGCGCCTCGTCAGAACACATCTTTAATAGAAGATAAAACGATTTGGAGATATAACGCTTCATTGATTAGAAACGTTAACAAGGTCCTGAGCCGAATAGATTTGCATCAGTAAGTAAATGATCATTGTAGCCTATGACAGCGGTTCCCAAACTGCATGCCGTAGCTCCCTGGTCTGCTGCGGATCACTTGCAGGAGTGCCTCAGGATGGTGGTCCAGAACCAATTCAAATTATTTATGGTCAATGAAATAGGCAAAATCAGCGCATGTGGCTTCCAATTATAAAATATGTGGGTCCCTCACCACATAACTGTATTGGTATCCGGACTCATGATAGATTGACTCTAGGTTGACAGTCAAAAGGTCAACATGAAAAGGTTGACATGCATTTTTGTACAAAATTTTGAGCCGAAGGGCCAACTACGGTGTGGAGGATGGCAAGCGTAGCGAGCCATGCGAGAGGACGTGGTATACTTAGGCGGTGTCCATGGCGACCTACGTCAACATAGACACAAAAACTATGCAAAACTCATGTTGACATTTTTCATGGCAACCTTTGAATGTTGACCTTTTGACCCTGTTGACCTTATCACTGTCGACCTTTGGACCCTGTCGGCCTTATGTCCCTGTCAACCTTTTTTGTTGTTGAGCTTTGGACCCTATGCAATAGATAACACCTATCCTTGTGTATCAATGCCTATTTCCCTTCCTCTTTGACTGTAGCTTCCCAGTTTGTTGTATCACTGATTCCAATTGTAAATCGCAATGGAATTTGATGCGCTATATAAGAGATTATTAATAAACTTGTAAGCCCGCTCGAAGCAAATGCTTCGAAAACTAGTCTGCTACTTTGTGATTGCCTCTGTCTTTTTGCATGTGTGAGAGAGAAAGAGATCTGAGGTAACATTTAATAGGATGAGATATTTTAATTTTTGTGATTTTAAGTAAAAAACGTCAGAATTCGAACAGTTTTCTGAAATCACCAATTTAATAGGGTCCGATTTGCAGAAAAAGGGTGTGCAGGGGCACGGTGCACCGCAGTGGCTTGCTGGGCCAGAGGCCATGGGAGCTGGAGGCAGGATAAGTACCAGGGGCGGTGGCTGCTCTCCGCCCACTCACATTGCACAGCCAGTAGAGCCGGAAGAAAGGGTGGGCCCAGGGGGTATGTATATAGTCGCACGCAGGGTGCGCTGATATATCAAAGCTGTGGAATGTGGTTTTTTTTTTTAAGAAGGATGAGCTCCGCCTCAGGGGACGCTGCCTGTAAGAAACTGTGCAGTTGTTATTGTAAACAGCATGTGGATGGGTGATGGGGCAGGCAGTGGGATGTATGTACTTTGTGTTAATAAGGTGGTATGTGTGTGTATATGCATGTATGTATGTATGCTGTATTTACTGCATGCATGCTTTGTTTATGTGTGAATATGTATGTATGTATGTATGTATGTATGTGTGTGTATGCATTTATATATATATATATATATATATATATTATATATGGATGTTATGTGTGTGTATGTAAAATAAGCTTAATAGTCCCCAATGCCCCCCTCCCGCAATTCGCGGACCCCCATCCCGCTATTCGCGGCCCCCCTCCCGCAATTCAGGGCGCCCCACGCACCCCCCTTTCCGCAATTCACGGACCCCCTGCGCCCCCTCCCACAATTCACGCCCCCCCTCCCGCGATTCACAACCCCCCCTCCCGCGATTCACGTCACCCCGCCAGCCCCCCTTCCGCAATTTGCAGACCCCCTCCAGCGATTCACGGACCCCTGCGCCCCCCTCCCGCGATTCTAAACCCGCCCCCCTGTGCCTCCCCCCCTTGATTCAAGGAACCCCCCGCACCCCTCCCGCGATTCACGGCACCCCCCGCGCCACTCCCGCGATTCACGGAACCCTCGCGCCCCCTCCCGCGATTCATAGACCCCCGCAATCCCCCCCTCCCGCAATTCACTGACCCACACAACCCCCCTCCTGCGATTTGTGGACCCCCGCACCCTCCCACAATTCGCGGACCCTCGCGCCCCCCCTCCCGTAATTTGCAGACCCCCCTGACCCCCTTCCGGCAATTCCACCCCGAGTGGACTCCTGCGACCCCGCTCCCGCATTTCACGTACCCCAGTGAGAATGGGGGATCCGGTACCGCCACAAGCAGGTGCCGCCCCTAGGTGGGAAATCTGGACCTGGCTGCCGCGCTGCAGGTTCCACCACTGCCAGAAGTGTCCCCATGGTCCTCTCCACAACTCCACAACTTTTATCAATGTCTTGACCACATACCACTATTATGCAGCCTCCTGCTCTCATGCACCCCCTTACTCCCTCCCAGTGGGAGGAGACACTTACCCACTGCCGGGAGATGCATACTGTCCCCCCACCCTCCTCCAGTTCTAGGGATGCCCATCAACCATCAATGATTTCAAATCATTGATGGTTTATGCCCAATGTTGAATACTTTTGCCATCGATGTGGGAGGACCAGATGGTTTCCCTACATCGATGGCAAAGGAGAACCAATCAAGTTTCAAATTTTTTTATGGTGCCGGGACACGGAGCATAGCTCCGCCCCCCCACACCCGACAGTCCCGCCACCAAGTTCTGATTGTCCCACGGCCTATTCAGTCAGAAATAATGGATGACCATCGATAGCTACAATAATCAATGGTTATCCAAGTAATATTTTACTACTATCGATGGCAGGGTGCAAAATCGCCATCAATGCCAACCATCGATGGCGTCTGCACCAATGCCCATCCCTACTCTGCAACAGGCAAAAATCTTTACTACCCCTCATGCCCACACACACCTCTATCACTGCCCAGCCTCCTGCTCTCCTGCCCGGTAACTTCCGCCAGTGGGGATCCGCTCACCCTGTGTTGCCCACATTCCCCTATAATGGTTTACCACCCAGCCTCCTGCTGTCATGCACCCTAACTCCCACCCAGTAGGAGGAGACACTGACTCAGGGCCACCGTCCTGTACTCCTGTGCTGCCACACTTTACCCTCACCCACTGGCAGAAGCTGCACAGTGTCCCCCACCCTCCTCTTTAGTTCCCCGTATGCCCACACACCCCTATCACTACCCAGCTTCCTGCTCTCCTGAACCGTAACTTCCACCACTGGGGAGTTGCTGGCGCTGTGTTGCCCACATACCCCATATCATGCTTCAGCATGGTCAGGTAAGTCCTGGAGGGGGGGACCCGTTTATTGGGGGGGGGGGGTCCCCACTCCCCCAGAGCCCCCGGCCAGGCTGACTGGTCGGTAGGGATGAATGCTTTGGCAGGGGGGACTTATATAAAAAGTCTCCCCCCGACTGTGGCATTACCCTCCTGGCTGGTTACACCGAAGCCTTCCTCGGATCTGACTGATCCGTGCAGGTAAAGCCAAATACTACAGGAAAATGTAGTGTATTTTTCTGCCGTATTTGCCCGGCCATACGTGGACGTTTTTACGCTAATTAGCGTTATTTTCAATACGGTAGCTTAGTAAATCAGGAATCACCATTCTTTTGAATGGTGATTCCTGTCCTATTCTATCGATGGTGTATTCATTTGTATTTGTAAATACAAATACGAATGTCCCATCTATATGAATACGAAAATTCGTATTTTTGGCTTAGTAAATGCCAAAAATAAGAATCCGCCCCCCCCAAAAAATCGTATTTTCCTATGAAAATACGATTTTTTTCTACGAATTCATCTTAGTAAATTTCCCCCTAAATGTTTTATAGAGGAACAAAAGCAGCAACATGAATGCTAATAATACAATAAGTTAACAGGAGGAAACAATAATACAGTCAGGATTTTGCAGAAATCAAAGACACAGGAAAATTTCCTTAATTGTTTATCAAACAAAAATAAAAGTTATATATTAACTTATATCAAGAGTTCCCCAACAAAGAGAAATGACTTTTCTCCTGAACCTCTAACCATAATTTGACTCGAATTTGACTAATTTCATTATACTGAGGGGTTGAGCCCACCCACCTCACAGCTTTATTATTTAACCGCTGACTGCAAAGTAACTACATAAGGATTGAAAAATGTCCGGGCTTTAGACTCTGGGGGGTGAAATGTACTAGGGTGCGATTTTTAAACATGTGTGATTTTTTGGACAAAAACGTGCAAAAGAGCTGGAAGTGTGATTACATTGTAGAAGGGAGTGTAAAATAGAGTTTTACATTTCATGGTGTCTGTGTCTTTGTATCGACATTCTTTTTACAGGTGACCTACTAACTACACCCAGCAGGCATATGAATGCCCCACATACTGGGTCTTGTAGTTCTCCTGTAAAAAGCTATGTGTTTTAATCTAATCTCAGCCGGCCTCAGACAGCATCAGACTTCAGGCCCGACAAATAGGGGTTCTCCGGTTTTTAACAACCTGCCCCAGGCTCCAGGTCCGGGGCTGGTTCCCAAAATACGGGGGACAAAATGACTAGGGGTCCCCCGTATTTTAAGAACCAGCCCCAGGCCAAACCAGCCAGCAGGGTAATGCCACAGCCGGGGACACTTATATAAGGTCCCGCGGCCAAAACATCACCTTACTGACCAGTTAGCCTGACCAGGGGCCCTGGGGGAGTGGGGACCCCCCCAATAAAGGGGTCCCCCCCCTCCAGGACTTACCTGACCAGGCTGAAGCCTGGTGCTGTCCTCGATGCCCCTGGGCAGTGGGCATCGAGCTGATACTGGTGTAAAAAAATAGATGAAAAAACTATTGTTTTAAACTGTGGAACTATGAGTCCCAGCAAGCCTCCCCCGCAAGCTGGGACTTGGAGAACCACAAGTCCCAGCCTGCGGGGCATTAAAGGGCCCGCTGGGTCTTGTAGTTCCACAGTAAAAAAAATCGTTAAATAAATACACACTGACATATTAGAAAAATAAAACTTTAGTACATACATTACACAAACACACTGATACTTACCTATCTTGATCCCGTAGGTAGGTCCCAGGGTCCGGTCCGGTGGCTTGGTTCCGGGGCCTTGGTTCCGGGGCTCCAGAGTCCGGGGTCCAGGATCCGTAGTAATCCAAAGGGGTACCTGTGGAAGGAAATCCAACTCACCTGGTCCTGTGGCGACCACCCCGGCATCTTCTGTTCAAGTCACGCTGCTCCCGGCTGCTGGGACCCGCTCCGCTGGACACTGAAGACTGAGATGCAGAGATCCTTCATCCTCTGCGTATCTACTCAGAATGATTTCTGGCCAATCAGGAGCTGACTTTCTCGGCTCCTGATTGGCCGCTAGGCAGCTCCTGATTGGCCAGAAATCATTCTGAGTAGAGACGCAGAGGATGAAGGATCTCTGCGTCTCAATCACCAGGGTCCAGCGGAGCGGGTCCCAGCAGCCGGGAGCAGCGCGAATTGAACAGAAGATGCCGGGTTGGTCGCCAGAGAACCAGGAGAGTAGGATTTCCTTCCACAGGTAGCCCTTTGGATTACTATGGATCCTGGACCCCGGACTCGGACCAGCCCCGCAACCAAGGCCCCGGAACCAAGCCACCGGACCGGACCCTGGGTCTTACCTACGGTATCAAGATAGGTAAGTATCAGTGTGTTTGTGTAATGTATGTATTAAAGTTTTATTTTTCTAAAGTGTCAGTGTGTATTTATTCAACTATTTTTTTTACTGTGGAACTACAAGACCCAGCGGGCCCTTTAATGCCCTGCAGGCTGGGACTTGTGGTTCTCCAAGTCCCAGCTTGCGGGGGAGGCTTGCTGGGACTCATAGTTCCACAGTTTAAAACAATATTTTTTTCATCATTTTTTTACACCAGTATCAGCTCGATGCCCACCGCCCAGGGGCATCGAGGACAGCACCAGGCTTCAGCCTGGTTAGGTAAGTCCTGGAGGTGGGGGGACCCCTTTATTGGGGGGGTCCCCACTCCCCCAGGGCCCCTGGCCAGGCTGACTGGTCAGTAGGGTGATGTTTTGGCCGCGGGACCTTATATAATAAGTGTCCCCCGGCTGTGGCATTACCCTGCTGGCTGGTTTGATCTGGGGCTGGTTCTTAAAATACGGGGGACCCCTAGTCATTTTTTTCCCCGTATTTTGGGAACCAGCCCCGGACCTGGAGCCTGGGGCTGGTTGTAAAAAATCGGGGAAACCCTATTTGTCGGGTTCCCTGATTTTTTATTACCGGCCCCGGCTCTTTCAGCCTGGTGCTGGTTACAGCTGTGGGGGGGACCCCACGCTGATTTTTTATTTATTTATTTATATTTTCTAATTTTTTTTCCGTGCAGACTGCCTGAAAAATTCGTATTAGCGACTGTATATACGGTCGCTAATACGAATTAGTATGACATCGGAGGGTTACAAAGCAGTCGTGCCGTGAAACTACACAAGTACCGACTGCTTTGTAAATTCCCTCCGGAACACGACTGTGCATATGGCTGAAACAGTCGTATGCAGTCGTAGGAAAAATACTAATACGAAAAACTAGGTTTTTCATATTGGTAAATTTCCCCCGTTATGTCCAGGGCCCTTGTATAAAAAGTGTCCCCCAGCTTGACACTGTTGGCTGTTCAAACCTGAAGCTGGTTCCAGAAAAACTACTGGGGAACCCTTACGCTTTTTGTCCCCTTTATTTTTGGAACCAGGACCAGTCAAAGAGCCTGGTGCTGGTTTTTTAAATATGGGGGAACCCTACACATTTTTTCCCCTGAACTTTTGGAACCAGGACTAGCTCAATGAGTCTGGGGCTGATTTGGCTCAGGAGGGGGGCCCCCATGCCATTTTTTTTTGTCCAAATCCGCACATTACCATGTGTAAAAAATTGCACATTTCCCTTACCAAAAATTGCTCTTTAGTGTAAAAAAATCCCACCCTATTCCATTTGCGAATTATACCCGAAAATTGAACATTTCACATGCAAATTTAAAACCTTCCCAAAAATCACACCCTATTACATTCCGCCCTGGGAGTTCCATTGAAGATGGGATGTTCCCCATAGCAACCAATCAGATTCTATTATCTTACTAAATAAATAAAAAGCAGAATCTGATTGGTTGCTATGGGCAACATCAAATTTTCAATCGAACTCCCATCTTAGTGAATAAACCCCTACATCTAGAGAACAATCAATCCAGTCCATCTGGTATAAGAGTACTAGTACCGGTAGGGTTAGGGGTATACGATCGGCTTTCTTTGCCACTTCTGGAATTCTGGATAGTATTCTGAGTAACTTTCCCTGCACCATTTGGTGCCACCTTGGTGCCCCTCAAATTTACTGCGGGCCTGAAATCTGGCTCTTGATATTATGGACCTTATTCTGGTCCTCTGCTTCCCTGCGTATTCGCACAGGGGCGTGATGTTTCGGGACTGCGCATGTGAATATACTTTTATGCGCATGTGCAGCCGCTAGGTGCAAGGGGTCGCGGCAAACTGCTTGTTGTTGCTCACATGGTCGCGGGGAGATACGGTGGTGGTGAGGGGCATGTATTCGCCGGGGCAGAGGGGTGGACTCTCTGGGACTCTGGGCCAGATGTACTAAGCTTGAAAAGTGATAAAATGGACAGTGATAAACCTCAATCAGCTCCTACCTGCCATGTCACATGCTGTGTTTGAAAAATGACAGAAAGGAGCTGATTGGTTCGCGGTTTATCACTAACCATTTTATCACTTTTCATGGCTTAGTACATCTCGCCCTCTGTAAGCTGCGAGCTTCACAGCTTACCGAGTCAACCAGAATGAGGACCCCTCTATGTTATGCAACTCTGGCATATGTTGCTTCTTTGAGTAGTGGCCGAACTTGTTTGTGGGCCCCCATCGGGGTTGGAATACATATATATATATCTATCTTAAATGAAATAGCGTCACTCCAGGTACTTTGTATAAATCCTTTTACTGCAAGTCTACAGTGTTTCGGGACGGAGCACGTCTTCAGGACAAGAACAATAATCTTCCAGTGTACAGCGGGCACCCAGGTCAAGGTGCAGTAGGAAAGCAGGAGCCAGTGGGGAGCGCCGGACCTCTGAACATTACATTATATATATATATATATACATAATGGGAGATATATATATATATACTAGGTGATTCATCGCGCCCTACGGGCGCTCTTCACACCGTCGTAAGGGGCTGCGCCCCCTTAATTTGTGAACATTTGTATATGAGAAATATGGTTAGAATTGTATGAAAGATGCCTGTATTGCAACTTGAGTTATAGGTGAAATGTGTTAAATAGAGAGCATATGATGTGGAAGGGGGTGTGTATTGTTTTGTTTAATTAAAAAGCGGTTACAGAGTAAGATGTACATTGATAGTGTGGATGGTACTGTGACATTTGTGGGTGTGGGGGGGGGGGCTGTGTGTGTATGTTGTTTAGGTGTGTGTGTGCAATAGTATAGTAGGGTGTTTCTGAGTCAGCGGCTCCCCACTGGCGGAGGTCACGACACAGGAAAACAGGAGGCTGGGTAGTGATAGGGGTGTGTGGGCATAAGGGGGACTAAAGAGGAGGGTGGGAGATACTGTGCAGCTTCTGCCAGTGGGTGAGGGTCCAGCGTGGCAATACAGGAGTACAGGATGGTGGCCCTTAGTCAGTGTCTCCTCCTACTGGGTGGGAGTTCGGGTGCATGAGAGCAGGAGGCTGGGCTATGAGGCATGATAGGGGCATGTGGGCAAAACAGCGTCAGCGACTCCCCAGTGGTAGAAGTTACGGTTCAGGAGAGCAGGAAGCTGGGTAGTGATAGGGGTGTGTGAGTATACGGGGGACTAAAGAGGGGCTTAGGGGTGCCGTGAATTGCGGGAGGGGCGCGGGGGGTGCCGTGAATCAAGGGAGAGAGGGGGCGCAGGTGTCGGCGAATCACGGGAGAGGGCGGGGGTCCGCAAAACGTGGGAGGGGGCGTGAATTGCGCGAGGGTGGGTTGCGAATCGCGGGAGGGGGGGTGCGCGGGGGGTCCGTGAATTGCGGGGGGGGGGGGGGGCACGGGGCGCGATGAATCACCTAGTTGGTTATATATTCTTGTAGAAGGATGGTAGGATGTTGCTGTCATTCAGAATGCATTTACATAAACAGTAATAGTAGCAGTAAAAGATCTGACTTAAAACACCTACAGTAAAACAGAACAGGTGTTATATATTATACAAAGAATTGGTTGATGATGTGTAGGTTGACGTGCACATAGTTCATAGTTGTCACTGGAAAAAAATTGCTACACGAAAAAATCAACACAGAAAGTTCAACACATGTAAATGTTGACATAAGTGTGGCACTTCATCGGTGTCCATGTCGACACATGAGAATGAATATGAAAACATTGAAAAAAATAAAAATAAATCTTCAAAAACTCATGCCAACCTTTTTCATTGTCGACCATAGCCATGCATGTGCCATTTAATCCTGGGGTTGCCGTGAATCGCGCACGGGGGGGGGGGGGGGGGAGGGAGGAGGGGTGTCCGCGAATCACGGGAGGAGGGGTCGTGGGTGGATGCCGTGAATTGCGGGAGGGGGGGTCGCGGGGTGTGGGTGCCGCGAATCGTGGAAGGGGGGGGGTGCAGGGGGTTGCAGTGAATCGTGGGAGGGTGGGCCGTGGGGTTGCCGCAATGACAGGAGGGGGGTCAGGGGTTGGGAATCGCGGTTGGGGGGGTCGTGGGGGGCACCGTAAATCTTGCGAGGGGGGGCCCAGGGGGTTGGCGCGAATCGCGGGAGGGGGGGTCGTGGGGTGCCGCGAATCGCAGGAGGGGGGGTGTCACGGGGTGGGGCCGCGAATTGCGGGAGTCACCGAGGGTGCCGCGAATTGCGGGGGGTGTGCTGCAAATCGCGGGAGGGGGGTTGCGGGGGGTGCTGCGAATCACCACAAGAAAGGTCAACACATGTAATTGTTGACATAAGTGTGGCTATTCATTGGTGTCCATGTCGACACATGAGAATGAATATGAAAACATTGAAAAAGTGAAAAATAAATCTTGTCAACCTTTTTCATTGTCGACAATAGCCATGTCAGTGTTTTGCATGTGCCATTTAATCGTGGGGATGCCGTGAATTGCGGGAGGGGGGGTCACGGGGGGAGGGGGTGTGGGTGCCTCGAATCGTGGGAGGGGGGGGGCGGGGTGTTGCAGTGAATCGCGGGAGGGTGGGTCGCGGGGGCGGGTGGTTGCCGCAATGACAGGATGGGGGGTCAGGGGTGGGGAATCGCGGTTGGGGGGGTCGTGGGGGACACCATGAACCTCGCGAGGGGGGGCCCAGGGGGTTGGCGCGAATCGCGGGAGGGGGGGTCGCGGGGTGCCGCGAATCTCAGGAGGGGGGGGGGGTGTCACGGGGTGGGGCCGCGAATCGCGGGAGTCACCGGGGGTGCCGCGAATCGCGGGGGGTGTGCTGCAAATCGCGGGAGGGGGGTTGCGGGGGGTGCCACGAATCGCCACAAGAAAGATCAACACATGTAAATGTTGACATAAGTGTGGCACTTCATTGGTGTCCATGTCGACACATGAGAATGAATATGAAAACATTGAAAAAGTGAAAAATAAATCTTGTCAACCTTTTTCATTGTCGACCATAGCCATGTCAGTGTTTTGCATGTGCCATTTAATCGTGGGGATGCCGTGAATGGGGGGGGGGGGGGGGGGGAGGGAGGTGCATACCCAACATGACCCTCTCCAGGAGGGACACATTGCTCTGTTTCTGGACTTTCTTCTTAATTTATGGATTACCATCACCTGTGCTTAAACACCTTTCTTATCAATTACCCTGTTTAAAACAGGTGATGACAATCCTAAATTAAGATGGAAGTCCACAAACAGAGCATTCTGTCCCTCCTGGAGAGGGTCATGTTGGGAGGTATGTGGGGCGCTCACCTGGTGTGTCTGGTGAGTAGCTGTGTCTTTGCTGGGTAACATGGGGAGGCAGAGGGTGTCTGGCACTGTGCATACCTCCCAACATGACCCATGCCAGGAGGGACACAATGCTCTGCCGTTGGACTTTCTTCCTAATGTATGATTACCTCCATCTGTGTTGAACAGGTTAATTGACAGGAAAGGTGCTTCAACACAGGTGATGGCAATCATACATTAAAAGGAAAGTGCAGGAGCAGAGCATTGTGTCCCTCCTATGACTGTGGGCTCACTGGGCTGGTTCTCATGTGAGTCAGAGGCTCCACCCAGCATTACAGCTTCAGACACACTTTGAGTGACAGATGTAGCCAAATATATAAGAGATATATATACATTTATATATATATATATATATATATATATATATATAATGGGATATATATATATATATATATTTGTTTAGTTTACATTATATCAGCAATTATCATGCCTATATTGTGGACTGACGTACGGCCTCTATTGAAATCAGTTTGTGCAGGATGTAGGATCCTTGAGAGAATACAATGGACACGTTGGGCTAATAGCTTGGCAAATAATTTCAGGTCCTGATTTTAGAGCGTGATAGGTCTATAAGATTGCACTAATGTATGGAGCCGGATGTATCGCGATGCTGACCGTTTTTCTTAAAGGGGCACTCATTTACAGGGCAGTTTTTACAGAATTCATCTCCCAATGTGAATTCACCCCCCCCCCCCATACATAATTTGATACTAAAGAAATTGCGCATGCCCCAAAAAGGCATGGGGCTTAATTATAAGGGGTGTGGCCTAATTATATGAGATGTGGTCTAGCAGGAAAACAATTACCTTACACTCGACTTTTGCAACCTGTATGACCAGACATTGGTTGATTGACCCAGTAGGCCACACAGATTACCCCCCCCCCCCCAAGCCCAAACAGTTACAGGCTACTTGAATCAATATACATTGTTTATCTGTAATGCCTATTGCACATTATGCCCCACAGCGTAATGCCAATTACATATTATGTGATGTCCATAACACATTACACTGTGCACCGTGATACCCATTACATATTATGCCCCACACCATGATGCCCATTACACATTATGTCGCACACCATGATGCCCATTACACATTATGTCGCACTCCATGATGCCCATTACACATTATGCCTCCCACCGTAATGCCCATTACACATTATGCCACACACTGTAATGCCCATTACACATTATGCCCCACACTGTTATGCCCATTACACATTATGCTGCACACTGTGATGCCCATTACATATTATGCCCCACATCATGATGCCCACTTGGCCTTATACCACACACTGTAATGCCCATTTTACATTATACCTACCGCACATCGTTATGCCCATTACTGTAATGCCCATTACACATTATGCCACACACCATAATGACCATTATAAATTATGCCACATAAGTGCTATTTACCTACATGCTAGTTGCCAGGAGTTACATGCTCGATGCCAGGGGTTTCACGCTTGTCACCACAGAGCATTTCATGCTCGTTGCCAAGGTCGATTTCATGATCATTGCCTGGGGGGCTGATAAAATGCTTATTGTCATGGGGGGGGGGGGTTGTTTCATGCTTGTTGCCATGGGGGGATTACATGCTCATTGCCCAGGGGGGATAACATGCTCATTGCCATGGGGAGTTCCATGCTTGTTAACATGGGGTGTTTCATGCTTGTTGTCATGGGAGGATTACATGCTTGTTGCCCAGGGGGGTGATTATATTTTCATTGCCGGGGGGGGGGGGGGGGTGTACATTCCTATCACTGGAGCCAGTGGAGGGGAGCTCCTGGCAGCAGGGGAAGTGAGCATTGCTAACCCCGCTTTCCAGCTTCCATGGCGGGTTAAGGGGGAGCTGGCACCCCGTCGGCTATAGAAGTGGAAGTCAGCAGCGGACAAGCCGGGCAGTCACGTGGTGGCAGGTGCGGTTACATGGCTTATCTGCCTTAAGAAATGGCCCTGACGGCAGCCGACATCTCAGCAGTGTCCCCTGAGCATCAGCGCGCCTGCACGACCACCTACTATCCCCTAGTGCTCTGCTGGTTCAGCAGCGTCATTTAGAATAACTCCACCCACCGAGTGGAGTACTAGGGGTGGGACTGGAGTGAGGAACAAATCAAAGAACCCAGATTCGGTGCTGTAGATAAAAGTGACTGAGACTCATCTGAGTTTGGCGGCATCACACACGGCTGCTGCATTTGCATGCGAATGCCCAGCATTTCCTGGGTGCACTCAGCATTTTCATGGGTATGCCCAGAAAATGCAGGGCACTCACATTCACTGGCTTAGTTTCCTGGCTTCATTCGCTGGCTTCGTTCGCAAAAGTACCATGCACGGTTGTTCCAGAATCGCTCGGGCTGCAAATTTGCAGCCAAGCGATCTGGTCTGAATCAGGCCCACTGTGTCAGTAAAGAGTGAATGCATAGGTTGGAAAATTTGAGTAAGTAATGACTATACCTACAGGGGGTCTGGAAAACATGACCGGTTTGTCCACTGGATTCAACAGTCTGCAGCATGAAGAATCAACATTCGCCAGCGTATCCTATGTCACAGTCCAGTAGCAGCGCCAGATGCAATATCCCTTGCCATAGCACAGGTTAAGCAGTTCCAGATGGGACCCATCCATTCCTGTATTGCAAGTGTTAGCACGACTCCAGGTATAGAGCCAAACAGGGGTGGATCCAGGAGAAAATGAAAGTGGGGGCACCATGGTAGGGGAGGGGAGTGTCAGTGGTGCCAGCGGAGAAAGTGAAGAGAGCAGAGAGAGGGGTGGGAATGGGATTAGAATTATGCCCCGGCATTTAAAGTACACATGCCCATTTTAGCATCAAAAAGTGAAGTGTATATAGCTGTGCGCACGCTGAAGGTGGAAAAGGGGGTGTGGCCAATCAAAAGGGGTATCCTTGAGTGTAGTGCACCACACTATATCCCACTTCTACACATTATGGAACAAAATAGTAGACCACATTATACTTGCCCCTTAAACATGATGCCAAACGGAATGAGCCAAAATTCACATAATGCCACATGGGTTGAGCCAAAATGCCCATAATGCCAAATAGATTGAGCCAAAATTAACATAATGCTACAAGGATTAAGCCGAAATTCACAATATGCTCCACAAAAAGGGACATTGCTCGTCGAAGGCGAGCCAAAATTTTACACCGTAATGCCCATTACACTTTAAGCCACATACCATTTTGGCTTAATCCTTGTCCATTACATATTATGCCAAACACCGTAATGCCTTTTACAAATTGTGTGCTTCTTACCTACATGCTCGTTGCCAGGGGTTCCATGCTCGTTGTCAGGGGTTCCATGTTCGTTGCCATGTGGGGTTCCATGCTTGTTGCCATGTGGGGGTTTCATGCTCATTGCCATGTGGGATTACATGCTCATTGCCATGTGGGGTTCCATACTGGTTGCCATGTGGGAAAAGTTTTTGCCCAACGGCTACCCATTGAGCTGCCACCTGCCGCCACTGGAAAGAACTGAACACAGCCTTCGGGAAGAAAGCATTGACAGCCAGGCAGAGAGCGGTGAGCTGCCCGGCTGTATTCAGACAGCTAGGCAGGTTCATATGCTCTGATTTACTGAGAAATCTAATGTGGTATATCCAGCTGTTGCAGCAGTGGTGATACTCAGCGTCAGTGTATGAAGAAGTATGTGTGTGCACTTTGGATGGGTGCAGCCTCTTGAGCCATTGAGCTGCCGCCATCCCCCACCAGGCAGAAAGCATTGGCAGCCGGGCAGAAAGCGGCGAGCTAGCCAGTTGTATTCAGAATCAGAGCGCTGCATTACAGCAGGTCCTGGCTATTTGAAATCTAGCGCTGCTGCAGCCGGCTGCTGGGCCCGCAAGCCAATTAGAGCTCACACGTGGTCCAGCAGCCAATCAGGAGTGGTGGCTCCTGATTGGCTGCCGGACCACGAGTGAGCACCGATTGGCTCGCGGACCAGGCAGGCAGATGCGGCAGCGTGAGATTTCAAATATCCAGGACCTGCTCAAGTCCAACCCTAAAAGAGTTGACAAAGCTGCACAAGCGAAAGACGTTGGTGACTACTTATTCGGATACCCACTACCATTACTATTACGGGACCAGCCTTCCTTCCTCCCTACAGCCATATCCATACTAGGATATTTGAACAAGCCAGCTTTCCAACAGACGGGACCTCTAATCCAGATATCCGGGGTGACGGGGGTGGTGCCGTGCCACTGTGGGCAGCTGCCCGGGCCCCTCCAGAGGCCAGGTCCTGGGACAGCTGTACCCCTGGCACCCCCTTGTCGGAGGCCCTGTGTATGGGAGGAGGCAGAGTTACATTGAAGAGGAAACACTGAGCAGCGCAGAGAGAAGAAAATGGTGGTACGGACAAGGCACAGATGGGGCAAGATCAATGGTGCAGATTAGTACAGACTAGCACAGATGGGAGAACACAGCAGTAGGGTTTGGGGAAGACAGAGCAGCATGGAAGCATATAGTGGAAGTAAGTATAGATGTATAGACCGTAGATGGGGTATTATAGTTTTAGAAATTAACCAAAATCTTTGAGGGAGCTAAATGTGTATACATAGGGGCGCATTTATCAAGGTCGGATTTACAATGCGATCTGGGTGGAATATTACCTCCCAGGATCGCATTGTAAAATGCAATCATATCACCTGTATGTATGATGCTTGAGGGCAGGGACAGGGCTCCGAAAGGAGCCCGTCCCTGCGAAGCCCTGACCCGGAAGACGGGGGATCTGCGCATGCGCGGTTATGCGCTGAACCCCCCCGCGACCCCGCTGACCGCACTGCCGCTCGGGCAGTGCGAAGTGTAGCCATAGGCGGCGCTGCAGAGGGGATCGCAGCAGGGATTGCAGATCCCTGCTGCGGTCCCCTTTAATACATTTAGGTGATACTTAGTATTTGCGGCTAAACCCCGAAAACGTGTTTTCTGGGATTTAGCCGCAAATGTTGCTTGATAAATGGGCCCCTAAATGAGATGGATGAGAAAGATATTGGAAATAGGTGGGAATGTTGTGGTGCCCGAATGGGATGGGCAGGGCCGGCGCCACCACTAGGCAAGTCTAGGCATTTCGCCCCCTATGCCACGGGGTACCTGTTGTGCCATCTGGGGAGGAAGGGGTGTCTATTCCGGGATCTGACAGGAGCCTGCGCAGGTACCTGTCCTGTGACGCTTTGTGTATAAACCTGGCGGCGGCGGGGGTCCCTGCAGTGAATAATAAATAACTAGCACTATGCGGCGGCGCGGAAAGCGCTTCTATTTTGAAAACACTGGCCGCACGCTGATTCAGCCAATCAGCGTGCGGCCAGTGTTTTCAAAACAGATGCGCTTCCCGCCCGACCGCCGGATAGAGCTAGTTATTTATTATTCACTGCAGGGACCCCCCGCTGCCGCCAGGTTTATACACAAAGCGTCACAGGACAGGTACCCCTGCAGGCTCCTGTCAGATCCCGGAATAGACACCCCTTCCTCCCCAGAAGGCGCAACAGGTACCCCCCCCACCACACACACACACACCATGGCACTGGGGCGCCCCCACCCCGACTCGCCTGGGGCGCTCCTTGTACCGGCCCTGGGGATGGGTGTGGGCAATGAGTGGGATGGGAACACCACATAACTGCTCAGACCTTCAGTTGTATAGATTGCATGCGTGTATTCCAATGAGCACAGAAAGCTGATGTACTGTAACAGCTCTGAGGGACTGACATTATAACAACTATTGGTACATTTCACACCTGAAAGCAGGATGTTGTGTGTATGAACCAACTTCTCTAAAAAGATGGAAACAAATCTATTTGTCTAATATTTGCGGAATTCCTTACAGTCAAATACACTGTGCGCACCTGAATATACAACCTTACTGTACAGTATCTTAGTTTTTTTATTCAATTAATATTGTTTTCCTTTATTATTATTATTTGGTACTTGGGTACTTGTGAGTTATCCGGGCGTCCGATTTTTTGATTGTATGCCTTAAGTTAAGGCATACAATCAGATGCGATGCGATGCGATATCGCATCGCATCGCATCGCATGCGACCATCGGATGCGATGACCCGATTTTTCCATAGGAATCAATGTTAAAATGATTCCTATGGAAAAAGGGGTCCTTTTCATACCCCTACTATCCAAGTGGGCATGGAGTTGGATATAAACCTGTGGCGAGCGTAGCGAGCCACCGAGCCCGAAGCGTGGCGAGCGAAGCGAGCCCCGCGAGGGGACGGTATTCCGTGTCCCCTCGCGGGGCTCGCTACGCTCGCCACGCTTCGGGCTCGGTGGCTCGCTACGCTCGCCACAGGTTTATATCCAACTCCATGCCCACTTGGATAGTAGGGGTATGAAAAGGACCCTTTTTCCCATTGAATTCCATGTTAAAATGGACTCAGTCCATTTTAACATTGATTCCTATGGAAAAATCGGGTCATCGCATCGCATCGCATCGCATCCGATGGTCGCATGCGATGCGATGCGATGTCCCGATCCGACCCGATTTCAAAATCGGACGCCCGGATAACTCACAAGTACCGGTACTTGTTTCCTATCTGGGCGCCCAGGTTTTCTACGTACGGCACCGTAATGAAATCGGATCTCATCGCATCGTACACATACACGATATTGAACGATGCGATGCGATGCGATGCGATCCGATTCGATTTCCCATAGGAAACAATGTGAAATGGCTCAATTTAGCCAAATTATCATAGGAACAAAAGTAAATGGGCCAAAAACACCCCTGAACATTGAAATGTCCCCCCAAAAGTAGTTGACGCCACCCCGCCATCAACGTGAACCCGAAGCGTGGCGAGCGCAGCGAGCCCGCGAGGGGCGGCGGTACGCGTCCTCCGACCTTTTCATGCCCTACTATCCACTAGGGCGTGGAGTGAGAATAGAATAGTGTGGCGAGCGCAGCGAGCCACCGAGCCCGAAGCGTGGCGAGCGCAGCGAGCCCCGCGAGGGGACGCGGATACCTTCACAGTTATACGCGTCCCCTCGCGGGCTTCCCAGGTGTCCATGGCGACGCGGACACCTGGGAAGCCCGCGAAGGGACGCGTTTACCTGTGAAGGTATCCGCGTGCGCTCGCCACGCTTCGGGCTCGGTGGCTCGCTGCGCTCGCCACACTATTCTATTCTCACTCCACGCCCTAGTGGATAGTAGGGCATGAAAAGGTCGGAGGACGCGTACCGCCGCCCCTCGCGGGCTCGCTGCGCTCGCCACGCTTCGGGTTCACGTTGATGGCGGGGTGGCGTCAACTACTTTTGGGGGGTTGTTCCACTGCTCTGTGTTTTTTTTGGGGTTTCTGGCCCATTTACCATTCTTCCCTATGCTGATTTGGGTAAATTGATCCATTTAACATTGTTTCCTATGGGAAATCGAATCGAATCGGATCGCATCGCATCGCATCGTTCAATATCGTGTATGTGTACGATGCGATGCGATCAGATTTCTCTACGGAGAATAGCATGGTGCGCAATTAACTTAGCGGGCGCCCAGATAGGAAACAAGTACCTATTATTTTTTTCTGTTTGCTTTTTAATGTGTTGTGTTTTTATCTTAAATAAATGACAAATTGCTACTGTAAGAAAATAAATGTATACGTTTTAAACATAATAGAAATGTATTTCATATCTTAAGCTAGCAATTAGAGTTGTTACAAATGTTTCAAGAGAATAATTAATATCCGGCGCCGGGCAGGGGGAAAGTTGCTCAGTGTGTATGCACTGAGCGGATTTCCCCGCAGTGATGATTGACATCAACACTGTCCATACACATTGGGCATAGTCGTCCAGTGTGTATGGACCTTTAGCGCAGTGCTTCATCTTTTCCAAACTCTGTTGCTTCCTACATCATGTGTCACACCCCCTACAGTCCACTGCACCATGTGGGTCATCCCCTAAAGGTCTCCTATGTGTAACCCCTTATAGTCTGCTTCACCCTGTGTCACCCCCATACAGTCTCCTACATCATGTGTCACCCCCTACAGTCCACTGCACTATGGCCCTTATTCTGGTTCACTCCCAAAGTCAAATTCCTTCTCATTTGCAAAGGCATATTCCTTCTCAAATGGACCGAACCATGTGTACTGCAGGGGGGCAGATGTAAAATGTGAAGAGAGAATTAGATTTGGGTGAGTTATTTTGTTTCTGTGCAGGGTAAATACTGGCTGCTTTATTATTACACTGCAATATAGATCTCACTTTGAAGTAAAACCCCACCCAAATCTAATTCTTTCTGCACAAGTAACATCTGCCCCACCTGCAGTGCACATGGTTTTTTCCATCTAAAAAGGAATTTGCCAGAAGGAGTGATCCAGAATAACCCCCTATGTAATGGTACATCAGTGGCGTAGCTACGTTTTGGGCGCCCCCCCGCCGTTAGGGGGGGGGGCGCCCCCCCCCCGTCGCCACCCCGCCGAGCACCCCTACCCCGCCGCCCATGCAAACCCCCCCTCAATCCCCCACAGCCTTACCTATAGCGCTGGTCCCGGCGGCTCCGTTCTTCTGCTGAGGACCACCAGAAAATGGCCGCCCCCATACAGCAGACAGTTTCAGAGAACTGTGTGCTATATGGGGGCGGCCATTTTCTGGTGGTCCTCAGCAGAAGAACGGAGCCGCCGGGACCAGCGCGATAGGTAAGTCTGCGGGGATTGAGGGGGGGTTTAACTATAGCACCGCAGCCCCCGGCGCCCCCACATGCACAGCGCCCCCCCGCGGTGGTGGGGGCTGCGGTGCTATAGTTACTCCCCTGTGTTACAAATAGTGATGTAAGTGTGGGTTTAAGAAATGTAACATATATGTAGGTTGCGAGAATGTAGGTTTGAGATGTTTGCCACAATGATTGTCAGTCATTATAGTGATTTATTAGTTATGTTTCCAAGTGTCCATATGCACACAGCAACAGTTTCTAAAGCGAATGATAATAAGGTGTTACACACACACACACACACACACATACACACACACATACACACATATATACAGGAAACAGAGGTGCAGCACTCCAAGCCAACGGTAAAACTTAACTTTTAATAGATACCAACAGCAATGTTTCAATGCAAATACAGCATTGTTTTCAGGCTAAAATAAAACTGACATACACATACCTTAAATAGCAAATCATCAAGGCTTTCCCGGCACCACGCCGTGTCCGGGGATCGTCGCCCAGCACTGACATCACAGTGCACCAGGTCACATGACCCGTGCGCGATCTCCGTCAGGCCAGAATTCAATCACCAAGGTGACGCTGTGTATACAAAGCAACAGACCAACATACACTGTTAAAACTGGCCAAAGGCCAGACATCATGGGCACACATTGCAAGCAGCAAATGGGTAGATTAAGCATACATTATTATATCCATGGCTATAAGCCTAATCAAAAACTACTATCATGCACATATTACAAATATAGTGATACGGACAATGCATTTAGACAGAGCTATGTAGACAATCAATTAATCAAGACTCTACTCAAAAGTGAAGACACAGCTACAATGCTGTGCCCATACCAGGCAAGACGCTATAATTCTAGGGATCATGTATTCAACAGGGCATTGATACCTGAGTGCTCATTCAAGCCACCAGGTGTCACAGTGCCCAACCTTAATATCCAGCAGGCCTCACTTTGGATCAATTGTTAGACCCCTATTGCCCCCACGGAGAGAGGATGGCACATGGTCTATCATTCGATACTTTAATGTGGACAACCCATGGCCAGCAGATGAAAAGTGTCTAGCCACCGGTTGCTCACTGGAGCCCTTCATGATGGCAGCTTTTATAGCGGACCGGTGTGCTGCCATCCTCTCCTTGAATGCCTGTTCCTTCTTCCCTATATAACTAAGGCCACAAGGGCAGATGATCTGATATATAGTGAATTTTGTATTACGGGTTATGCTCTGATACCTGCTTACCCGTTGGTGCCTCTATTTTACACCATCCCCAAGGTCCACAAGTTTATGGTGGACCCCCCAGGGAGGCTAGTGCCCACAGATCCCTGTTTCAACCCTCGTCCATCTATATTGACAGTGCTGTACAGCCATACATCCGTAAACATCCACGCTACTTGATGGACACTACATCTCTTTTTAATAAATTAGCGGAACTTCCAGTATTGGAGGGTGAAATTTGGTTGGTTACATTTGATGTATGTAGCCTGTATACCATCATTACACATGGTATGGGCATGGCTGCCATGAGACACTTCCTGGAAAAAGAAGCAGACTATGATGGTCCCGACATTAATCTGTTGTTAGGCCTGCTAGAGCTGGTACTTACCAAGAATTTCTTTATTTATGGCAAAAAAATGTTCCTCCAAATGACAGGGTGTGCGATGGGGGCATCCGTGGCCCCATCGTACCCCAAAATTTTTATGTTTGAGGTAGAAGAGGAAGTCTTCTTTGCAGAACCAGATATTGCCAACTGTATCCTGTTATATCGACGACCTCCTCCTCATTTGGAGGGGTCCTGTCGACAAATTACTTGCCACATTGAGTCGCATAACAGGGGGGACAGCCCTGTGGAGTTTTACTAGTGCTGTTAGTATGGTGGAGATAAACTTCCTAGACGTCACCATAAAAAACAATGAAGGGACCCTGACTACCACGCTTTATAGCAAACCTTCTGATAGGAATAATATCCTACACAACACCAGCTGCCATCCGAAATCAGCCTTGCGTAGTCTCCCACATTCGCAATTAATGTGAGTCAAGGGTATTAATACAGACCCCATTAAGGCAGAGGAACAAATGAATTCCATGGTTTCCAAATTTATGGATCGGGGTTAAAAACGGCCGGAGTTAGAACAGGCAAAATGAAAGGTGACATCTATGGATAGATCTTCACTTCTTCTAAAAAAGAAGCCCAAAATTGATACAAAGATTGCTGCCCTACCATGGGTGAATACCTACCATCAAGCCTATATTACAAATCATCAAGTCCTATCATCAATAACATCTCCAAAAATCTATGGCCCATAGTGCAGTCCGACCCTGAACTACCCCTCCAATCCTCCAATCTGCTAACTTGTTACAAACGGAGTGGTAGTTTACGTGATAAATTAGTGAGGTCTAATTGCTCCCTTGAAACAGCTCAGAAGACACCTAGACCGTTAGGATGTGCGCGCTGTATGTGTACCACCTGTCGGTTCCTGATTCCGGGTAACACGTTCTACCACCCGCATAGTGGTAGGGCTTATAGTATTAACCATACTTTAACCTGTAATACAAAATTCACTATATATCAGATCATCTGCCCTTGTGGCCTTAGTTATATAGGGAAGACGGAACAGGCATTCAGGGAGAGGATGGCAGCACACCGGTCCGCTATAATAGCTGCCATCATGAAGGGCTCCAGTGAGCAACTGGTGGCTAGACACTTTTCATCTGATAGACCATGTGCCATCCTCTCTCCGTGGGGGCAATAGGGGTCTAACAATTGATCCAAAGTGAGGCCTGCTGGATATTGAGGTTGGGCACTATGACACCTGGTGGCTTGAATAAGCACTCAGGTATCAATGCCCTGATGAATACATGATCCCTAGAATTATAGCGTCTTGCCTGGTATGGGCACAGCATTGTAGCTGTGTCTTCACTTTTGAGTAGAGTCTTGATTAATTGATTGTCTACATAGCTCTGTCTAAATGCATTGTCCGTATCACTATATTTGTAATATGTGCATGATAGTAGTTTTTGATTAGGCTTATAGCCATGGATATAATAATGTATGCTTAATCTACCCATTTGCTGCTTGCAATGTGTGCCCATGATGTCTGGCCTTTGGCCAGTTTTAACAGTGTATGTTGGTCTGTTGCTTTGTATACACAGCGTCACCATGGTGATTGAACACAGGCATGATGGAGATCGCGCACGGGTCATGTGACCTGGTGCGCTGTGACGTCAGTGCAGGGCGCCGATCCTCGGACACGGCGTGGTGCCGGGAAAGCCATTTTTTTTAATTCAGTATTTCTTTATTGAAAATTTTTATTTATTTTTTCATTAAAATTTACATACATGATTTTTTACAAAAAGAGGTTTACAAACATTCCCACAAAGTACATATTCAATCACATTTTTACATCTAGCATTCTTCCATCAATTGTATTCCCAGGATTGTTCGCTTTTTATTTAGTTTGTATCCGGGAATACCAACTAATGACCAATTACAGCAACCCCCCGACCCCCCCTCCCAAACCCCCCGCCCCTAATTCCCTTGGGCAATATACAGTTTATATTTCTAAATAACGAGATAGTGGCTATAGTACTCCTGAATTCCTCACCGTGGCTAATCCCTTTTTTTTTTTTTTTTTTTTTTTGCTCATTGTGCCAAAATTATATTAAAGTGCAATAATATTTCGATTTAATCCATTTATCCCAATTCTTCAAAAATGTATCCAACTTATCCTTATTATTGAGATACATGTGTTTTTCGTGTATAATAGTGTCATTTACAAGTTTAATCCATTCTAATTTTCTCGGGCAATTACTTGCCATCCATTTCCTTGCAATTAAAACCTTGGCAAGTGTAGTCAAACATTCAATCATATTACCCTCCACCCCTCTTAGGTGATCAGTTTTTATACCCAGGATACATGACTTGCTATCTATATCCCGTTCCCTATAGCCTATTTCAATTAATATAGCTATTACCTCCTTCCAAAGTTCTTTTATTGCGTTACATTGCCAAATCATATGAAAGAACGTTCCCGGGCTGCTTCTACATTTAGGGCATATGGTACTCCTGTTTTTATCATAAATATTAATTTGAACTGGAGTGACATACGCCCGATGTGTAATAAAGTACTGAATTTGTTGAAATTTTATAGACTTGGTAGCTCGGTTAAGAGATGATATTGCTTGGGCCCATTCCATATCAGTAAATCTACCCATGTCTTGCTCCCATTTAGATCTCAGATTCTCTATTTGAGGGACTGATAAAGTGGTGATGAGCATTTTATACAGCTCAGCTACCCTTACTTTCCTCTCCCTGCCTAGTAATTTTTTGATAGGAGAGTCTTGGATAATTATTTCCTTAATTCCTAGGGCTTCTTTTAATCTATTTCTTAATTGTATATATCGAAAATTATATTCCTGGGGGAGATTGTATTCCCGTTGGAGCTGGGTAAAACTTTTTAAATTTCCTTCTTGATAGATCTGGTTGATATTCTTTATTCCTACTTTTTCCCAGATTTCCTTGGTCTCGATCATGTTAGCCAAATAATTTCTATCCTTATTATTGATTTTATTAACCCATACTGGGCTTTCTGGATCTACCCACTCATAGCCCAAGAGTTTATGGACCGCGATCCAAGTTTTAAAGATAAGGCACATAATCGTGTTTGATGATTTCATTTTATCGCACACTAGTAGGAGCTGCTTTGAGTCTATATTTCCATAAGTTTGTGAGATAAGAGTTTTACTATATCCCTCAATTTGGCCATTGACCCATCCCTGGAGTTGACAAATTTGAGATGCCATATAATATAGCCGAAAATTTGGGAGGCTCAATCCGCCAAGTTGTTTTGTTTTTGTGAGGGTAGTTAGTCTTAATCTGGCCCTTTTTTTCCCCCATATAAATGACGTGGTTATAGTGTCTATTTGTCCAAAAATTCTCCCTGGAATATAACAGGGTGTATTTTGAAAAATATACAGCAGTTTTGGTAATACCATCATTTTTATTAGATTAACTTTACCCGTTACCGTTAATGGTAATTTTTGCCATGCCCGAGCTTTCTCCTGATACCACTTGATCCTGGTTATTAGATTATTTTTAATATAGTCTTTAGGATTATTGGATATCGTTACCCCCAAATATTCCACCTGATTGGTCCATTTAAGAGCCTTGCTCATTAATTGATGAGTGACTAGCCCTTTTTTTGGTATAATATTTGATTTTTCCCAATTAATTACTAAACCTGAGTACTGCCCATGTTTTTCTATGATTTGGAGTAACATTGGTAGCGCCCGATCATGAGACCCAGCAAATATCATCATATCATCGGCATACATGGAGATGATCTCCTTTTTACTAAAACCCCTTGACTCTGAGTCTCCCGTCCTCTCCAATTCTCTGATTTTACAAGCAAGAGGCTCCAGGGCTAAATTAAACAGGATCGGGGACAGGGGGCACCCCTGACGTGTCCCACGGGTTAGACCGAATGGTTCCGTGGTGAACCCGTTCACCACGACTCTAGCTATTGGGGATTGATATAACAATTTAATCCACCCAATAATTTTTGGCCCGAATCCAAACCTGTTCAGTACGGCCCATAGGTATGCCCACTCGACGCAGTCAAAAGCTTTGGCCGCGTCGAGTGTGACCACCCTGTCCAGCTCCGCCTGAGGTGCCTCTAGTTGGACATTTGTGAAGAAGCGACGGATGTTAATAGCCGTACTTCTCCCCTTTCGAAATCCCACTTGATCCTCATCTATAAGCTGATTAGCAGCACCCTCTATTCTTCTCGCTATAACTTTGGCCAATATTTTGGCGTCAATATTTATCAAAGAAATTGGCCTGTATGACTCTGTCCGACGGGGGTCTTTTCCGTCCTTGTATATCACCACGATTAGCGCTTCCCCCATAGATTTTGGCAAACTTCCATCTTCCATACATTTCCCAAATGTCTGTAATAATATAGGGGCACACACATCGATATATTTCTTATACAGCTCGGCCGGTAGGCCATCACTACCTGCGGCTTTACTCCCTGGCAGAGCCTGAATTGCCTCCTTAATTTCATTTAGCTGTATATCACGCTCGAGCGCCACCATATCATCCATTTCTACCCTGGGCATTGAAATATCCTCCAGGTAGTGGTTTATTTCCTCCGTGTTTTTCCTGATACGGGAAGAATATAATTCCTCATAGTATTGGGAGAACACCCGGGCAATTCCCAGTGTATCCTCTATTACATCCCCTTGGTTATTAATTATGTTACCTATATTATTTTTATTTTGGGGTAGTTCACTGTTAATCAGATAAGACATGTATCTACCGGCCCTGTCTCCATGGAAATATCTATAGTTTGAACTGAACTGGGCTTGTTTTATAGCAATTTCTTGGCTTTCTCGAACCCATGCCGATTTGGCTGCCCACCATGTCGATCTATCGGTTTCGGACTTACTCTGCCAGTATTTTATTTCTAACTGTTTACTTTCTTGTTCTAGTGTATTATTTTTTTCCCTGGTCAGCTTTTTTATTTGAGCTATTCGTTTAATCAAGGCCCCTCTCATCACCGCTTTTCCCGTATCCCATACTGTACTCATGTCAGCGGAGTCCATATTTCTCTGAAAATACTCCAACCATTCTACACCAAGTTCTACATCCAGGCCTATTTGCAACAGCCAGCTAGGGTGGCATTTCCAAAGTCTACTGCCTACTTCTAAGTTGTCAGCCAATTGCAACATGAGGGGTGAGTGGTCTGAAATCCCACGTGGAAGGTAGGTGATTTTTTCCACCCTCCCTAAAGTACTATTATCTGCAAAGGCAATATCAATACGGGATAGTGCCTCATGAGATTGTGAATAACATGAGTACGCAATTTCATCCCCATACTTCTCTCGCCATATATCTAGCCAGCCAATACTTGCCATAAAATTATGCAGCCCTTTATTATTCCCCTTCCCAGGTCTGGAGTTTTTTGACCAGCGATCAATTGTGGGATTCATAATATTGTTAAAATCACCTACGCAAAGCAATTCATTATTCTTGGATTTGGAAGCAAATGTTACCGCTTTTATCAGTACTTCATATTGGAACGGAGGGGGAATATAAATTGCTAGAATACATATTGATTTATGCTTAATATTTCCCTGCAGGAACACATACCTCCCATATGCGTCAATGTCTTGTCTGACGCAATGGAAGGGTGTGTTCCTGTGGAACATTACTGATACCCCACGTGAGTCATTTGTAAAACATGAGTGATAGGACTGTCCAATCCATGTCCTTTTTAACATTCCGATTTTTTGGTGTGTGAGATGTGTTTCTGCTAAACAGATAACTTGTGCACTGTATTTCTTAACCTGATTCATAACAATAGACCTTTTAATTTTGTCATTTAGGCCACGTGTGTTCCAATATATCATTTTAACCATTACTAAATTTAAATATCTTCTCCAAATCTCTTAAATATCGTGTCTTAACCCAAAAATTCATCCCGGTGTATCCAATGCCTCTATTCGTTATCCTCCATAGGTTGCCCATCCTCCCACCCGCCTCCCTGTATGCCATCACCCCAACAGCACACTTAGATCCCCCTATCCCGCCCCCTCCAACCCCCCACCCCCTCCCCCCCTCCCACCTCCCACCCACCTCCCCAGACCCCCCCAAATGGAGCGTATTCACCCCCATAACCTCATTGATGACCTGCTGGTTCCCATGAAGCGGCCTAAAGCTTAATTTCCTTTACCCTAAAATAATATAGCATGTGGACATCATTAGCCGCTACTGTTCTTTTGATTAACCACCTAGTATTCTTCAGTTATCTACCTACGGCGACCTTGCCCTTTCTTACAATACTCCAATTTTTTTTTTTTTTTTTTTATTGCTCTCCCAATCCCCCCCTAATCCCCAAATCACATAGCTGAGCATATATATTCCCAATCCCTCAGGGACAGAAAAACCAAGTCCACATGATAAGAAGCCATGTCCACAGAATTTCAAGATAATATACTATTTCCTCCGGCCATCTAACCAACTTGACACTTCTTCCGGGGAAGTGAAGAATTTACTTGTGCCGTCCACAATAACCCGCAATTTTGCAGGGTATAGCATAGCATATTGCAATTCGTGCTCCCGGAGCCGTTTTTTAACATTTATAAATTTTTGCCGCTCCTTCTGAACCTCCTTTGCAAAGTCAGGGAAGAACATAATATTAGAACCATGGATCTCTATTGGGTTTTTTCCTCGGGCAAGACGGAGAATAGCGTCCCTATCCCTAAAGTTAAGGATCTTTGCAATCATGGCCCTAGGAGGAGCTCCCGGGGGGCCCGGTCGTAAGGGGATTCTATGAGCCCGTTCAACACAAAACATAGTGGAGAAGGCCTCTTTTCCAAATTGTACAGTCAGCCAATTTTCCAGCCATTTTTGAGGGTCAGAGCCTTCTGCTTTCTCGGGGATCCCCACAATTCTTATGTTATTTCTACGAGCCCGTCCTTCAACTTCTGTCAACTGGCTCTGTAGACCTTTGATAGTATACATGGTTTTATTGAATTGTGTCTCCATCTTAATTTGTCGGTCCTCTATTGCTGAGATCCTCTTTTCGGTCTCATCCACTCTGAGTTGGATCTTTTGTAAGTCCTGTCTAAGCAGGCCGATCTCTGCCTGTGTTTGGGAGATTTTTTCCCCTATTCGGGTCTCACTCCCCGTTATTGCCTCTAGTAACTGTTGTAGGGTAGGCTCTCCAGATGTTTCTAGTAGTACCTGGTTACTTGTGCCCGAGGTGTTTGGGGATAGGGATTCCCGCGTTTCCCTATTCCTAGTTTGGGCACTCGTTCCACTCGCAAAGCGTGCCAGCTTTGCTGCTGCTGTCGCTTGGGTGGTTTTCCCCATACTTTGACTTGGCTGATAATCAAATAGGCAGAGACACGCTTATATTGCTGCTAGCAGAAATGTTATGCGGCTCGTAGTACACACAGCCCACCTATGGAGCGTAGGGATTCTCCAGCACCACACTGTCCAGGGTAAACCCCCCCCCACCCGGTGCACAGCAACCAGATTCACAAATATTGGCCTTTTACAGCACACCACTCTGCTGCAGGGCTATACTGATTTCAACTTTGGACGAAGAATGGGAGTCTTCACACAACCCCGTATTCAGCCGGAGTGTGGGCAGAGGGTCCCAACACAGGATAATCTTATCAAGTACAGTTCATTTCATACTGCCATTATATAGAGTGCGATGAAAACAAGGTACTCCGCTGCTTGGCAGCTACTCACGTGCCCCAAGGGCTTTCCTTGCTGGTGCCTGGCTCTCCTGTGCCCGCTTGTAGTTTCTGCAGCCACGTGCTTAGCAACGTCTGGAGCGAGCCGTTCGGCGATGTACAGCCGCAGCACTAGCCGGCGTGGCGTAGCGCGGGCTCAAGCTCCTTCTCCTTCTCGGCTACCAGCCTCCCATCCTGCCGCCGATTAGGATCTCCACCTGGGGAAGGGGGGGGGGGGTTGAAGAGCTTATGGTATCAGGTCACCGTGCCTGCTTGTAATCACTCCTCACATGCCTCGTCTCCGGTGCTTCACTCGTCTTGGGAGAAGGTGCGTCTAGTGTACACTACCGGGCGCTGGCACAGTCTCGGCTGAACTCAGGCAGTAAAGCCGTAGCAGCATTCAGCAGTAATCACGGCCTCCGTCTCCATGCTCACCGCCGCATCCTGCTCACCAGCGTGTTACGTCATCACGTCTGAGGTCACGCCCCCCAATTTCCGCCGGGAAAGCCTTGATGATTTGCTATTTAAGGTATGTGTATGTCAGTTTTATTTTAGCCTGAAAACAATGCTGTATTTGCATTGAAACATTGCTGTTGGTATCTATTAAAAGTTAAGTTTTACCGTTGGCTTGGAGTGCTGCACCTCTGTTTCCTGTGCATTTCCCCTAAGTGCGGGCACCCAGCTTGGAGCATCTACAGTGGCTGTGCCGGACCCCTGGAGCATTTAAATATATATATATATATATATATATATATATATATATATATACAGTATATATATATATATATATATACACACACACACACACACCATACTTACCTACTTTTGAAAACTATTTGCAGGGAGATTTTATCTGATAGTAGAATGCACTGCTCTGCTGGGAGGTGTGTCATGCTCCACCCAACGGACGCGTCTAACTCCACCTAATTTGTACCTATCACCATAGGTGCCGATTCTGTGGGTGCTCAAGGGCCGAGCACCGACGGAAATTGATGAGCACCCAGGGGCGCGAGTCCAGCTGCTGGGCCGCCATATTACCGTGCTATTTTGCGGCTGCAGCACCCACATTGTTGGACCCGCCACCTGGGAAAGAGTATGCCGGGAAGAGTGTATTCTGTCCTCGGAGTACCTGCACTGTGGGGCATTTATGTACCTGCACTGTGGGGGCATTTATGTACCTGCACTGTGGGGACATTTATGTATGTGGAACTCTGTTGCCGTAATTTGAATTTAGGAGACAACTGTGCTGCGTAATATAAATTGGTATTATTTTGTGGCCACACCCCTTCCCCATGAAGCCACTCCTCTATATTTTTGGCTGAGCACCCACCAGAAAAAAAAACATAAATCGTCACCAATGCCTATCACCACTAAGGGGCGTGTCCTGCAGTCGCAGGTAAAAACTGTGGATCTGATGCAAAGGTTGATGTTGCTGCATTCACTCTAACACCTGTTGCTGGAATCACAGGAACGCCAAAGTTTCAGCCTTCCCCTTCCAACAATGTGAAATTCCCAAGATGCCCACTTTCTGTGCCCCTAAATGCTGTAACCCTGCATGTGACAGCCAGAGATAGTGGCCCTTATTCTGATTGAGTCGGACGGCTGCGTGTTTGGTCGGACGGCCGATGTATTGTGTTTGCGCATGTGCAGAGGCGTTTCTGCGCATGTGCGAACGCTGTGCACGTCCGAATACGGCGTGAATTCTGTACAGAAAAATCGGTCGGAACGATCCGAGCAGGGGGTGGAGAGGGGCGTGAAGGGCTGTTTGGGCTCATTACCACATGCGTCCGCCCCGCATTTCATGGGCATTCCCATGAAAATGCTGGGCGTACGTATGGTAATCCGGCCCTGACGCACTAGCCTAGCCGGATGTCAGCTGCCCACCCATATCCCTGCTTTCACACGGAGAAATGGCCAAGTGGTCTGGAGCACTCGGAGCTGTCTGACCGCTCGGGCCATCATTCGATGGTCGGCGACCATCGGAGGATGGGGGAGGTTCTCACAGATGGGGGAGTTGATCTATTGTAAAGCGCAATGGAATCTGCTGCGCTATATAAGAAATGGTAAATAAATAAATAATAAATCACATGAAACATCAACTCACGGTCCGTTCGCTCTGCGTCTTACTGCATTCGGACAGTGTAAGCGATCTGTAGGTAGGCGGGGCTAAGAACACTCGGTGGCCGTCTGAAAATACGCATCCGTCCGAGTCAACTAGGGCCAGTGTGTGTGAAAGAGAGAGAGAGAAAAAGAGATTGTGAGAGTGTCAGGAAAAGGAAGTGGGAGAGAAATGGTTTCAGAGAGAGGGGAAGAGACATTATGGTTGAAATTTAATAGGATAAGAGATTCAGAAAGTGAGAGATTTGGTGAGAAATCTCCAGTTTGTTTAAAGTGGCAATCATTTACACTGCAAAATCAAACTAGTTTTGCAGTGTAAATGATTGCTGATTGAAAAAACCCTGGAGATTTCTTACCAAATCTCTCACTCTCTGAATCTCTCATCCTATGCAATTTCCCCCATGGTTTGTAAGAAGGAGGGAGAGAGACCCTGGGTGACATTTAATAGGATGCGCTTGTTGGATTTTTGCAATTTTTTAGGCAACAAAATGGCGTTTTCACACTTTTTGCCGAAATCGCTTACTTAATAGGGTGCACTAAGTCCCGTAATTTTCACATTTTGTGCGATAACTCGCACTTTCTCACTTGCCGGTTTAAATTTGCATTTTTATCGCATCCAGATGTTTTCCCATTCAAAAGTATATAAATCGCTTATTTAATGGGATGCGCAAACGGAATTCGCATTTCAAAAGTGTCTAAAAATCTCTCCCCTACATATACCCAAACATCATTAAGGACACCTGTGAGAGTTTGAAAGATGGAGCTTGTGCAGAGTGGAGGAGCTGCACAGGAGGAGGGAGCAAGCTGCGTGCCAGATCCAGGTACCCCGAGTACTGCATGCTTCACGTAGGTATCAGCTGTACCTGGACTCCCTCTCTGATCAACAGGTTGTGGGGATGTTTAGGCTGAACCGTAATAACCTCTTGAACTTATATGAGCAGGTGAGAGATGATTTGGACCCTTATGGGGGTGCAAACTACTGTATGCAGTGTCTGGGTTGCAGAAATTAATGTCTGCCCTCTACTTCTTGGCCACAGGCTCCACTCAGTCTGTGACCTCATGGTCGTTGGGGGTCTCACAAGCCACTTTCTCTAAGCATTTCACTCAAGTGTTTGCTTTCAAGAAGTTGTGGCGCACATACATCAGATTCCCACGTTGTGAGTCCGAGTGTCAGGACCTTAAGGTGGCTTTCTATCGGCTCTCTGCATTCTCAAATGTGCTGGGAGCCATAGATTGCAGCCACATTGGGCTTCGGGCACCGCACGTGAGGGGACACGTCTACGTCAATCAGCGTGGGCATCACTCTCTGAACGTGCAGGTGGTATGTGATGCTAACCTCAAAATACTCAGTGTGGTTGCAGGCTACCCAGGGAACTGCCATGATGCCTATATTCTGCATCACTCAGCCCTCTGGGACCGATTCCAGGACTACCAATAATATATACACACATGTTTGCCCACTATGTATAGTGCTACAATGTGTTCATTTACATACTATACAATTATTGCACTCCTGTGTAGTGTGCCAATAGTGTGTAAACTATACCCACATATGTATCTAACCCTCAATCACTTTTAAAGCTGATGTCAGTCTGCCTAAAATATGGGTACAGTATGCTTGTTTTTAAAACCACTAATTACCAACAGTAAGTGTTCCCTGTACTATAGTGCATGTTTTTTTAACTGTAAAGTGGCATTTTAGTGTGTTATGTCTTCTGATATGACCAATTTTTAGGTGTAATCTGTCCCTCTCCTTTACCAGACTTCTTTGAATATTGGTGTTGTCCCCCTTGCTCATGTAAAACAAATGCATATTTGTTACCATACCATATACTGCACTGACCTCAATTTTTCTTTAAAGGTGACTCAGGATATGGGTGTCTCCCGTGGCTCATGACACCTCTGCGTTCCCCGGAAGGCCCTGCACAGCACCGCTATAATGAAGCACATGTTGCCACCCGCAATGTTGTGGAACGCTCCTCCTGTGTGCTGAAAAGTCATTTCAGGTGTTTGGACAGGTCATCAGGAATACTGCTTTACCACCCAGCAAAAGTAGTGATGATCGTCCAGGCTTCCGGCATGTTACACAACATAGCCCTCTCCCAACCATCCTATGTGGAGGATGGCAATGCAGCAGTCGTGCAGTAACCTGAAACTACACAACCTACCGTAGTTAGGGGTACGCAAAGGGGGGATCTGATGCGTAGGGCGATCATAAGGCGCTATTTCTCAGGTAATTGCATTTCTAAACTATCCTTTACTGTAAGTGTGTTTGCGTACCATAAACCATTTGCCATACATTATCATTAATATTTAGGGGAGTAGTCAGAGCCCAATGAAAGAAGCTGTTTAACCTAAGGTATCCCTTGGTGATTACATGCTGGTAAGTACATTTTTACAATGCTGTATGGCAATTATAAAAATGACCTAACACACCAAATTAGTTAAACACCCTCACTCAGTGGCGTAACTTTAAATTTTGCTCCCCCCATCCAAAAAAGTTTCTGCCCCCCCCCATAATGCCCCTTTCATTATACGCCAAACAGCATAATACCCCCTACACTATACTCCACACGTAATGCCCCTTACACTATACATGCACACATAATGCCACTTACACTATACTCCACATTGTAATGCCCCTTACACTATACACCACACATGTAATGCCCCTTACACTATACACCACACATGTAATGCACCCTAGACTATATGCCACGTGCCGTAATGCTGCTTAAACATTATACATATATACATTTAAATATATATATATATATATATACACACATACAGAGGAATCACAGATTACGCACCAAATTTGAAGGCTCTGTGTGCATAAGGGGAGGATCAAGACTCTATGGCACCCTATGCCCCTGAACTAGGCTGGCCCTGGGTCGGACAGTGTCTGTTTGCTCTTTCCCTCGCCTCTCTGCTGGCTGGCTTCCCGGCTCCTCTGTCCTCTCCAGCCCAGCATGCACCGTTTCACTAGTGTATGACGTAATGATGTCATATGCGCATAGGAGAAGCTGAAGCAGAGATGCAGAGATGAGACCAGACCAGCATACACTGCTGCTTCCCATCCCCTGGCTCAGACTCAGTCCCAGCCTCCAGGCTGCCCAACAGACAACCCATTGGACAGATTGCCCGCCAATCCCGTAACACAGGCTGCACTGCAGGCAAGTGAGGCAGGGATAGGGATTTACACAAAACAATGTGAGGCTAACTTTAAACGTGCGCTAAATCCTGCTGCCAAAAAAACACCTTATTATGACCATTACAATATCCAGTCCACAAATGGCAAAGCAGTAGACAATAGGTGAAAAAAATTGTGCTGGATCAGATGTATTTTGATGTATTTTGTTTGTCTTCAAACAATAGAACAAAAGCATCCACTTTATAATAGACCAGATGGTAAACCTTTGTGCTGAACAGTCAGAGGATTATATTCCAGTACAAGTAGTTTATATGTACTGGTGACGGGCAAAATTTGCAAATTGGAATAACATGAGGAAAATGACCTCCCTCTAAATGTTGACAATACAGACTGTTCTTTCTGATAAACGAAGTGGGACACGGGACTCACGTGAAGCTCAGGATTGAGTGTAGGCACTGCCTTGAGATATGGATCCCGATGGGCGCATCTAATTCTTTTGCCGGCACTGCATGTGAGTGGCAGGACAGGAGCCGGGAAAGGAGCGCTGACGGCTGGAATGTCCCTCTATCTATGCGTGGTGTGCCAGCTAATGGACGCTCCACGCTGCTTGATGGACCGGGGAAATGGTGGGACAAGAACCGGGAGAAGGTAGATGATGGCTGGAGCTGGAGAATGACCCTGTGTCTGTGCGTGGTGTGCAGGCTGCTGCACGCTCCGCACTGCCTGATGAACCGGGGAATAGAAGTCTCCGCCTGTGATCTGCAATTCACCCAACTCTGCGGGCAAGGTGCACCATGCACGCTGATAGCAAGCTGGACAACCAGTCCTTTCGGGCATTACAGTTATAAAACATTGCAATGGATGATGTACATGAAAATGTGTGAACACTTACCAGCTTGGGGTGGCGTTGCTGGCCTATCTGTGTCCGCCACATGGAGCCCAGGAAGGACCTCTGGTGGTATTATTCGCTTGAGTTTCTTCTCATAGGAGGTATATGTCACGGGTTGGGTGGTACCTCCTCCAGTGCGGGTGGCCTCTTGTATTTCGGTGGCCATCTTGGTTTTAAATAGCCTTTTAATTTCACTGAAGCGCTTCTTAACATTCCTTACACTTCTTTTGTGGCTGCTTACTGCATTGACTGAGCCTGTAATAGAGTCCCACATGGCCCTCTTCCGCTGTGCAGTGGTCCTGTTGTTATGCTTCCCCAGCAGCCTGTCAACTACAGGGACTTTGGCGCGGACAAGGGCCGCATTTTCCTCGTAGGAAAACGCACCTTACAGCCATTTTAGGTGCGCCCACTTTCTGCCTTCTCCTCCACCTCCTCTGCAGCCATGTCCCCCTCCTCCTCCAGGGCAGGCTCCCCCTCCTCACCTCCATCTTCCTCCACCTCAGGCCAATTGACCTCAGACATGTGTCCCTCCTGAAGCTCCTCCTCGGACTGTGTGCTGAACAGGTCCTCCTGTGAGTGGATGAGATGGGGAGGCAAGAGGGTCCTCCACCTCCTCTTTCTGTGCCTGCTCCTCCGGGGTCCGGCCTGGCCCAGGGCTTGATGTGGCCATGCTGCCTGGCACACTGCTGACTCTCCCTCTCACACTGCTGGCTCTTAGTGTGCCTCTGCTGCCTCTCCCCCTGGCTCCTCTGGCGCTGCTGCCTGTGACTGGCCCACTGCTCCCTCTGCCACCTGCGCTCACTGCCACTCCTCTCCCAGACAGTCCTCTTCTCCTCTCCATGCTCCTTACTACCTTTCAAAGGTCAAAACGGCGCCTGTGCCCCTTAATATAGGGAGTGTGCACAGCAGGAGGAGGTGGAGGACCCTCTTGCATCCCCATCCCATACCCTAACACAGGACCTCTTCACTACACAGTCCCAGGAGGAACTGCAGGAGGGCCACATCTCTGACCTCGACTGGCCTGAGGTGGATGAAGAGGGAGGTGAGGAGGAGGAGGAGGAGGAGGCTGAGACTGGCCTGGAGGAGGAGGAGGAGGACATGGCCATAGAGGAGCTGGAGGAGGAGGTAGAAAGTGGCCGCACCGAAAGTGACCGGAAGGTGCGTTTTTCTTATGTAGAAAATGCCACACTAGTCAGGGCAATTATCCCTGTATATTACAGTCTGCTGGGCAAACATAGCAACCGAACCACTGCACAGCGCAAGACGGCCATGTGGAATGCCATAACACAGGTGGTCAACGCAGTCAGCAACCATAAACGTGTCATCAGAAATGTCAAGAAACGTTTCAACGATATTAAAAAGCAGCTGAAGACCAAAATGGCCACTGACCTGAAGCAGGCTACCCGGACTGGAGGAGGAAGCCCCAAATGTGTCTCATACACCTCCTATGAGAGAAAGAAAAAGAGGATCATCCCACCAGAGGTGCTTCCTGGCCTCCATGTGGCCGATACAGATAGGCCAGCAACGCCACCCAGAACAGGTAAGTGTGCCCACATTTCATCTACAACATACATTGCAATGTTTTATAACTGTAATGCTCTCTTGTAATGTTAACACAACAATAGTGCTGCTGTGGAACTACATATCCCAGCAAGGTCATTCTACATTAATTGCATGCTCAGAGTTAGAATTTGGTCATGATGCTGGGCCATGTAGTTCCACAACTGCTGCTTTTGGACGAAAGTTTAGCAGTGTTTGTTACAGGTTAACATGCCTGTGGGCACAAACCTAGGTGTCATGTTGGTATAGCTTAAACGCCTGCCTGCAGCAGATTTGCATCCATTTTGCCAGAGGCTGCAGGTAATGAAATAAAATACGACACCATTACACATACAGTACACACCCATGTCACATACACAATATCCTACATTACATTCATCTCCTGCGGCTACATACCAACGGAAATGAATGTATTCAGACCCCCGGGGTACATGTGTAAGTACATAATACCCATTGTTATGTGACATAACCCTCCAAATTCCTTTGTAACAACTAACTGCACATATACTGCACTACTATGCTTCATTACTTACCAATTTATCTGTGTCCACAGGAACATCACAACATCACAGACTGCTAAGGGAACAACTGTGGTGACACCCAACCTACCCCCACCCACACAATCACCACATACACCAAATACCGCAGCAGAAATAGCTAACTCTTTGCTAAATTTTAAAGTAAGCAGATAGAGTTTATGGGCATGCAAAGCCAACACATTGGAAACATACAAGGGTACATCCAAAACTTGTTTCAGCAAGTTAAAAAATTAACCACCAGTGTACGTGTTGCTGTGGGCACACAAGTCCGGATGGCTACTACCCTGGACACCCGTTGGCAGACATTACTAATGCCCCATGGGAACACAATAGTCAAATTGCCACCCTTACTGAAACTCTTATTGGGCAAAATCAAGCCAGTACTGCACAGACCAATGCCTTAATGGCTATGCAGGGTCAAATCAATCATATGGAGCTTAACTTATTAGGGGCCCCTACATCTACTGTAAGTAGTGTCTCCAGTACACCAGTGAGTGGCTCACCCTCCCCCCCCCCCCCCCCACAGAGTATTAGGACCAGGGGTGGGCTGGGGTCCGGGGCCAAGGGAGGATGTGCGCGTGCTGACGCATCCAAAAAATTACCCATTTTTCAACACATTTCTATCGTTGTTACTAAGCACTTGTTATTGTTGGCATGAAAACCCTGCAAAATGTGTGGCCCACTTAAAGGAGCCTATTTCTCACATACATGAGTAAAAATGTATTGACACACCAAGGTCTCTGTGTTTAATTGTATGCAAGTGTTTTTAAATATTACTTACATGGTTTATTTGGTATTTGTTAATGTCTAAGTATGGGTGTACATTGATCTTTTGAGGTTTACTTGTAAATGGAATAGGTGAACAATAGCGGTGTCAAACTCATGGCCCTCCAGTTGTTGTGGTAGTACACATTCCACCATGCTCTGGCACTAATTTGATAGAATGTATTGCTTAAAGTGTGTCAGGGCATGCTGGGACGTGTATTTTCACAACACCCGGAGACCCATGATTTATACACCACTGGTATACAAGATGCGAATAATGTACTTACCAGCATGAACTCAGCAAGGGATAGCTCAGCTTCACCAGCTTCGCCTGTAGGCCTCTGACTACTCCCCTAAATATTGTATAAAATATATGGTATTTGGTATATTGTATGTGAGGACACTTACAGCAAAGGTACATGTTAGTATAAAGTGCACATGTCATTACCTGAGAAGTAGCGGCTGATGATCTCTGTACGCATCAGATTCCCCCTCTGCGTACCCCTCACTACCATAGGTGTGGTAGTTTCTGCTTCCTGCTTGACTGCTGTATTGTTATCCTCCACATAGGATGGTTGGGAGAGGGCTATGTTGTGTAACATGCAGCAAGCCTGGACGATCATCACTACTTTTGCTGGGTGGTAAAGCAATACCACCTGAAATTACTTTTCAGCACCCCAAAGGTGCGTTCCACAACATTGCGGGTGGCAACATGTGCTTCATTATAGCGGTGCTGTGCAGGGTCTTCTGTGGATCACAGAGGTGTCATGAGCCACGGAAGACACCCATATCCTGAGTCACCTTTACAGAAAAGATTAGGTCAGTACAGTATATGGTAAGGTATGTGCATTGGGGTAACATGAGTAAGTGGGACAACAGCAATATGCATGTCAAACTGTTAAAGTAGAGGGAGTGGTTCCACCTACATTTAGCACATATCAGAGGAGTACACACTACAGTGCCACTTTAGATGTAAAACAACAGGCACATTACTCCAGGGAACACTTACTGTTGGTAATGACTGGTTATAGCAACAACTATCACCATATTTTAGCAACAATTAATGGCCATTGTAATGTTAATGAGGATTTAATGGAGTTGTGGGTATATTTAACAGACTATTGGGACACTCCACAGGAGTCAAATAAATAATTTTGTTTTTACATTACACTTTTTAACACAACCAATAAAGGGTAGAGATTTTAATAATTAAAAATGTACTTACCAAGTAGCCAGACCTCTGGCATTTGTTGGTCCTGAAATCGGTCCCAGAGGGCTGAGTGCCTCAGAATATAGGCGTCATGGCAGTTCCCTGGGTAGCCTGCAACCACACTTAGAATTTTCAGGGTAGCATCACATACCACCTGCACGTTCAGGGAGTGCCGCCCACGCCTATTGACGTAGACGTGCCCCCTGACGTGCGGTGCCCGAAGCCCAATGTGTGTGCAATCTATAGCTCCCAGCATGTTAGGAAATGCTGAAAGTCTATAGAAAGCCACCTTAAGGTCCTGCCACTCGTGGGAATCTGATGTATGTGCGCCACAACTTCTTTAAAGCAAGTAACACTTGATTGAAATGCTTTGAGAAAGTGGCTTGTGAGACCCCCAACCACCATGAGGTCGCAGACTGAGTGGAGCCTGTAGCCAAGTAGAAGAAGGCACACATTAATTTCTGCAGCCCAGACACTGCATAGTTGCCCCCCCCCGTAAGGGTCCAAATCATCTCTCACCTGCTCATATAAGTCCAACAGGTTAATACGGTTCAGCCTAAACATCCCCACAACCTGTTGATCCGAGAGGGAGTCCAGGTACAGCCTAGCACGATACCTATGTGAAGCACGCAGTAGTCGGGGTACCTGGATCTGGCGTGCAGCTTCCTCGATCCTCCTGCGCAGCTCCTCCAAATGGGCAAAGTCACATACAGCCAACTCCAAACCACTCTGCAAAATCTCCATGTGTAAAACTCTCAAATGTGTCCTTAATGATGTTGAGGTATATGTAGGGGAGTTTATGAGTAAAAATGAGGACACCTGTGAGCAAATTAACCATTTGTGCACTTAACCAAAGATAGTTCTGGGCCAATTCACCCATCAGAACATGATCTGAAAAAAGTGTGATTTATAGACACCTCAAAAGTGCGATTTCCGTTTGTGCATGCCATTAAACAAGCGATTTGTATACTTTTCTGTGCGAAAACATCTGGATGCGAAAATAATGCGATTTTTCCCTGCACATTTACAAAGTGCGAATTATCGCACAAAAAATGCGAGATACGGCCCTTTGCGCACCCTATTAAATGGATGATTTGTTGAAAAAATGCAATGACGCCATTTTGTTTACTAATTATTGCAAAAAAACAAAATCGGACTCTATTAAATGTCACCCCATGTTTCAGAACTTCCACAGCCCTCACGCCTGCACCTCACACCGCAATGACAATAATGACCGTGCGGGATGCCAACCAAACTCTGAGGATTTTTAAGCGGGCAGTCATTTACAAGGTATAGTTTTGCCTTTGGCTGGCATCCTGCACGGCTACCGGACTCGCACCACAATTCATCCGGCACCATGTCTACTAACCAACGCCGCTGGCAACCCTATCCCTCATCACTCAATGAAAACCACTCCCGGAACCAACCCTTCAGATAAGATTCCCTGGGATACATATGGAAAACAGGAGGTCAGGATGCTGGTGGTCAGAACACAGACACAGGCATCCCGATGGAGGGAACCCCAACAGGTACTTACCCTCCCCGATAACCCTCCTTTTCTGCAACCTAACCCCCCCGCTAGTACCTAAACCTACCCCCTCCCCAGCCAGTCAGTCTAACCTTACCCTTCCCCCACCTGCAACCTAACCCTAACCCTCCCCGCATGCTCACCAATTGGGATGCCGGCAGTAATCCAGCATTGCCATCCTGATTGCTGGAATATATCACCCCCCTCACACCCAACCCCAATATTCCTATCCCCCCCCACATCCATTAAACATCTATACATGGCTGCCTATTACCCCCCATCCATTATACATACATGGATGACTATAAACCCTTCCATCTATTATACATACATACCTGACTATCACCCCCCCACACACATCTATTATACATACATATCACCCCCCCACATCCATTATACATACATGCCTGCCTATTACCCACCCCCCCACATCCATTATACATACATGCGACTTTTTGCACCCCCACATCCATTATACATACAATATACACCTACCTCTCACTAACCCACTGTACTCACACCTTTCATACAGCTATCGCCCCCCCCAATACACCTCTTATATACTGTAACCTACTGTACATTGTGGGGCTGAGAGGATCCGGTCACCTCTGAGGACACTGTGCTCTGTGGCTGCTGTGTGGGCAGGTAGTAGAGCCTTTTTTTCCTCCTCGCGTTCAAATAAGCGTAACTTTTTTAATTTTCCGGCTATATAGACACATGAGGGCTTTTTTTTGCGGGACAAGTTGTACTTTTTAATGGTATCATTTACTATACCGTATAATATTCTGGGGAATCAGGAAATAATTCAATGTGGGGTAAAAAGGAAAAAAAACGCAATTCCACAATTTTGCGCTGGTTACGGTTTTTTTGGAGTTCATAGTTCGTTTAAAATGATGGGTTATCTTTATTCTATGGGTCGTTACGATTCCGGTGATACCAAACTTATATAGTTTTCGTTACGTTTTACCACTAAAAAAAAATAGAAAATTTTACGGTTTTTCTAATTTGCGTCGCGTCGCCATGTTCTGCGGCTTATAACTTTTTTATTTTTCCACCTACGGACCTGGGTGAGGGCTCATTTTTTGCGGGCTGAAGTGTACTTTTTAATTAATACCATTATGGGATATGTGCGACTTTCTGATCTCTTTTAGTAAAAATTTTTTGGTAGGCGATGCGACCAAAAAAACGTAGTTTTGGCGTTGGGAATTTTTTTCCGTTTACGCCTTTAACCGTGCGGGATAACTAATGTTATATTTTAATAGATCGGACTTTTAGGAACGCGGCGATACCAAATATGTTTATTTTTTTTATTTTTTATTTATTTTTATCTGTGAAATAGGGAAAGGGGGGTGATTTGAACTTTTAATATTTTTTTTTTTTTTTTTAACTTTTTTTTTTTTTTTTAAACTTTTACTACAAGGCCCCCTAGTGTACTTGACCACTAGGGGGCGCGATCGCCTGTACTAGGTTCAGCCATAGAGCTCTATGGCTGAACATAGTGATTTTCAGCACTTCCTATTACATCCTGCCTCAGGCAGGATGTAATAGGAATGCTGACATGGCCAGCACAGGGGTCTACATTAGACCCCTGGCTGCCATGGCAACCGATCGGCACCCTCCGATCTCGCCGCGGGGGGCCCTGATTGGCGCCGGAGGGGGGCGCCCCCCCTCCGATCAGCTATTTAAGCACTGCGGGCGCTTTGCCCGCGGTGCTTAAAGGGTTAAACGGCCACGATCGGCGAACTCGCCGCTCGTGGCCGTGAGAGCAGGTACCTGGCTGTAATATACAGCCATTACCTGCTCTCTTTCAAGCCAGCTCACTCCGTGAGCTGGCTTGATTCCCCCGCAACCGACATATGACGTACATGTACGTCATATGTCGGGAAGGGGTTAAAGTAATACGAATCGTAAATAGGGCAGATTTACTCAGCGGCCCTATTTACGAATTCATATTCAGACGTTGACGTAGCCAGTCGTATTCTGGCCAATCCGATCTCGTATTTTGCAGCCGTATATACAAATACGAGTCGTCAGCCTGCACGGGTCAGTCAGATCTGTGCAGGCTGCAAATAAAAAAATCCACAGACTTGGCAAAAAAACAAACTGACCAACACGACACCCACAGCCCTAGAAGAGAGCCGCAAGACGTGTTTGTTTACATCCTGCGGATATTCCTCCCGAATACCGCTATGGGCCACCTAGTGACTCCAGATTGGCTGCTAGGTGCTGGAAAGCTCATACATTTGTTCAACAGCAGAACCCAATAGTTTATGTCTATTTTTCCACATTTATCAGCCCGGTGGCCACCTCCCTCCCCTTCATTGGGGGGTCCCTACTTCCCCATGACCCCAGCCCAGGCTGACCGGCCAGGGGTATTGCTTTGGCCTGGGGGACATGTATAAAAAGTCTCCCACCGGGAGTGCATTATCCTGCTGGCTGGTTGGGCCTGATGCTGGTTCACAAAATATGGGGGACCCCTAGTCGTAGTGTATTTTCCAGGTGTCAATTAAATGCATCCCGCTAATTACCAGCCGTATATTATATACTGCTGCTTAGTAAATTAGAAATCACCATTCTTTTAAATGGTGATTCCTATTCATATTCTTTCGATGTTGTATACTGTAACATGCCGCCATGGCGGGCACAGTACTCACCCGTCCGTGTGACCGTCAACAGCTGGCATGTGTCCAGCGGTCTCCAAGAGCGAACAGGCGGAAGCGAGGTCTGGGCGGCTTCTGAGCGGTGCTGAGGGAGCTGGAGTCGCAGCAGTACGCCATCTTGGTTGTGGGCAAACTGTGAATTGGCCAGATCAAGGTCTCTCCTCCCCTCTCTGACGAGTTAGCCTATGGAAGCCGCCCTCTAGCTATATAGGGAATCTGCCTAGGCTGTTCTGTGTCAGTACAAAAAGTCTCCTGAACAGTGCACATCCTTGGGGAGATTCCTGACTATATTGTAGTGCCTTTGTGCTCACACTGCCCTGCCTGTCAGTGTACGTCAGCTGGCCTCTGACCTCATCACAGTCTCTGCAGGTTGGCCATTCCCACTGGACCGCATCTAGTCCCTGGGCCCTTCTGGACCTCCAGCCCCAGTTCCAGTATTCTAAAGTCTTTCAGTTCTTTTCATCGGATCCAATAGTCTTTATCAGCTTCACTCTTCTTTCCGGATATATCACAGTCACCATTTACTCCTTCAAATCCCCAGCTTCCATTACAGTTCTACTCAACTACTCTTGGCGTAACTATAATTACAGCGCCCCCCCCCCCCCGCCAGAATTATCTGCAGCGCCCCTCTTCCCGGTAAAATAAAGCCCGCCCTCCGTCAACCCTGCCTTACCCCGCTGGCGCTGCTTTCCGCCGCCGCCGGGTGTGTGGCCGGGACCCGCAGCGCAGATCTACTTGTCTGCGGTCCAGCTGGCTTCTGATAATGGCAAAAATAGCTTTCACAAAATGTCCGCCCCCTTACAGCAGACTCTATTTGAGGATGCTAGAGGAACCTCCTCTAGCATTCTCAAAAGTGTCTGCTGTAAGGGGGCGGACATTTTGTGAAAGCTATTTTTGCCATTATCAGGAGCCAGCCAGAAGGAGAGCTGGGACCGCAGACAACTTTACGTAGATCTGCGGGTCCCGGCCACACACCCGGCGGTGGCAACAGCAAGCAGCGTCAGCGGGGTAAGGCAAGGTTAAGGAAGCGCATCAATAGCCCCGCAGACCCCCGGCACCCACACATGCTCAGCGCCTCCATGCGACCGCAGGGTCTGCGGGGCTATTGTTACGCCACTGGTTGCCACGCAAAGACTTGCTGATTTCTGTTGTTATACAGTAGACTTTTTCTCAAAGACGTATTTGAGGTTGCTATTGTTTTTTCCTATATGAAATCCATCATTAAACCTGCTGGATTTAACCTGTCATCTTCTGGTCAGTCCCCAATTCCTGAGCACCACACGTTACCATCGAATTCCCAGCCTGTGACAGTATACATTCATATACGAATGTGCCATGAATACAAATTCGAATTACGGTATTTTTGGCATAGTCAATGCAGAAAATGTGAATGCGCATAAAATAGGTGTATTTTTTTATATGAATAAGCCTATTCTATGCGTATTTTTGTTAGTAAAGTCACCAGACTTTTTCAGTGGAGTCATCTGGGTCAATGTCCCGGTTTATTGGTGTAAATCCTCATCCACCTCCAAGTCGGCATCGCAGAAGGACTCCACAGGTACATTTAATCGTATATATAACATATGAGCTATTGCAGGACAAAGGGTGTCAAATCTCAAATATTTTAGAAGTAGCATAACCACAGCATATAATGTATAATATATAAGTATCCAATGCAAAATAACATAAACAATACTGATTGAATGTAGTAGGTACCCTCTCTCTGGAGCAGGTATAGCTGCCAGCCAGGGAGCAAACGGAGGGCAAGGGGAGCTGCAGGCCCGCAGCTTTCCGCTTGAAACATACCGCTAACAGCGGGAGGCGGCGGATGGTTGTTGCTTTCCTCCTTCCAGCTTCCTGTAGGCTGCCCGGTCACTCAGGGCAGACTGGTTACGGACTGAAAACTGCGGTAACCAGTGAAAAAAGGGGGAGGGGGAAGTACATGCGGTGCTGAGCAGCATGCCCGCACCCCTACACCCCAGGTAATCCTCTGTGCTTGTGGTGGGTGTGGGGGTTGAGCGGGCGGCTGCAGCTGGTGATGGGTGCAGGTGGAAACTGCACACATTGGGGCCTGCTTGGGCTGAACAAAGAGCGGCCCCCCCAGTGGCCAGCAGGGCCACTGAGAGGTATGCTGGGCTCCCGGTAAAATTTAGGTCGCGTGGCCTAATTGCGGGAGGCGAGACACTCATGCTGAGCCTGCTGTCAGCACAGCCCATGCTGTAGGTGTGTGCTGCTGCCCTGGAGGGATGGAGGGGGAATTTGAAGGGTTGGACCAGGACTTAGGCCGGGCCCCTCCAGCAAGCCCAGGCCCGGGTAATTATTACCCGCCCCACCCCCCACCCCCTCTCATCGGCCCTGGTGGCCGGTGCTCAAGGCAGCTGCCTTACATGCAGCCTAGCATGTCTGAATGACAATGACCTGTAATGATGACCTTATATAGGAAATATCTTTTTTTACACAACATTTTTCATTCGAATTTATATAACAAAGGGGAGTGATGCTGCCAATATCCCACAGAGCTGTTGGCACTCAAAGGGCTAGGGCTAGTCAAGTTTTCCCTAAGGGTACAATTACCCCCCCCCCCCCCCCCCCCCCAAATAAAAAATTTCCCATGCTCGGCAGACCTCTCAACAGCACTGGTCTTCAGTATAATACACAGATTTATGCATGTACATTATACAATACAACATTATTCATCTTAAAAACAGCATATATACTGTTTATCAACATTAATAATATATCTTGCTAAAGTGAATCGGATGCCAATTGCAATTACAGCTAATAGTATTACCAGTGTCGTAAAAAACAATATTTTTTATTACATTTATTGTATTTTTTTCCTCCTTTTAGGGTTAATTTACATATATATTATCTTCTGAGGAGTCAGGACACATGGCTATCTGAAACTTATGCGCTTTTGTCTACATTTCATTGTCCAGATCAGGTGGACATTTTTCCTGTATCATTGTACACCAGGCGTAGGCAACCTGTCACTCTCCAGCTGTTGTGAAACTACAAGTCCCAGCATGCCTTGCCACAGGTATGGTATTGCTAAAACTGGGGCATAGCATGCTATGACTTGTAGTTTCACAACAGCTGGAGAGCCACTGGTTGCCTACGCCTGGTGTACAATGATACAGGAAAAATGTTGACGCAAAAAAGATCGACAGATGAAAAAGTCGAGGTCAGTTTTCACATTTTCCTTGGTGTCAATGTCGACATCTAAGCACAAATTACTATACCACATCCTCTTGCATAGCTTGCTTCATTTGTAATGCTCCAGGACAGGTGCCCTGGCAGCTACCAAAGCACTTTGCCAATCCCAATCCATGTGGTAAATTAAAGTATAAAAAAAGCACAAAATTAAAGAAATTGTGAAAAACTCATGTCGACCTTTCATTGCGCCACCTGCTGGCTATGAACAAGCTATGCATGGAAATTTGGCTGAATCTCTGCATGATGTATAAATTTATCACTTCGCCTTCTCATGTGTCTTCTCATTTTTCTCCTCTAGTTGTTCCATGTCCTGATACGATGACCAGCTTCACCAGGAAGAACCTAACATATTTGTCTGTCTTACTGACTGCCACCTTTATTCTGGGATTTTTGTTTTGTGAAACTGTGAACACTCGGTTGGAACACTGGAAACCTCCGTGTACCTGCTGTGAGCATAGACTAACCACCAATACTATTACCCCATTGCGTGACAACCGTACATTTATCATAGCTCCATATTTGGACAGTCGAACAGACAATAAACGCGCAGTCCGTATCCTCAGCATTATCCACCACACAGAGGTGAAGGAGCTGTACTGCTGGTTTTGTTGTACCGTCAACAAATTGGTGGAGGTTTCCCAGGCTCAGATAGACATACACACTGATCGGTTTGGGTTTCCCTATGGCACAACGGACCTGGTCTGTATAGAACCACAAGGCTGCAATGCCAAGTACCTATCTGTCCATACATCTCCTACAGGAAACATGATGCAGTTACCCCTGTTCCAAATACAAAACCAGGACATGAGACCATTTTCCGCCAACTTCACTGTCTGCGTTTCCACCATGTTTGGGAATTACAGTAACATCTTACAGTTCATACAGACCATGGAGATGTACCGGATACTGGGGGCACAACGGGTCATGATCTACCTGAATAACTGCAGCCCACAAGTGGAGCACATTTTACAATACTACATAGCAGAAGGTTTTCTAGAGCTGATTTCATGGCCAATTGACCAATACCTGAGACCAGCTCGAGCATGGCACCATTCTATGGACGCCAAGGACATAGGGTATTATGGCCAGTTGGCAACACTCAATGACTGCGTCTATCGGAACATGTACAGGAGTAAGTTTGTGCTGCTTAATGATCTTGATGAAATAATTCTGCCAATGAAACACCAGACATGGGACGGCCTGATGGAAAGTCTCCAGCAACAGAACCCAGGAGTTGGGATTTTTCTCTTTGAAAATCACGTGTTCCCTCAAACCGTTGCTGTAGATGGAAACTTCTTCAACATCTCATCTTGGAACACTTTGCCCGGATTTAATATACTTCAGCATGTTCTCCGTGAGCCGGATAGACCGGACTATTTCAATAACAGAAAAATGATTGTGGATCCGAGAATGGTATTTCAAACATCTGTACACTCTGTTCTAAGATTTATTGGGGGTTTTAAACACGTTTCTATGGAGACAGCTCTGCTTTACCATTGCACAAAGCCTCATCAGAACTTAACTAAAACATCTTTAATTGAAGATAAATCTATATGGAGATACAATGCTTCTTTGATTAGAAATGTTAACAATGTCCTGAGCCAAATACACTTACAGTCATAAAACCCAAGGAAAAGGTCATTCTAGTCTATGATCTTAACCACATACCCTCACCTCTGCTTTGCAATCTACTACCACTCCGTTGAGTACTTACTTCCTGACTTGCTCCTCTAAACAAAATCTCCCCTACTACCTTGCCAAACAATTCTCCAGTATGTGCCCTGTCAAATTCACTTAATTTTGCTCATTATCTTTAGTAGGATTTTTCAACCACTTTACCTTCAAAATAATAATAATAATAATAATAATAATAATAATAATTAATAATAATAATTTTATTTGGTACTTGTTTCCTAGCACGGCCACAATCATTGGGATCGTGTACCTTTAAGTTAAGGTACACGATCCCAACAATGGACCCGATTTCCTTTGAAATCAGGTCCATTTTGCTGGCTAAGATAAAAAATCCCGACGCGATGCCCCCGATTTTGCCATAGGCTTCAATGTTAAAAAAGATTTTAACATTGAAATCGTGAGCATCGCGTCGGTCTTGTGCCATTATAATGGCACAAGATGAGATGGACTTGATTAAGTCCATCTCACATTGAAAAAAATGTGAAAAATGTGAAATGGGACAATATGACCCATTTCACATTATATATGGCCCCGTCGTCACCCCACGATAGACGCCAACCCGAAGCGTGGCGAGCGCAGCGAGCCCGCGAGGGGCGGCGGTGCGCGTCCTCCGACCTTTTCATTCCCCTACTATCCATGTCGGCGTGGAGTTGAGAATATATAGTGTGGCGAGCGCACAGAATGTAGCAGACTTGCTTTCGAAGCTTTTGCTTCGAGCGGGTTTACCAGTTTCCTTATATAGAACCAGCATATTTCATGTCCATTTTTGGAACAAAACAGTAATAGAACATAATAATATGACAAGATATAACAAAACAGACAGAGGAAAGAAGGCAATGCTTAAAAACAGATCATTTATAAAAACAAATATTTTTTTTGCACAAGGAAAAATCATACAAATTTCATGTTGGTCCAGCTAGTTGGACCAATATGGTTTCAAATGTTGCAGGGGAGTTCGTAGGATAACAAATGCTCTTGACAAGGTCAACAATTATCTTAGTGAGAGAAGCTTTAGTGAAATAGAGAAACTATGAGCCTGATAGAAGTGGGTCTAGGGCAGAGTGAGAAGAAAGGGAAGAGATGAGTCATTGGGAAGGAGAGACAGTGGTAGATAGAGAGAGTGGAAGGATCAAAGAAGGTTTTCATAAGGACAGAGAAGACCAGGCCATGCTTTAAGAATGAGAAGAAGGTATGAAGGAAAAGGAGAAGTTGGGCATTGTGGCAATGGACATCGGAGTGGGGGGCTGGGACTGGAGGAGGTGGAAGGGCATAGGGTGGAGAGGACAGATGGAGAATAGTAGGAAAGAATGATGCAGAATTCTACCCCTGAGGAATGACTGAAGGAATCTAAGGTTGGCAGACTGTAGGGAAAACTTGTTGAGCAGATGGACTGCTTTTTTGGTGAATAATTTTCAAGATTAACACTGAGGTTCAAATCCGTACATGACCAAGGCCCAAGGTACCTGAAGCAGCTTCTGATTCCATAATGTCCCACCCAATTACTGCGATCTGTAGATGAAGGACTTTTAGCAGTACCTAGAATCTCCAGTAATTTATCTGGGGGTCGAGTTGTTAGCCTTGTGGCTTTGACGCTATGGAAATCACTTCCCCGCTCAGTTCGAGAGGCCCCCACTCTAGAATGCTTAAAAAACAGACTCAACACTTTCCTGTTTACTCAAGCATTTCTGTAATTCCTTTAAGTATAGTTAATGAAAAGCTTTTCTGTATTTCATTGTTCCTGTACGGTATTACATTCATTATATCTGTTAAACGCCTTGAGTCCTATTGGAGAAAGAGTGCTTTATAAATAAAAGGTACTTGTTTCCTAGCACGGCCACATCGATTTACATCGGGGTGGTCGTGTCGGAAAAATCGCGTCGATCGCATCGCATGCGATTAGGTCGCGTGCAATGCGATCGACGCGACCAACCCGATTTTTTGATTGAATCAAATGTGAATTGGGTCCCTGGGACCCGATTTTACATTGGATTCAATGTAAAATATTCCCTAGACCCCCAAAATTTAAAACGTAAACCCCACCCCACGATAGACGCCAACCCGAAGCGTGGCGAGTGAATGTCTGACACAATCTGTCAGTCACTGCTTAGTTACCAATAGGTGCAGAGCCAACCAGCATAGCAACCAGTGACTCACTAACAGCACCAGTTGCAGTGAGGCAGGGGAGGGGCTGTCCTATGTGCTGCTTCTTATTAGCTGACCAGACTGTTTTTCACTCTGTCAGCCACCCAGTGCCGGCTCTACCATTAGGCAGCTTTAGGCAGCTGCCTAGGGTGCCCGGATCTGAGGGGTGCCTCTGAGTCTGCCTATCAAAAAAATCAAGGCTGTCTATAAGGATCCTTGTTGTACTTAATGCAGGTGGCTGCTGTGTAACTTCTAAGACCTCACCTCTATACTTTCCCTTGAGGGATACTTCCCTGCCTTGCTGCCCCCTTGTACTCTGTTGTGAGTGGCAAAGGATTGCCTCCTGGGAAAGCAGGGGACTTGTCCACCTTCCGGGTGGGGGGCTGGGAGGACCACCGTTTTTTTTGGGAGCCACCCTGCCATTCCGGCATGTTACACAAGTATGCCTTAAGGGGTTGGAAAGTGGGTATGGGTGGCCACAGGGGGAGGGGGGGGGGGGGGTGGAGTAGGTTGAAGTTTTGCCTAGGGTGCTGCGAAGCCTTACACCGGCCCTGTGTGTAGTGGGTATGTGGGTTCCATGTGCTGGTGATGGAAGGTCCATATCCGCAGTCTGTCCCACTGGGGCTGGCTCCTCTCCATGCATCACTGGGTGACATTGATAGGGGTGTTGTTAGAAATAAATTTTGGTCGACATGTTCATTAGCTCGACATGAAATAGGTTGACCTTAGTTTTTAATGTTTAAAAAAAAGATTTTTTTCATACTTTTCTCTCCAAGTGGGCATAGAGTGATTATATAATAGTGTGCTGAGGGCAATAAGGCACCATGCCAAAGCATGGCGAGCAATGCAATGGGATACAGTACATCTATAAAGTGTCCATGTCGACTTAACGACATAGACACCAAATACCATGAAAAACTAATGTTTACCCTTTTCCGGTAGGCCTTTTTCATGTTGACCTAATGGTTATGTTGACCTAATGACCATATTGACACAATGCATGTCGACCAATTTCATGTGTTGACTTAGCAACTGTTGACTAGTGGTCGACCTAATGCCTGTCAACCTACGTTCTGTTGACCCTGTGAAGCATACCCATCATGACTTATTATCTCTCTCACATTCCCATCCTCCTGACCCCTGGCCAGCATTTCTGGTCACAGTATTGGCCCCCATGCACTGCCGTGACTTCTTCCCCTCGGAGTTTGATTCTCATCCCGGGGCAACTTGGAGGGTCCAGTGCTATGTGCACGGGAACGCGTATTGCATCGGACCCACTGTCAGTCACCTGCAATTTGGGTTCTTTTTCTGTGATTTATTGCTGCAATAACAGGAAAAGAGCCCAAATTGCAGGTTAATCTCCTAGTGTATGGGGGCCCTATCATACAGCCCACCAAGAATCTGGTGAACCATTATGTAATATAAACATACCTATCCGTGTATATCAATGACTATTTGCCTTTAGAGTGTAAGCTTGCGAGCAGGGCCCTCCTACCTCTATGACTGTAACAACCCAGTTTGTTGTATCACTGTTGAGTTAAATTGTAAAGTGCAACAGAATTTGCTGTGTTATAGTAAGAAACTTTTAATAAACAAGTAATCTGCTAATAAATTAGTAAAAAAACCTTGAATTTGCTGCCCTCTAACGGTGAAGTTTGAATCTTCCTATAATTACTTAATACGTTAATTCAGTGTTCTGTGCTCTAGTACTCACTTATACCCCTTTCACAAAGCAACTAATTACCGGGTACAAGCCAGTTTGACCCGGTAATTAGTGCGATGTGAAAGGGGTTACCGTGTCCCGTAAACGGGTAGCAACACGGCAATACGAATCAATAAAAAAGCAGTGTTCTTTTTTATGGTTCGTTGCCGTGTTTGTTGTAGTGTGAACGGGTTAAATGGGTTGAGTGACCTGTTTCCTGTTCACACTATGGAGGAAGCAGTGTGGTGAACCGGAATGACCAGGCCAGGAACCCCTTTACCTTGCACTCTGTGATTCTCTTCTTCGTCTCTTCTTGCTGGACACGGAACAAGAACCAGACCAAAGAAATGGTGCAACGGAATTTATTTAAGATTAAATAGGGTACTTGAGGTCGGGTAGCAGACAGGGCTACCTAAGGCGTAAATAACACTGAAAGGGATGCACCGTGATACGATAAGGTCACAACAACACCATAAAGCACATCTGCATATATATATATATATATATATATATATATATATATACCGTCTGGATCTATAACCGACTATAACCACTGTTGGGCCTAAACAATTCTAATATAAATACAATCAATCCAGGTTATCACTTGGTAACAACATAAGGTAAATGGCAATCACACATTAATATTTTACTTTAACCATTCTATGCTACTGGGTACCCAGCCTTCTATGGTAACCTACTGTCTCTAAGACAGACCTGTGCACAAGGGTTTAATGTTTGTTGGAGGCCTCTCCTTGCTTACTGCGCAGGAATATGACACAAGGGATGACAGTCCTTCCTTGGATAAGCGAAAGGGAAGGGGTCCCAAATGCAAATAAAGGGACTGCAATGTCCTTTATAGGATGATTAGGGCAAGAGCACTTTCTACTTTACGCCACAAGATGGCGCTCACTGTAAGGCGCTTGGAGGATGTCGCGGCTGGATGACGCGGCGGCTCACTCACACCGCCCGGTCTCTTCCACACTCGCGCTGCCGGCTCTTCCTCTGCTCACGCCGGTCCCCTGCTGCCAGCCGCGGCTAGCTGCTCTACTCCTCGGCTTGTTCTTGTCCACGCCGGGGCTTCAGTGCACGCCAACCACTGCCAGATCTCTGCCTGTTCACGCCGGGTCGCTGCCTACAGGTCAGTCTCTCCGCCCTTCTCTCTTCGCGTCACACTCTGGCCCTCCAATCCCAGGACATCTCCTTTCGCGCCCTTCTACCCTTGCAGGGTTAACCCCTTAGGGGCCTACTTTTTGGCTGTACAACGTCCGGTTGCTTAGTAACCCTCCTAACAATGTCCTCCCTCTGATTAGTGCACAGTTAGAGCCTGGGGAAACGTGTGGCATCCCCAGGTGGGGCAGGTAGAAGGGGGCACCAGCATTTTCCAGGGTGCCGCAGCAGCACTTGGAGCCGTGCCAGCTCTAAGCGCCGCCTCCTCCTCACCCGCCCCAATGACGCACCGACTCCCCGCCGCGCCCCCAGATGACGTCAGCAAACCAGCAATAATGCCGGTTCACTGTGGGGATGGGAGCATCCCAAAATAAATGTTCGCGCCGGGACTGAAACGTTTCGATGTCCCGGTGCGAACTTGCATTTTGCGATGTTAAAGCAGTATTGGCAGCTTTAGATTGGTAACCTGGGGTGAAAATTAATAGGATGAGAGATTCAGAAACTGAGAGATTTGGTAAGAAATATCTTGTTTTTTAAAAGAGGCAATCATTTATACTGCAAAACCAGTTTCATTTTGCTGTATCAATGATTGCCGATTAAAAAAACTGGAGACATCTTACCAAATATCTCACTTTCTGATTCTCTCATCCTATTAAATTTCACCCCCTGGTGTTTGGTTTGAAAGTTAAGGCCCCCATACACTAGCCGATTTTGGTCCAATTTCGGCCAGATCATTCGGATCTGGCCGAAATCGGACCAAAATTGGCTAGTTTTGATGTCCCCTCAGATCCGATGCGCGGTCCCGTGCGCATCGGATCTGCGTCGGGTGGTCGGACCTGCTGCACGTTCCGACCACCCGACTTGGGACCTAGTGGGGCGGCGCGGCGGTGGAGGGAGCAGGGGGGGCTTTGGACGCTGCGGGGGACACAGGCGGCAAAGAGCCGGGCAGGGGGAGCCGGGAGCTGTCAGCACTGAATAAAAAAAAAAAGCCCATACAATGAATGGGCGGCCTGTGATTGGCTGAGCGCTCTCTCAGCCAGTCAGCAATTGGCTGAGAGAGAGCGCTCAGCCAATCACAGGCTGCCCATTCATTGTATAGGCTTTTTTTTCTAGCACTGACAGCTCCCGGCTCCCTCGGCCCGGCTCTATGCCGCCTGTGTCCCCCGCAGCATCCCCAGCCCCCCCTGCAGCCCTGCTCTGTAGCCCCCCCCCCCTGCTCCCCCGGTTTTTTACATGTGATAAATCGAGACGATTTATCACATGTAAAAAATGGCACATCAAGTGCCAATCTAATCAAGCTCCCCCGGGGAGCAGCCGGGGAAGCTCAGGGGGAAGTCGGGGGCGACCTGTCCTAAGGACAAGTCACCCTAGTGTATGGGGTCCCTAAGTTTTTTAATTTAACTTACAGTGCACTTTCTCCAACCGATTTTATTCCAGTTTATCTAATCTGTGAACGATCACGACAAGGAGCTCTCCGGAAAATCCAAGGGCGGAGGAATCTACTTCTACATAAACGAATGGTGGTGCAGCGATGTAAAGACTCTGGCTAAAACATGCAGCCCTCAACTGTAGACCCACACCATCAAATGCATCCCATTCTAATTCCAATTTGCCTCAACTATCCTGGTAGGATATCACCCCCTTCCCCCCCCCCCCCATTAAAAAAAAAGCCCAAAAGCAGCTAGTTTTCCTGATAACAGACACCGAACTCAAGCACCTGGACTCACTACTCATAATATTAGGTGACTTTAAGAGCGCCAACCTGCCAGGAGTTACCAAAGTTCAAACAGCAGGTCAAATGTCACACCCGGGAGCATAGGCGTGCGCAGCCCATTTTCTTAGGGGGTGCACCATTGGAGGGGCGTGTTCATTAGGCCTACTGGGCGTGTCCATCAAAGCTTACTGGGCGTGTCCATCACCGCCTACTGGGCATCAATGCAAACTAAATAGGTGACTTTTTTATGTATATGGGCTTCAGGATTAATTATTCCCATCACACACACCAGAAACAGGGACAGTGCGCGCCGAAAATTTACACTGTAATGGCCATTACACATAATGCCACACACCCTAATGCCCATTACACATAATGGCACTCACCGTAATGCCCATTACACATAATGCCACACAACATAATGCCCATCACACATAATACCACACACAGTAATTGACATTCCACATTATGCCAGGGCTTGACAATTTTTTGTAAAATAGGGATAATAGGGATTACATAGTATACCACATGCCATTATGCCCAACACACGTTATGCCACACACCGTAATGCCCAATACACATTATACCAAACACTGTAATTCCCATTACACATTATGCCACAAACTGTAAGGCCCATTACATATTACGCCTCACACTGTGATGCCCATTACACATTACACCTCACACTATGATGCCCCTTACACATTGACTCAGACCACTATGCCGATTACTCCTCACACCGTGATGCCCATTACACATTATGCCTCACACCGTGATGCCCATTGTACATTATGCCAGAATGCCCAGTACACATTATGACACATGCCATAATGCCCATTACATATTATACCACACATTGTAATGGCTATTACATATGATGTCACATAAGTGTCGCTGGGGGACCCACACGCTGTACACCCTTCACCCATTTAATTCTACTCACCTCATCATCGGTCCGGCAGAGCAGCGGAAAGACCATTGGGAAAATGGCTGCATGGTGACCCATATTCACATTACACAGCATGTAGTGACCCATAATCACATTACACAGCATGTAGTGACCAATATTCGCACTTAGTGACCGATATTCACATTACACAGCGCGCAGTGACCCACAGTCACATTACACAGCACGTAGTGACCGATATTCACATTATACAGTGCGCAGTGACCCATATTCACATTACACAGTGCGCAGTGACCCATATTCTCATTACACAGCACGCAGTGACCCACAGTCACATTACACAGCGCGTAGTGACCGATATTCACATTATACAGTGCGCAGTGACCCATATTCACATTATACAGCGTGCAGTGACCAATATTCGCCCATAGTCACATTACACAGCACAGTGATGAATATTCGCACGTAGTGACCTATAGTCACATTACACAGCACAGTGACGAATATTAGCACGTAGTGACCTATAGTCACATTACACAGCACAGTGACGAATATTAGCACGTAGTGACCTATAGTCACATTACACAGTGCATAGTGACTAATGTATGTATTATATGTATACGCTAGATGTACCCTGGGGGATATAGACACAGGGAACATATATTCGCTGAGCTGCGCAGTGCCTTGTCAGCCATCAGCCGCACCACTGGACCCCCGGGTGGGTAACAATATAGGGAATCGGTACATCTGTCAGAATGAACTTAGGTCTACAGTCATTAGGTCGACCCCACTAGGTCGACTGGCAGGAAGGTCGACCTGATTTAAGGTCGACATGGGTCAAGGTCGACATGAGTTAAGGTTGAATTTGCATAAAGGTCGACATGAGGAAGGTCGACTGGTCATAAGGTCGACATGAGTTTTTCACTGTTTTTTTAACCGAATGTCGACACAGTCGACATGGACACAGTTGGCAATGAGAATAGGACCCTCGCTTCGCTTGCAATGATTCGGGCACGGTGGCTCGCTTCGCTCGCCACAGCTTTAATAACCTCCTCCACGCCCTAGTGGATGGTAGGGCATGAAATACCGCCTGTCGGCACATGTCGGCTCAGAAAACAGTGAAAAACCCCATGTCGACCTTATGACCAGTCGACCTTCCTCATGTCAACCTTTATGCAAATTCGACCTTAAGTCATGTCTACCTTGGCCCATGTCGACCTTAAGTCAGGTCGACCTTCCTGCCAGTCGACCTAGTGGGGTCGACCTAATGACTGTAGACCTAAGTTCATTCTAATAGATGACCGTTTCCCGAGCCTGTATACGCAAACTACAACCATGGCACTACCTCCTACACACAAAGGTGGGGAAATACAAGCCAGCAGGAACCAGTCATTCCTACCAGGTATGATAACACACCACTTACCCACCATGCTAATGCACCTAGAGCCAATCAAGATACATTAGACTTTGCCAGATTTCTTGCTCGCCGTGACCTGGTCACAAAAGGACTCTCAAAGTTCAATGATCACCCTGAGAGTTTCAGAGCATGGCGATCCTCTTTCCAAAACGCAATCAAAGATTTAGGCCTTTCATATAGTGAAGAGATAGACCTCTTAATTAAATGGCTTGGGAATGAATCAGTTGAACATGCTAGAAGGATAAGAGTGATTAATAGAGACAGGATTATATGCAACAAAAAAAGCTCGAAATATGCATGCAAATATGCATGAAAAATACTTAAAATATGCATGAAAATCTTCAAAATATGCAAAATAAAAAATACAAAATATATAGTAATTTATGGTTTTTTATTTAAATCAGCATACAATTAGTAAGCAGTATATGACCAGCAGTAAAATATATATTTATAATGCCCCCAGCAGTAAAATGGATATAATGCCCCCAGCAGATAAATTGATATAATGCCCCCAGCAGTAAAATGGATATAATGCCCCCAGCAGATAAATTAATATAATGCCCCCAGCAGATAAATGGATATAATGCCCCCAGCAGATAAAAGGATATAATGCCCCCAGCAGATAAATTGATATAATGCCCCCAGCAGATAAATGGATATCATGCCCTCAGCAGATAAATTGATATAATGCCCCCAGCAGATAAACGGATATAATGCCCCCAGCAGATAAAGGGATATAATGCCCCCAGCAGATAAAGGGATATAATGCCCCCAGCAGATAAATGGATATAATGCCCCCAGCAGATAAAGGGATATAATGCCCCCAGCAGATAAATTGATATAATGCCCCCAGCAGATAAATTGATATAATGCCCCCAGCAGATAAATTGATATAATACCCCCAGCAGATAAATTGATATAATGCCCCAGCAGATAAATTGATATAATGCCTCCAGCAGATAAATTGATATAATACCCCCAGCAGATAAATTGATATAATGCCCCAGCAGATAAATTGATATACAGTAATGCCCCAGCAGTTAAATTGATATAATGCCCCCAGCAGTGACACAAATACTGTACTGCACTGTAAGTGCCAGTAACACTCACCGTTGGCCCACTCTCACTCTTGTGTGGTTGAGAACACTGAGAACACTAGTGTACACGGCTCCGGCTTCCAGCACCCGCACGGCGCGCAATGCTTTCCCGCATGTCAGCAGAGGCGGGCAGCCTGTCAGCGCGGCGGCTGTGGGATGTAGCCGGAAGAGCTTACACACTGCACTGTTTAGCAGCTTATCAGCTCTTCCACCCACATCCCACCCCCCGCCGCGCTGACATGCCGCTCGCTCAATCCTTTCCTCTGATGGGCGCTTCTGTCAGCCTATCAGAGGACTCGGCTTACAGATAGCAGAAAAACGGGCAGGAAGCTAGGGTAAATGCTAGGGGAATGGAGCCGACGCTCAGCGTTCCACCGGCAAACCTGTCAAAATATGCACAATCAGGACATTTAGGTGAAATATGCAATTACTACAGAAAATCGGACAAATATGCAAATGCATATGCAAATATGCAAATGCATATAATCCGGTCTCTAGTGATTAATATTAACCATCCTGAGAATGGCCTTAAAATGATCTGGGACAGACTTAATGAGTGCTATGGTTCACCAGAGGTAATAGAAAACGCACTGTTCAAAAGGATTGATGATTTTCCTAGGTTACCTAACAGGGGCTATCAGAGACTTAGAGAGTTAAGCGACTTACTAATGGAGCTCCAAGTAGCCAAATGTGAGGGAGACTTGCCAGGACTTGCCTTCCTATACACCGCCAGAGGCATTAACCCTATAGTGCAAAAACTACCTTATAATCTACAGGAACAATGGATTACCCACGGTTCAAAGTTCAAACAGCGGAACAAGGTACCATTTCCACCATTCTCTGTTTTTGTGGACTTTGTAAGTCAGCAAGCCAAGATCAGGAATGACCCTAGTTTTGCCTTTACCCTAACAGGCACTACCCCTGCGCTACCTAACCCTCGCAAAACTGCAGTCACAGTTCACAAGACTAACGTTTATAATTCAGATTCTTCCCACAGGTTTATCAGCTCTGCTCACAAAGAGACCAGGGAGAAAGATCCCGCCAAGCAGTGCCCTCTGCATCACAAACCACACCCTCTCCTGAAATGCAGAGCCTTCAGAGAAAAGTCCCTGGAGAACCGTAAGGCCTTCTTAAGAGAAAATGGTATCTGCTACAAATGCTGCTCTTCCTCATCTCACCTCGTCAAAGATTGCAAGGTTAGTCTTAACTGCACAGAATGTCACAGCACAAGTCACAACACAGCTTTACACCCTGGGCCTCCCCCATGGACTTTACAAAACAGCCACAGTGACACAGAGCATGGCGGGGAGCACAATGCAGAGCAAAAAGACACTAACGCAGCAACACCAGAGATGACTGCGCAATGTACCGAAGACTGCAAAGATGCCATTAGCAACAGATCTTGCTCCAAAATCTGTCTAGTCAGAGTCTACCCCAAAGGCCAACCAGATAAAGCTGTCAAACTTTATGCTATCCTAGATGACCAAAGTAATGGTTCTCTAGCCAGATCAAACTTCTTTGAGACCTTTAACATCAGAGGCCCCAGTAATTCCTTGGCTGCTCCAACAAATTTGGTACCTCTGTCGGAACGGATGTGTTTTACAGGACCACGGATGGCCATGAAGCGTCTTAGTGCATTAATGAAGCGTCAAGTGTCCATTGATTCTATAACTTCAATGTGAACAGCTCTGATGCTCATACAGGTGAATACAACTGCCCAACGCTTGCTGTTTGCATTGACTGTTTGCGACGAGCGGATAACTCCTCAAGGGGGCACACTGACAGACGGAGGCCCGCTGAAACATAGAAACGCTGTACTGCTTTTTTTTGTTGTACTGTAACCAAATCGGTGAAGGTTTCCCAGGCTCAGACATACACACTCATCGGTTTGAGTTTCCCTACGGCACAATGGACCTGGTCTATACGGAGCCACCAGGCTGATACGGCGAGTACCTATCTGTCCATACATCTCCTACGGGGAACATGATGCAGTTACCCCTGTTACAAATACAAAATCTGGACGTTGAACCACTCTCTGCCAACTTCACGGTCTGCATTTCCACAATGTTTGAGAATTATAGTAACATCTTACAGTTCATACAGGCGGTGGAGATGTACCGGATACTGGGGGGCACAACGGGTCATGATCTACCTCAATAACTGCAGCACCCAGGTGGAAAGAGTCATTCAGTACTACATTGCTGAAGGTGTTGTGGAGGTGATACCTTGGCCAATTCATCAGTATCTAAGAACAACTCGAGCATGGCACCATTCTATGGATGCCAAGGATATTGGGTATTACGGTCAAGTGGCAGCACTCAATGACTGTGTCTATCGGAACATGTACAGGAGTAAGTTTGTGCTGCTTAATGGCCTTGATGAAATAATACTGCCAATCAAACATCGGACCTGGGACGCAGAAGCGTAGCGATGGCGGAGCCGGCGGAGCACGAGCTCCAGGCGCAGGAAGATCAGACTGGCACTGGAGCCATGCCTTCGCCACCAGCTCACCCACCAGCCTTGTCCGCTCCCCCCGCCCGCTCCTGGCTCCCTGCTGTGCCAGGTGATGTGCAGGCAGGTGACTGGAAAAGCCTGCCGCCGCATCTGCACACTTCTGCTGCCGTACGGTACTGGTCTACAGGAATATGGCTGACGGCGCCGTTGGAAAGGTGACATATCTACAGAAGTGGCGGGGTAAGCTCAGACTCCGACTGTCGGCGGTAGCCGCAGTAATTTCATTCCCTCACCTCCGTGCATTTACTGTGTCCTACAGGGCTACAGAAGCCCTGTAGGTCCAAAATGAATTACAAAGCAAATTTTTGATATGGCAGTCTGTCGCACATAGGCAGCAATGCCACAGTTGGAACTCCTGCATGGCATGTGTGCGGCTGTATGCTCCGCATGCTGAGGGTTGGGGGGACTGCAGCATGAATAGCCCAATTTATTAGTGACACAGTCCCTCTTCTGCTAGGGACAGTGTCACCTAGGACCACCCCCTCACAGATTTCTTTATGTGACCTCATTACCCATTAATTACCTACCCCCCCCCCCACACACACACACAAAAAGCAATAATAGTAGACTCCCATACAGTATTCAATAAGAAAATAAGCGGCCCTCCAACTGTGGAACTACAAATCCCACCATGCTCTGACCTGGCTGTATCCTAAATTTGAAAGGAATGAAAAAGAAAATCTGGCCAAAGGGAGCCACCATGGCGACCGGCGGCAGATAAGGGGGAGGGCTGCAAGGGGGGACACAAGCCAGCATAGGGAAGGGGCTGTGAGGCTAAGCCCCATCCCCATTTTGTCACCTCTGAAGGTCAGCTGTCCAGTAGGGCAGCCGGACCTTATCAGAAGGGGAGGGGAGATAAGGAGAGTTAAGAGAGAGTAAGTGGTGGCGGGGGCAGCACTCACTCACCTGCAGGGCCGGCGCCACCACTAGGCAGGTCTAGGCATTGGAGGGCGGTAGTGAGCTGGAAAGCTCTCCCACCGCATCAGCAGAGGAGCAGGACAGAGAGCCGGAGGAAGGAGCAGGAGCAGGTGTTCGGTAAGTGAACACTCCCTCCCTCCCTCTCCCCCCCCCCAGCAGCACAGCGGCCACATTGCGCACCCCTTCTCCCCCCCCACCCCGGCGGCCGGGTAGCCACATCGCAGACGCACCTTCCGCCCTGCCCGGCAGACACACTGCGCGCACCCCCCTGCCCCCCGGCGGCCTGGTAGCCATACCGCAGACACCACCCCCCGTCCCCCCCCCCCGGCGGCCGGGCAGACACAGGCACCACGCGAACCCCCCCCCCCGGCGGCCAGGCAGACACGTCACGCCCCCCCCCAGCAGTGGAGCCCCGGGGCACCCCTCCCGCCTGGGGCGCTCCGGTGCCTAGCACCGGCCCTGCTCACCTGAGAAGTTCCCACCCACCCATCCCCAAGAGGAAGAGGGCGTAGAGGGGCGGAATAAGGCCAAAACAGAACGGTCAAATGGGTTGTTTTTCTTGATGTGTGTAATAATTGATGCTTATGTTAGGCAATTGGCCGCTGTAAAAAGTGAAGAAGCATTGTATAAGAAAGATAAACAATACAAATTAATTTTATAGATGCAATGGAATGTATAAAGTATTGAAATGTTTACAGATGACGGTGTGTGCAGAGTATATTGTCATTAAGTGCAGGTTTTCACAGGCCTGCTAAGCAGCGTGGGGAAAGGGGTGAGCAAGGCATGATATGCAATGGTACGGAAGGGGACGTCAGACGGCCAAGCATATTCACCAGGCCGCACGCCTGGCTCCAGCTTACGACGGTTGGGCCGCATGGGCGGCGTGCCAAGTTAAGGTGTTATGCACAAGGTGCGTGGTCCCCAGGTGGTAAGGGAGGGGGCCGGGCTTGCCAATACCCATCAGGGCAAGCCGCAACCCACCCCCAACTGTGGTTGGAGGGGAGGCGGGACCACAGGTCGCGCCTCCAACCATAGGTACGGAGGAGGGGAGGCGGGACGCATCGTGCCCTCATAGTTGGGCCGAGCGCACCTCTACCCATAGGTACGGAGGAGGGGAGGTGGGACGCATCATGCCCGCATAGTCGGGCCGAGCGTGTCTCCACCCATAGGTTGATCGGGAGGGGCGGGATGTCAGGCCGGACACGCCCCATCCATTTTAGATAGGACATTGCTCACCAATCCTTTCCTGGCCCTGCGACATATGGTGTAAGGTTTTGGTCAGCGGCGTAACTATAGCACCGCAGCCCCCGCCACCGCGGGGGGGGGGGGCGCTGTGCATGTGGGGGCGCAGGGGGCTGCGGTGCTATAGTTAAACCCCCCCCAATCCCCCGCAGACTTACCTATCTCGCTGGTCCTGGCGGCTCCATTCTTCTGCTGAGGACCACCACAAAATGGCCGCCCCCATATAGCACACAGTTCTCTAAAACTGTCTGCTGTATGGGGGCGGCCATTTTCTGGTGGTCCTCAGCAGAAGAACGGAGCCGCCGGGACCAGCGTGATAGGTAAGGCTGTGGGGGATTGATGGGTGGTTTGCATGGGTGGCGGTACGGCGGGGCACGGCGGGGCGGTAGGGGTGCTTGCCAGGGCGGCGGCGGGGGGGGGGCAAGGTTTTGTGGCATACCAGCGGAGGGGCGCTGCCACCCCCTGCTGGTGCCTTGGTATCAATGCACATACAATAAGTGCATCTGTATTTATATTTTGGGGGGTTTTGTTGTACCCGGCCGGGGCACTGCAGGCCAATATTCACATGGCAGTGGGTACCCATCATTGAACCCCACAATTGTTCATATCAGGGAGGGGGGCATCATGGGCACTGCCACAAGGCGGCGCGCCCTCACAGTTGACCCATCCGGGTTATTACCCAGGTTTCCCACGAGTGTTCCCCCCCAGCGTTGGGCACCACATTCCTCCTGCATTGTCTCACACTGTCCCAACAGCACTCCGGGTGCACCTACCTGCCTGGTCTCAGCCAGTTGGGTTTTATCCTGCGGGGAGTCAGGGGGCAGTTTCACGGCCCTTACGGCCAAGGTTGGGCGAGCTCACAGCCACACGGCTCCCACCTGGCAGCTGGAGGGGGCAGGCGGTTTTTTCCCTGCTTCTCCTCATCCAGCTCCCAGGCGCCTCAGGCCCCTCTTGGTAGAGTAGAGTAGTGCTGGTGCTACCTCCCCCCCTCACAATTTCAGGGTGGGGTTGGTTTTGCACGAGGCACGAGTGAGTCACTAACCACTGTGTATGCTTCTCCCAAGGTCTCATCGGTTGTCCGGCGGGCAGCTGCGGAGGTGGATCAGTATTCTGGAGAGAACATTACGGCAGTTGCCGCCAGCGCTAAAGCAAGGTCGACAAGCGAACTGGCAACAGCAGCGATCGCTTCTCCAGGCAGCGCAAGTGCGGGGGTCACGCCAGCTGCAGCATGGACATCGCATATAGGCCGGGTCTAGGGATGCTGTCGACCTTCCGGGTGATGGTGAGCATGATGATGATGATAACTCTGATTCTTTTTTGGGCCATTCCTCTGCCGTAGGTTTGCCAAGCTAGTAGCGCGCTCTGTTGCACAGCAAACAGGGGGGGGGGGGGGGAAGCGGGCTAGCAGGATTAATCCCGTCGCTGAGTCCCAGTCCTCTGACATGGTCCATCGCAGCAACACTACGGTGTCCAGGGTTTTTTGGAAGGGCATACAGGGTAAAATATCCAAGGGGAGTCGTTGATGTTTTCACGTTGACTAACGACGTGAAAACTGATGTCGACAAGGCCAAGAAAACGTCAGGTGCCGGTGAAACCTCGTATCGGAGTTTTCACCACTGGCTTAAGGGGTTCCTTACATTCCATCTTGCTATTTGGACTCCAGACCCGCGGAGTGCGACAACGTTAAGCAGTACATTTTCTTTGTACGGTAGATCCTCGCTCACATGGGTACGGCTTAGGGATCCTGACAAGAAAGTTTCGTCTGACCCACAACGGCACACGGGTTATTCCCAGGGGCCTCAGGCATGTCGATACGGGTTGGGAGTCCCATCCCAAGAACCCATTTTCCCCTGGCAAGACGGGTACGAAGCCAGCCTCTAAAGGCAAGTGCTTTGCCTTCAGCTATTCAAAGTGCGATGGAGGCGCCAAAGGCCATTTTCGCCACGAATGCTGAAATTGTGGGGCAGGTCGCCCAGCTAAGACCTGTAAAGCCACCCCGCTGGCGACGCCAGCACCAGCTCTAAGTAAGGCGACATCTTCATAGTCCTGTTCGAGCCGGAACCCCGTATGCATGCCTACACTAACAGGGAAGAGGCCCTGTTTTTGGTTACAAGGTTCAGTTACGGTTTCAGTGGCCCATCCCCGGTGACGTCAGGGTAGTTCTACGCAGGAATTTGAAATCAGCGGTGTATGTCCCTGAGGTGGTGAGACGTGAGGTGTGAGCCGAGGCAGCGCTGGGCAGAATGGTTGGCCCGCGCACGGCTGACCCATGGTCCAGCACGTGTTTCGCCCTTGGGAGTAGTACCCAAGAAGGCTCCGGGTAAATACCGGTTAATCCAGCACCTGTCTTACCCTCACGGGTCATCCACTAACGATGCTATTACTGATGAAGTTGCAAGTGCGTTATCAGCTATTGATAAAGTACCCGGGCTAGTCCACAATTTTGGGCACTATGCACTCAGGGCCAAGTGGGACATGGGGTCTGTTCCCGCCTCCTCCCGTGACACCCTAACTTATGGGTATCAGTGGCCGACGCCAGGACCGAGGGCCCACCGCACGTCATGTCTTGCCTAGGCTTAGAGAATGGCCCTGCAGCCGGCGGCTGTAGCCTGCCAGCCGACAGAGTCTACAAGTTGCGGGTCCTTATCCAGGGCTGCCGGGCCAAGAAGAAGGCCAATCTAGGGCAGGTCCAGTCATTACTGGGGGTCCCTTAACTTTAGTGCTGGGCCTCCACCAGGGGTGGGGTTTTGCCACAAGCGGGAATGGGCTACAGCGGGGACTAAGGTTCCCCATCCATGGTTAGGCTGTCCCGGGAGATACGCTACGACCTGGTCGTCTGGTCTCCATTTCTGGTGGACTTTAATGGGGAGCTTCTTTGGACCGCAGAGCCTTCGCCTATGGCCAGGCTTCAGTTATTTATCAGAGCGAATGGTGCGCAGCCCCATGGCCTCAATCATGGATTGGGAGGGGTTTCACGGCCAATTTGCTGCTATTAGAGTTCTTTCCCATCGTTGTAGAGGTGGGCTCATAGATTGGCAAGCCAGACAGTACGTTATGGTGATATAACCTAGGAGGGGTGCACACCGCCAACAACCAGGGCACCTTTTTTCACCCCTGACACTGCGTTTGCGCAGACATTTGGTATTACGCTGCTTGCAGAACAACATACATTTCATGGCGCAGCACGTTACAGGGGTTGACAATGGCATCGCCGAGGCTCTGTCGCGGTTCTACTTTGCGAAGTTTCGCGAGTTCGTACCGAGCGCTGCGCCCCTTGGGCTCACTTGTCCATGTCCTGTATGGCAGATCGTGAGCAGACAGGAGAGGATTACCTTGCCATTCCCTGGCCCCCTCCACCCGTAGGGCATATGCAGCCATGCTGCAGGACTGGGTGGCCCTTTTAGGAGTCCCCGGGGAACAGCGGAAGTCGGTCGTGACCGTTGCTGTTTCGTGCGTTGGCATTATGGCGCGGGCCTGTCAATCTGCCATAGCTTCGGCATTAGCCGTGATATATTCCGTGCTAAATTACGCGGAGAATGGGACCCCACCAAAGCCTTTGAGCTAGCGAGGGCTTTGATTGGTGGGCGAAAGTGCAGACAATGACAGCGGATTCCCGCAAGTCCATCGAGCTGTAGACGCGGTGGGAATTGTAGCCTGTGTTCAGGGTGTAGTGGAGAGCACGGAAGAGACGTCACTCTTTCGGGTGGCGTTCTCTTTTGCGTTCTTTAGGGACTTTAGGGTCAGCGAGCTGGTTGCGGCCAGCAAGAATGCCACTGATTTAGGTGCGGTTCGAAGACATGGTCTTCCAGGACGGGTCGTCCTTTGTGTGCTCCGCCGGTCTAAGACCGATCAGTTGGGCAGAGGTCGCTGGGTATCCCTTAAGTCCCGGCGGGAAGGGGAAATCTGCCCCGTGCGGCTGGCCACGGCGTATCTGCCTTAGAGGCCTGCCGCTCCAGCCCAGTTTCCTCGCGCATGCTGATGTATGGCCGTGACGCGCTTACAGTGCACTGCGGTGTTTAAGCGTTGTGTGGCTGCGTTGGGTTTGGAGGTCGCCGATTGCGGGACGCATTCGTTCTGTATTGGTGCGACCACCAGCGCAGCAGCGGCAGGACTTCCAGTGAATGCCATAAAAGAGCTCGGCCACTGGAAGTCCTCCGCTTATAAATCTTATATACGTTTAGATAAGGTTTAGCATGCGCCTGTGGCACAGGATCCCAAATAGCTGTTTACACTCGGTTCTGGAACAACAGCGTTCCGGAATCGAGGGTGTGAAGGGAATTTTTTACTTTTTCCTCCGATAGTGGGCTGATCACAATTGGCTTCCCCCCTCAGGTCAACCGGAGGTTTTTTAAGGTTTCCCCTTCACTTGGGTCCTAATTGTACTAATTCATGTTGTGCATTATCTGTTTAACCCTAAGTTGTGCATCGTACAGTTTAAGTTTGAATGCTAACAGGTTAGGGTTTTCTTTTTCAGCCCTTCCCCCCCCTTCAACGACTCATGCCACTGTCTGGTTCGTCGGGCATTCCTTTATATTCTGGGCATCCAAGCATCAGTTAGCTGTCAGGGCCCGGGAAGAGCTAGGGGCAAGGGCAGTCCATTGGTTTCGTGTCAGGGGTCTCCGGTGGAATGGTCTTTTAGCATTATTGTCCGACAGAGAGCATCGGTGGGGTCGCCCGGATGTGTTGGTTTTCCACTTAGGAGGGAACGACTTGGATCAGGGTACCAGAATAGGCCTTATTTTGAGGATCGAGGCTGATCTCAAGACTCTGGTTGGCCGTTGGCCTGGATTGCGGATCGTTTGGTCCGACATAGTGCCTCGTTTTAATTGGAGAGGCTGCTGGAACCCCAAGTCTTTAGAAATGATCAGGCGCAAAGTAAACTTTGCGGTCTCCAAGGTGGTCACGTCCATGGGAGGCATAGCTGTCAGGCACCCCTCTTTAGTACTGGAGTCCCCATCTTTCTACAGAAATGATGGAGTCCACTTGTCAGAATCAGACATGGCCGTCCTCCTTCAGGACTTGTTTAGTTGTTGCAGATAGGGGATTATGTTTGTTTTACTCTTGGTTAGCTTTAGTTTATTGATAGGGTTGGCGGGCTAGGGTTCTGCAGTAATTGTCTTTAAGTGGCAATTTTTGAACCTAGCTGTGATGGTAGGGCGCTCTCGATCAGCGGTCAAGTTTGAAGTACAGGAGGTCACTGTGAGGTATTGCCACCCTCTGCCAGGAATGCTGGTGAGTCCTGCCCCTGAGGGGCGACGTTGGACACTTACTAGAACTGTCCTCACCATGCACTAGGAGGGTCGGCAAGACAGTCACAGCGCGGGCTGTGCTTTGAATCCAATGGGGGCGGTTCATCGCCCTGGTTACAAGTTGGGGCGTTGTAGTCGCCGCCATTGTTAACGTTTTATGACTTAGCTGGTCTCCAAGCGCTCTCCAGGCCATCCCTTTTCAATAGGGTCATACCACAATAAATACCGTTGACCTTTTAAACTTACGCAGTGGTTGTCCGTGTGGTTATTTTAGGTCATGTGTCCGTGTGATTTATTTCAGGTCTTGTGTCCATGTGATTTACTTCTAAGGGTAATCAAGGTTTAAGTTAAAAGAAAAGGTTAATCGCAATAATTCAATAGGCGCCTTAGAGAAAGCGAGGGCTGCCTAGGCATGAGGGAATATAAGAGCCTGTGCATTTTGTGATGGTATGACAAAAGCTGGAATAAGAGTTCACTTACCCATAGAAGTGCAGGCTTGTTAGGTAGCCAATCAGGTGTAGAAGGGGTGGTAGCTTAGGTAGAGGTATATAAAGGGTAGTCAGGTGATCCATCTTCCTCTTGAGTCTGGATTCCCACCCTCCCTCCCTTGTTCTAAAACTACCACCTGGCCTTTCGGTCTTCACCCAAATTTGGCTCTCAATATTTCAATTATAATTGGCGGGAGGGCGCTCTCGATCGGCGGTCAAGTTTGAAGTACAGGAGGTCACTGTGAGGTATTGCCACCCTCTGCCAGGAATGCTGGTGAGTCCTGCCCCCGAGGGGGGACGTTGGACACTTACTAGAACTGTCCTCACCATGCACTAGGAGGGGCGGCAAGACAGTCACAGCGCGGGCTGTGCTTTGAATCCATCCATTGAATTCAATGGTTACAAGTTGGGGCGTTGTAGTCGCTGCCATTGTTAACGTTTTATGACTTAGCTGGTCTCCAAGCGCTCTCCAGGCCATCCCTTTTCAATAGGGTCATACCACAATACCACAATAAATACCGTTGACCTTTTAAACTTTCACAGTGGTTGTCCGTGTGGTTATTTCAGGTCATGTGTCCGTGTGGTTATTTCAGGTCATGTGTCCGTGTGATTTACTTCTAAGGGTAATCAAGGTTTAAGTTAAAAGAAAAGGTTAATCACAATAATTCAATAGGCGCCTTATGTTTTGTACCCTGTACTTGTCCTATACTGGCTTGTAGTGTAAGTTACTGTTTTCTGTTTTGCTTATTCCTTTCTGTACTCTGTAACTGGGCGCTGTGGATCCCTTATGGCACCATTTAAATAATGTTTAATAATAAGGATGCACTGTTACTTTTGGGCTGATGCTATGCATTTGGGGGGGGGCGCGAAACAAGCCCTTGCTCCGGGCATCGTGGCACCTAGCTACACCACTGCTGGGACGTCGTGATGGAAAGTCTCCAGCAACAGCACCCAGGAGTTGGGGTTTTTCTCTTTGAGAATCACGTGTTCCCTCAAACTGTCACCATTGATGAAAACTTCTCCAACATCTCATCTTGGCAGAGTTTGCCCGGATACAATATACTGCAGCACGTTCTCCGAGATCCTAGAGGACCGGGCTATTTAGATAACGAAAAAATGATTATAGATCCGAGGAAAGTCATTTAGACATCTGTACACACTGTTCTAAAATCTATTGGACATTACAAAATAGTCTCTTCTGAGACAGCCCTGCTTTGCAGAGTGCCTCGTCAGAACACATCTTTAATAGAAGATAAAATGATTTGGAGATATAACGCTTCATTGATTAGAAACTTTAACAAGGTCCTGAGCCGAATAGATTTGCAGCATATGTAACACTTATTGATCATTGTAGCCTATGACAGCGGTTCCCAAACTGTGTGCTTAAGCTCCCTGGGCTGCTGCGGATCACTTGCAGCGGCACCTCAGGTTGGTGGTCCAGAACCAATTCAAATTATTTATGGTCAATAACATAGGCAAAATCCACGCATGTGGCTTCCATTTATTATTATTATTATAATTTTATTTATAGGGCGCCACAAGTGTTTTGCAGCGCCGTACAAAGGAACAATACAGGGAGCCAAAACTTGGCATAACATTGAATAAATAACAAAAGTAGAGTACAAATAAAGAGCGCCACAAATCAATACACATTGCAGCTTAAATGTAAGTAGTGAGGACTCAATCAACATACAACTAGAGGCTTGAGGCCAATGATGGAGATGGGTATGCAGACGAAGATGGTCACTGAGTGTTTGAGTATAGGAGAGCTGTGAGTGAAATGTGAAGAGAAGTGGGCTTTGACAACAGGAGGGAAGAGGGCCCTGCTCAGAGGAGCTTACAATCTAGTAGGAAGGGGAGACAGACAGATTACAAGAGGTGCAAGCAAGTGGGTGGTGGCTAGATAGTAGGATGTAAACAGGCAAGGGGTCGGAGAACCATCTAGTTTATGCAGTGGAAGGGTATGCTTTGATGAATAGGTGAGTTTTCAGTGCCCGTTTGAAACTTTGCAAGGTTGGAGAGAGTCTAATGGAGCGAGGAATTGCGTTCCACTGAAGGGGTGCAGCATGAGCAAAGTCCTGTACTCTAGCATGGGAAGCAGTGATCAGGGAGGAGGAGAGACGACAGTCATCAGCCGACTGTAGAGGGTGTGAGGGTGTATGAATGGAGATGAGGTTAGAGATATATGGAGCCAGGGCCGGCGCTACCACTAGGCAGCTTTAGGCTGGAGGGCGCCCTTGAGCTGCCTCTATTCACCTAGAAGTTTTTTTTAAATATATATATATATATTACTGCAGCAAGTTTCAGGCATCAGACGGCTGCCTGCCCACCCCACTTGCTGAGCTGCTGGGGAAGCTGTTTCTGGCACCTGCCAGTTATACAGCTGCAGCGGCAGCCTGGAAGAAGCAGAGGAGCTCTTTAGGCTCTAGTGCTTTGTCCTGCTCAGCCCTCGCCCCATCCGTAGCATGAAGGCGGACAAGCCGGACAAGCAGCACCTCCATGGTGCCCGGACAGCGGTGCTAGGAAGCGGCGGGTGAGTGATTAAACAGCGGAGCGGGGGGGGAGAGGACTGGAGCGGAGAGCCTGGGACGAGGAGAGTTTGAGGGAAGGGGCATGGATTGGAGAGGCTGTGGAGGCATGAACACGGGGGATGGGGGGGGTGGAACTGTGTGACAGGCTATTCTCTTAGTCGGAGGGGGATTTAGTTATCCTAATTCCTCTTTTTCACCCACACTTTTATTTTTAAGTGTGTAGACACACTGATTATTCTAAAGTACATGTTTATGTATTGTAAATACATATCCTAAATGTATCTATTCAAAGCCTTCCCATAACCCTCTCTCCTGTACCATTATAATCTCCTGCAGCCTAACCTCCCCTGTGCCTAACCCTAACCTCCCCTCCCGCAGCCTAACCCTCTCCCCTGTGCCTAATCCTAACCTCCCCTCCCACAGCCTAACCCTCTCCCCTGTGCCTAATCCTAACCTCCCCTCCCACAGCCTAACCCTCTCACCTGTGCCTAATTCTAACCTCCCCTCCCGCAGCCTATCCCTCTCCCCTGTGCCTAATCCTAACCTCCCCTCCCGCAGCCTATCCCTCTCCCCTGTGCCTAATCCTAACCTCCCCTCCCACAGCCTAACCCTCTCACCTGTGCCTAATCCTAACCTCCCCTCCCACAGCCTAACCCTCTCCCCTGTGCCTAATCCTAACCTCCCCTCCCACAGCCTAACCCTCTCCCCTGTGCCTAATCCTAACCTCCCCTCCCGCAGCCTAACCCTCTCCCCTGTGCCTAATCCTAACCTCCCCTCCCACAGCCTAACCCTCTCACCTGTGCCTAATTCTAACCTCCCCTCCCGCAGCCTATCCCTCTCCCCTGTGCCTAATCCTAACCTCCCCTCCCGCAGCCTATCCCTCTCCCCTGTGCCTAATCCTAACCTCCCCTCCCACAGCCTAACCCTCTCACCTGTGCCTAATCCTAACTTCCCCTCCCGCAGCCTAACCCTCTCCCCTGTGCCTAATCCTAACCTCCCCTCCCACAGCCTAACCCTCTCCCCTGTGCCTAATCCTAACCTCCCCTCCCACAGCCTAACCCTCTCACCTGTGCCTAATCCTAACCTCCCCTCCCACAGCCTAACCCTCTCACCTGTGCCTAATCCTAACCTCCCCTCCCACAGCCTATCCCTCTCCCCTGTGCCTAATCCTAACCTCCCCTCCCACAGCCTAACCCTCTCCCCTGTGCCTAATCCTAACCTCCCCTCCCACAGCCTAACCCTCTCACCTGTGCCTAATCCTAACCTCCCCTCCCACAGCCTAACCCTCTCCCCTGTGCCTAATCCTAACCTCCCCTCCCACAGCCTAACCCTCTCCCCTGTGCCTAATCCTAACCTCCCCTCCCGCAGCCTAACCCTCTCCCCTGTGCCTAATCCTAACCTCCCCTCCCACAGCCTAACCCTCTCACCTGTGCCTAATTCTAACCTCCCCTCCCGCAGCCTATCCCTCTCCCCTGTGCCTAATCCTAACCTCCCCTCCCGCAGCCTATCCCTCTCCCCTGTGCCTAATCCTAACCTCCCCTCCCACAGCCTAACCCTCTCACCTGTGCCTAATCCTAACTTCCCCTCCCGCAGCCTAACCCTCTCCCCTGTGCCTAATCCTAACCTCCCCTCCCACAGCCTAACCCTCTCCCCTGTGCCTAATCCTAACCTCCCCTCCCACAGCCTAACCCTCTCACCTGTGCCTAATCCTAACCTCCCCTCCCACAGCCTAACCCTCTCACCTGTGCCTAATCCTAACCTCCCCTCCCACAGCCTATCCCTCTCCCCTGTGCCTAATCCTAACCTCCCCTCCCACAGCCTAACCCTCTCCCCTGTGCCTAATCCTAACCTCCCCTCCCACAGCCTAACCCTCTCACCTGTGCCTAATCCTAACCTCCCCTCCCGCAGCCTATCCCTCTCCCCTGTGCCTAATCCTAACCTCCCCTCCCACAGCCTAACCCTCTCACCTGTGCCTAATCCTAACCTCCCCTCCCACAGCCTAACCCTCTCACCTGTGCCTAATCCTAACCTCCCCTCCCGCAGCCTATCCCTCTCCCCTGTGCCTAATCCTAACCTCCCCTCCCACAGCCTAACCCTCTCACCTGTGCCTAATCCTAACTTCCCCTCCCGCAGCCTAACCCTCTCCCCTGTGCCTAATCCTAACCTCCCCTCCCACAGCCTAACCCTCTCCCCTGTGCCTAATCCTAACCTCCCCTCCCGCAGCCTAACCCTCTCACCTGTGCCTAATCCTAACCTCCCCTCCCACAGCCTAACCCTCTCCCCTGTGCCTAATCCTAACCTCCCCTCCCGCAGCCTAACCCTCTCACCTGTGCCTAATCCTAACCTCCCCTCCCACAGCCTAACCCTCTCCCCTGTGCCTAATTCTAAACTCCCACAGCCTAACCCTCTGTCCAGTACCTAACCTCCTCTACAGCGAAGGGGCATGGAGGGCATGCAATGGTAGAGACATGGAGGGGGCATTGGGGCAGATGTATTAAGCCTTAACAAGAGATAAATGCAAGGGTGATAAAGAGAGATAAAAGTCCAGCCAATCAGCTCCTTATTGACTTTTCAAACACAGCCTGTAACATGGCAGTTAGGTGATTGGCTGGACGTTTATCTCTCTTTATCATCCTTGCATTTATCTCTTGTTAAGGCTTAATACATCTGCCCCACTGTTAGAGAAATGCAGGATAAGAATAACACAGGGCTGGGCAACACCGGCCCTCCAGATGTTGATGAACTACACATCCCAGGATGCCTTGCATCAGTTTCAGCATGGCCACATAGCAAAACTAATGAAAAGCATCCTGGGATGTGTAGTTCATTAACATCTGGAGGGCCGCTGTTGCCCAGCCCTGGAATAACAGAATAAAAATAGTGGCAGCTGCACACTTAAATCAGACCTGCTCGCTAGGCTGCACATATTCTCAGCCCACTGAGCAGGGTAACACTGTCCCTTCATCTGACTGACGGGGAAAGTGGGAAATGGGCGGTAATGGGGGGGGGGGGGGGGGGGGGGGGGGGAGTAGGCAGAAATTTTGCCTAGGGTGCCAAGAACCCTTGCACCTGCCCTGTATGGAGCAATGGAATTAGAGATGGCCCTGTATGTGAGTGTGAGGTGTTTGAAGAGGATTCTGTAGGGGAATGGGAGCCACTACAGATTTTGTTGAAGGGGAGTGGCAGAATTAGAGTGGCGGGAGAGGAAGATAAGCCTGGCTGCAGCATTGAGGACAGATTGGAGAGGAGCCAGTTGGGATCGAGCGAGGCCGGTGAGGAGAGCATTACAGTAGTCAAGCCCTGAGATGACCAATGAGTGGATGATCAGCTTAGTTGCACTCTGTGAGGGAAAGGGCCTGATGCGAGCAATGTTGCGTAACTGGAACCAGCAAGAATGGGCCAGGGTTGGATGTGGGGTGCAAAGGAGAGGGAGCAGTCGAGAGTGACACCCAGGCAGCGGAGTTGCGGAACGGGGAACATTTATAAAATATGTGGGTAAACAGAAGTGAATCATGTTCCTCACCACATAACTGGACCTAAAGATCAAGGGCCTTACTCTGGTTGACTCGTACGGATGCAAATTCGCATCCTTGCGAGTCACCCTAACCCTGCCTTGCGAATGGTTAGCCGGTACCACCCATTCGAAAGTGGGATTCGTTTGCAAGGCTTGCGAATGGATGTTTTACATCCATTTGCATGCCAGTGGGAACCTCCCCCATCTTTCGATGGTCACCGACCATGGATTGAGGGTGAAGGCGCACGCATATGTAAGGGTGGTAGATTTCCAGGGAATTGGGTGGGCATTGGGTGGGCAGCTGACATTCAGTTATGTCAGCCCCCCTGCCCCCGCACGTGCGTCACCAATGCATTAGCATGTGTATGCCCAGCATTTTCATGGGAACGCCCATGAAACGCTGGGCGTCAAAATATGCTAATGCCCCAGCCCAGCATCCCACGCCCCTCTCCACCCCCCTGCTCGCAAGGCTGAGAGCACCCAACTTATACACATGCGCAGAACTGCTGCCTCACATGCGCATACGCAAAACATTGTGCAAGTTCACGGCTGAGCGAGTCAACCAGAATTAGACCCAAACTGTAATTACAACTTTTTTTTTTTTTAATTCCATGTAACAAACTTTGGGCCTAGGGGTGCCATGAAAAATATGTTGTAGGGTGACATGATCCAAAACGTTTGGGAACCACGGGTCTATGGCCTTACTCTGTATGACCATGCCTTAACCTCTGCCTTAGGGGTAAATTTAGTAAAGCTTCTGTCTATCATTTCTCTATTGCATCCTAGAAAATGATAGACAGGATCTGACTGGTTGCTATAAGCAACCTCCCCTCTTCATTTTTAGAAACTTTAGTAAATTTACTACTTAGACTCTGCTGCATTGATTGTCGCTCAGGTCGGAACTCGCTCCCCCGGACGATGGTGTTGGTTTGTGCCTGTGCAAACCCTGGGAGCGAACACTTTTGGCACGTTTCACACTCGCCGGAGGGGTTTGCAACAGGATAGGCAGGAAAGGGGCTGACCAGCCACGGGGATGAATGCTTTGGCCGGGGAAACTTGCATAAAAAGTCAACCTCCAGCTGTGGCATTACCCTGCTGGCTGGTTGGGTCCGGTGCTGGTTGTCAAAACACGGGGGACCCCCGCTCATTTTGTCCACCATATTTTGGTAACCAGGACCGGCCCTTGAGCCTGGTGCTGGTTTTAGAAATCCTGGGGATCCCCTATGTTTATTGTCCACTGAATTTCTAATACTAGGACCGGTTCTTTGAGCCCGGAGCTGGTTATGCTCAGGAGGGGGGACCCCATGCGGTTTTATTTAATTTTTTTTCCAAAAATCGCACATGTGCATTAATTCGCATATTTTCATGACGAAACGTCTCACATTTTCGTGACTAAAATTCACACTTTATCACATCACATCGCATTTTTCATGCCTCAATTCTCATTCCAATAAATAGTCGATTGTTTAAAAAAATTTGCGATTTCAAAAAATTCGATTTTGAGCGATTTCAGAACCTTACAAAAAATTTCATCCTATTAAATGTCACCCGTAGTTTCACTCACTGCCAACAAATGGCAGAGACACACGGACAATAGACATATATATATATATATACTAGGTGATTCATCGCGCCCTACGGATGCTCTTCACACCATTGTCAGGGGCTCTGCCCCCTTAACCTGTGAATGCAGGTGTGTGTGGCGATGGCGTGGGTGGATGAGGGTTGGGTGTGAGTATATCGTGTGTGGGTTAGTTTGGTTGGGGATGGTGTGAGCGGGTAGGGGTGTTGGTTGGGGGGGTGGCGTAGGGGTTGGAGGAGCAGATGTGGGGGTGCCGTGGGTAAGGAAGGGGGTGTACTGGTCCTGTGGTTGGGGGAGAGGCTGGAGTGCGACGAGTTGGGTAGGGGCATGTGTGGTTGTACTGTGGGATGGAGAGGGGAGTGTGCAGTGTTTGCGCAGGTGAATGTGGGGGTGCGGTGGGTGTTGGAGGGGCAGGTGACCACTGCTTAGTAATAAACTTTATTTTGAGTAAGTGTGTGCTGGCCATGTGAGGGGTGCGTGGGCACAGCAGCACTACTATCCCTCTTGACCATAGCAGTGCCTGGGGGGCTGAGGGCTCACTGTGTATTTCAGTGGAGACCCTGGACGTCATCCCCCTTGCTGGCTGATATGTAAGCTAATTAGCCCCAATGGTGGCAGCACCTGAAAAACAATGCTTTGTGTGGATGCTGAGCTGTTATTCGGGTGACATATGCATAAAGCAGGCGCACAGCCGGCCACACTCATCCCGGGAGGGCATCTGTTTTATAGTATGGTGAGGTAGCCACCGGCACTCAGGGACGTCTCAACATCAGTGAAATAATTCAGTGGACCCTTACTGATATTGAGACAGCCCTGTGCACATGGAAAGAGGGCAGAAGGGAATAGATAGGCCGCTGTGTATCACATAAGCCGGAATCACAGAGTGAGCCATCACAATGCCACCATGTATGGGGAGGAGGGGGGGATTATAACAGCACTAATCTGAGTGTCAGCTGGTGGGTCAAACACAAGGTATGGGTGACACAGGGAGGGGTCAGGGCAGGCAATATTTGGGCACAGGGCAAAGAAGGAGTCTTAGAAGGAGTCTCCGTTCTAACACCGGGTAGAGACGGCGCAACATGAATCTGCCTGCTGTGAGGATCTGTTTTTCTTTTACCGTGGTGGAATTCTGTTACTAGACGGAAGGAGAGGATTCAGCATCACTTATGATACGCTATATTCAAGTCACAGAGTCAGTACCTGGAAAGGGGGAATCCCCGACTTCATTTGAATATCCTTGCTTAATGAGGATTTATACTGTTTCTGATGTGCTTTTCTATTTTCTAAAATAGTGTGAGTGTCTTGAAAGGGGGAACCCCTGATAACATTTTTCACATACATCATATGTTGATTACCCTAACATCTGCACAGTATTGTTTGAAATAGCAGTATTACACGAGGGTGAAGCGCTTCTGTGCTTTTTGTTTTTCATATTCTACGATCACTACCCCAGAAGATCCGAATCCGGGTGTGTCCATTTAAACAGGGGAGTTACGTTTGTAGCGCTATTCTGAGGTGGAGGGCAACCCTATATTCTGTTACATTCTATCTCTCTTTGGAGGTGTGGTGTTTCCTCCAAGCCCTTACCTGGAATTGCTGCTTGGTGGCGCAAAAAAGAATCTCACTAAACTTTACACCTCAAAATTTTTTAAGATGCCGGGACACAGAGCATAGCTCCGCCCCCTCACACCCGGAAGTCCCGCCACCGAGTTCTGATTGACCCACGGCCTATTCAGTCAGATATAATGGATGACCATCGATAGCTATAACAATCGATGGTTATCCAAGTAATATGTTACTACTATTGATGGCAGGGTGCAAAATCGCCATCAATGCCAACCATCGATGGCGTCTGCACCAATGCCCATCCCTACTCTGCAACAGCCAAAACCCTTTACCACCCCTCATGCCCACACACCTCTATCACTGCCCTGCCTCCTGTTCTCCTGCCCCATAACTTCCGCCAGTGGGGACCTTTTAACCCTGTGTTGCCCACATTCCCCTATCATGCTTTACCGCCCAGCCTCCTGCTCTCATGCACCCTAACTCCCACCCAGTAGGAGGAGACACTGACTCAGGGGCACTGTACTGTACTCCTGTGCTGCCACGCTGGACCCTCACCCACTGGCCGAAGCTGCACAGTGTCCCCCACCCTCCTCTTTAGTCCCCCTTATGCCCACACACCCCTATCACTACCCAGCCTCCAGTTTTCCTGTGTCGTGACCTCCGCCAGTGTGGATCCGCTGACTCAAAAACACCCTACTATACTATTGCACACACACACCTAAACAACACGCACACACAGCCCCCCACACCCACAAATGTCACTGTACCATCCACACTATCAATGTACATCTTACTCTGTAACCGCTTTTTAATTAAACAAAACAATACACACCCCCTTCCACATCATAACACATTTCACCTATAGCTCAAGTTGCAATACAGGCATCTTTCATACAATTCTAACCATATTTCTCACAATAAAAACGTTCACAAATTAAGGGTGCGCAGCCCCTTACGACGGTGTGAAGAGCGACCGTAGGGCGCGATGAATCACCTAGTTTAAAATAAATCATTATTTCACATAGTAACAAAAAGTTACTAAAAAGAGTTACGTTCATTGGTTCATTAACAGTTGAATTTTATAATATGAATATACAACAATGTAACAATCTTTGGCATAAATAGCAGAAGAAAAGATCTCAGTATTTGCTTGGTGTGTATATAATTTGTTATAACAGTGGTTATAACAGTGGTTAATGGAAATGAATACAATTGCTTTGTACATGATCAATATAGAATTTATAATTAAAATAATAATTCCCCAAAGCCTGGGTGGGTTTTGGTTGCCCAGAAACCCCCCTGACAGCCTGACAGGTCAAGTTTTTTTTTTTTCCATTGGCTGCCAACCTCCTTCCGCTGCTGCTTCTGAGTGTCTGGAGGCTGCTCAGCGTGGAAGAGCTCTCTCCTTTGCAAAGCGCAGCTGCAGGCACTTTTAAGTGGAAGCGGCGGGACATTGGCAGCAGTGGAAGAAGTGAGCAGTGAGCGCTATGAATTTACTTGACCTCAGCAGCGCTGGGGGAGGGATTTCATTGCCATTTGCAGCAGCCCTAGCAGTGGTGGAGGGGGGGGGCAAGCCTATCAATTTACAATTGTAAAGCGCAACGGAATCTGCTGCGTTATATAAGAAACTGTTAATAATAATAATAATATGTGAAAGTAAAGCAGAAATAGAAGTGCGCTCTATATATATTTTCACCAAAATGTAAACACAATTGCAAAATCCAGTATGTTAACTCTAATCTTCAACACCTGATTTTATTAGTTCACAAGTATGACCCTACGCGTTTCGTCCGATAGGACTTCTTCAGGGGTAGTCTGGATCCAATCAGGGCCGGATTTGTGCCTAGGCCCGTGAGGCACCGGCCTCAGGGCGGCACCATTTAAGGGCGGCAGGCAGGCTGAAATTCTGTTAAATAGCAGCATGGCACAGCGGGTTGGCAGCGGTGAGTGACGAGCGCCGCCGCCGCAGACATGAATTATCATATGTTGGCGGCAGCGCCGCTCGTCACCCGCCACTGCCCACCCACTCTGCCATGCACATTACATCACCGCTTAGTGGCTGGGTCCGACGGTCCCCCTGTGTATCCGGAAATGGCTCAGACTCACTGCTGCTGGCTCCCGCCCATTGGCTACTCTACACACACACAGTCTATTGGCTGCGTATCCAGCAGCTGAGCGGCGCGCAGATCCTCCTTGCACTCAGTCAGTCACAGTGTGAGAGAGTCTGACGGAGACACTGCTAATCACTGTACTAATAAGTGCCTCCCTCCAGGTCATCTGTACAGTGAGCAGCCCAGAGTGCTTAAAAAAATATTAAGGTGGGCTAGAGTTAAATTTTAATGAAATATATAAATAACAATGTATATACATATATGATTACATTAAAATAGGGGGGGGGACACATAAAAATGTTGTGCCTAGGGGTGGCCTGACCCCTAAATTCGCCCCTGGATCCAATTGGATAATACAAAAAAATCCTCAGTGTTGAAAACAGGGTATGCTATATTGGAATAAAAAGGATGTGGCTCCTTAATCACCTAAAGCCCAAAATTTCTTTAGATGGTACTTTTACAGCCCATAGACAGGTGTCCCTTCAAAAGACAGGTAGTCATATGGAGGGAATAGCGATGTGGAACATGAGACTTTGGGATTATGTTGTAACAGTGGCTAATTTTATGTTGCACTTCCGGTGGATATTAGACAATGTGCTGATGTCAATTAAGGAATTGAATAGGGTATAAATACTAGATCAGGGATAGAGGTGATCATGCTTCTGAGGAAGAACGGAGTCCGAAAGCGTGCTAAAGCATAACCTGATCACCTACAATTTGGACACTCCATTTTCCTGTTCCCGAGGGTAGCTGACGGAATCCGGAACTGCCGGCCGATCCAGTGGGATGGATCATATGGAAAAAGATTGGAGATCAACTTACCCATAGTGGTGATATGCTATTTTCTTATGTTTTAAATCAGAATCAGCTTTATTGGCCAGGTATACTTGCGTATACTAGGAATTTGATTTGGATTGCTGTGCGACAGCCGTTTAGGTAACAGTTAAACAGTGAGAGTACAGATATGCATAACACATACAGGTATATGATTGATGTGCCCTGGGGATTGCAGACGCAGGGAACATATATTCGCTGAGCTGCGCCGCACCTAGGCAGCCATCAGCAATGCCACTGGTCATTGCAACAGCCAGATAGGTGCTGCAACAGCCAGGTAGGTAACAATATTCCTTGCCAGTGGTTATTGCAAAGGTGGGATTGCACCACTGTCTAAAATTCAAATAGGGGAGAAGATATATGCGGATGATACTCAAATCTATCTATCAACCCCAGAGTTGTCACCAGTGGTTTTGGGCCGAGTATCTGAATGTCTCTCTGCCATCTCATCTTGGATGTCTTCTCGCCAACTCAAACTCAATATTTCCAAAATGGAATTACTTATATTCCCACCAGCCAAGAACAGTTACCATCCTGATATCTCCATCACTGTTGACAACTCGACAATCTACCCTACCCCACAAGTTCGTTGCCTAGGGGTCATCCTCGACTCCTTTTTTCCCCACATTCAATCTGTCTCCAAATCATGTTACATGCATCTAAAAAACATATCCAAAATACGACCCTATCTCACACAAGACACTACCAAATCTCTTATCCATGCACTCATTATATCCCGCATTAATTATTGCAATAGTCTCCTAACTGGTCTTCCCAAGAACAGACTCTCTCGACTGCATTCCATTTTAAATGCTGCTGCTAGGCTGATCTTCCTTGTAAGACGCTCATCGTCTGCTGCTCCGCTCTGCCAGTCCCTCCATTGGTTGCCTGTATCTTACCGTATTCAATATAAAACACTTCTACTCGCATATAAAGCTATTAACCATACTCCACCTGCATATATCTCTTTACTTATCACAAAACATCTCCAATCTCGACCACTCCGCTCTTCACAAGATCTCCGTCTCTCTTCTGCACGGATCACTAGCTCCCATTCACTATTACAGGACTTTAACCGGGCTGCTCCCATCCTATGGAATGCCCTTCCACGCACAATAAGACTCTCCACTAGCCTCCAAACTTTCAAGCGTCCCCTGAAAACTCACCTCTTCAGGCAAGCCTATCATGTTTAAGTACCACACACATAATCCTCTGAGGCACTTATGTATTATATAGCTTCCCTTCTGACTTGTTACTTGGTGGGACTGCTATGCTATTATTGGTGCCTGTCCTTGTGTTTCCCTCCTATATCCCTATAGATTGTAAGCTTGCAGCAGGGCCCTCCTACCTCTAAGTCTGTCTGTTGTTACCCAGTTTGTTTTATCACTGTTTACTATTGTAAAGCGCAACGGAATCTGCTGCACTATATAAGAAACTGAAAATAAATAAATAAATAGTACCACTTCTGCTATTCTGGATAGTATCAGACGAGTACTGTTCTAGATGAAGGAGGATAAAAAATCCAGAGCGAGGAAGGAAAGGTCTACACAGTCTAGGTAGAAAATAAAAAAGTGGACATGCGAAAAAAGGTCAACACAAGCAGGTCAACATGAAAAAGGTAGACACATAAAAAGACACACTGATGTAGCCCCAGGCGAAACGGACGTCTGTTTAAAGAGCTCCCGCCGTGCAGACGAGCCGCGCAGCACCACAGGATATGGTCCTTAGGTTGATATTGACCCTAATTAGGTCAACATGCATTGGGTCGACCACTGAAGTTGGACATGGCTTAGGTTAACACATGAAATAGATCGACATGGCTAAGTTCCGCGGAGTTGGAGGGTCGAAGTGCGCATTAGTTCAACAAAGGGAAGGGCGACCATCAAAAGGTCGACATGAGTTTTCCCTCTTTCTTTGAGCAAACATGTGCTGAGATTTTTCATGCCCTACTATCCACTAGGGCGTGGAGGGAGAATATAGTGTGCCGAGTGCAGCGAGCCATGCCAGGGGACGCGGTACACTTAGACGGGGTCCATGCCACTCTGAGGGGTAGATGTATCAAGCTGTGATAAGGGAGGAGAAGTGATAACGTGCCTGGTACTTTATCTTAACTTAACTTTACTTAACAGCCAATCAGTTACAGGCTGGGTTTAAAAAAAATGACAGTTATGAGCTGATTGGCCAGAGATGAAGTACCAGTTTGTTGTGTTTTAGAATTATAGGCCTGATACAGGTCCGCTCGCTAAGCTGCGTACATTTGCTTCTCAGCGAGCGGGTAAACACCACCCACCGCCGTGCAAACGCCATGGTGTTTCCAGCTAAGGGGCAGCTCTTTGGTAAACGGGTACGGGCGCAAAATCAGTCAATGTCGCCGACCATCGAATGACTTTTTAACCGTTTGCAAATAAAAGTTAGTTTTTGTTTTTATATTTAACAAAGAACGCCCAGCATTTCCATGGGGACGCCCATAAAGCGCTGTGTGTTCTGCTGATGCTGCCTCCTGCCCGCCTCCCTTCTCTCCCCTACCCGTGTGAATGCCTCGGTGAGTGTGATACTCGCCGAAGGCATTTGTACGAGCGTGTATGAGCGATATGTATGAGCGATATATCTGTGGACGGCATCGTACTGACTTACTTTTCACCATCGAGTGATTTCTCCTCTGTTCGGCCGCATGCGAGGGGATGTGTAAGCGTACACATCCCCTCACATGCAAATATCTAATACTAGGGTGCCGGACGGGGTCCCGACAGTCATTAACCCGACGTCGGGATCCCGACTGGTAAAACACCGACGGCCGGCGGCTATTTTCCCTCGTGGGGGTCCACGACCCCCATAGAGGGAGAATAGAATAGGTGGCGAGCGCAGCGAGCCCGCAAGGGGCTTTGTTGCGCTGGCCACGCTGTCTGAGGCCAGGCAGTCGGGATCCCGACGTCGGGATAATGACTGTCGGGATCCCGACTGTCGGTGAGTCATACCACACCCCTAATATTATATCACTTTTATTGATAGGGGCCCCCACAAAATTGTTGTCCAGGGCCCACACAGACCTTAATCTGGCTCTAATGCTGATAGTTTAATCATTCGCTTGCCTAGCATTACGCCTTCCAGATATCCTTGATAAGAGTGCGTATTCAAGGATCAAGGACAAGATTAAAAAGTAATGGAGAAAGAGGAGATCCCGGATTTGTAAAACGAGAGGAATTGAGACCATTATTACCTAGGAGAAACGTTGGCTGTGAGTGTAATAGCTGAAAATACCTGTAAATTCCGGTCCAAATTACTAAATGTATATCCAATGCGTAATATATTGGACCAGGGAACACGATCGGAAGCCTTATCAGCATCTTCTTCTATATTGTTAACTAGCTGGGGTACCCACAGGGCCGGTGCAAGGCTCACCAGCGCCCTAGGCAAACCGTCTGCCGCCGCGCCCCACCTATATATTGTATATAAATATATAGAAGTGTGTGATGACCCCAAGTGTGCTACAAGAGAGCAGCTACTCTATAAGCCTGTTAGCAGGAGATGAAAAAGAAATGTAAACACCGAGATATAGAGAGCGCTAAATTATGTTCCACCACCTGGTTGAAGTGTGATCTTACACAGCATATAACAATGTATACAACTTTGGATCATAAAATAATCTTTTATTAAAAAGTTTTTCCTTTTAAAATGTCATAGAAGCATTCATTCACTTCTTTCGAGACGCCATAATAACCACTGTTATGGCATCTCGAAAGAAGTGAATGAATGCTTCTATGAATTTTTAAAAGGAAAAACTTTTTAATAAAAGATTATTTTATGATCCAAAGTTGTATACACTGTTATATGCTGTGTAAGATCACACTTCAACCAGGTGGTGGAACATAATTTAGCGCTCTCTATATCTCGGTGTTTACATATATATATATATATATATATATATATATATATATATATATATATATATATAGAGAGAGGGAGAGGGAGAGGGAGAGGGAGAGGGAGAGGGAGAGGGAGAGGGAGAGGGAGAGGGAGAGGGAGAGGGAGAGGGAGAGGGAGAGGGAGAGGGAGAGGGAGAGGGAGAGGGAGAGGGAGAGGGAGAGGGAGAGGGAGAGGGAGAGGGAGAGGGAGAGAGGAGAGAGAGAGAGAGAGAGAGAGAGAGAGAGAGAGAGAGAGTTTTGTGGAACCGGCACACTCAACCTTCATGAAACAACTGCTGGGGTGCCACACTCAGGCTACAGTCCAGGAGGGGGTACAGCCACAATATATATCCGTATAGAGAGCACTCACCAGTCTTCAGATAAGATGCAAATAAAAGGCTTTAATACATCACCAAGGTTTCATGCAAATGGTCGACGTTTCGAGCCTCGCTGGGCTCTTTGTCAAGACGCACAGACAGGATGGGTCACAGCCCCAGAAGTTAATTCACCATTGGTACATACAGGGTTTATATCCCCCTGAGACAGGAAGTACCATCACCAGTCGCTCATAGTGTTCACACACTTCAAAAACCATTCAAATAGCATACTACAGCGCTAAAAAGCTAGCGGAGGCATAGAAGAATATAAAAGGCTTACTTGTAACCAAAGTCCCGCTATTGTAGGAGCTAGCACAATCATTTAATACCTTAATCATATGGCGTGCGTTCCACAGAGCTGGAACGCATCTACAGGAAGTGCCTTTGACCAATAGACAGGCAGCGCATCATCAGCAGCTGCCGTCTGAACGCAGTATTGTCATAACTTCACTTCCTGGTTACCAGGCGTTACTAGGTTACCATTCACTCCACAATTTAGCAGCAGCGCAGCTGTATGCGTTCCATTCAAGCTGCTGGAACGCACGGCCATTGTTCACAGCGCAACAGGGGATTTTAAATTGAATAAAACTAGCGGATAGGTGTAGGTGCAAACTGTCTCAGGTACACAATCTAGTATTAAAGGCACAAACAAACAACACACAACACATAATTTAAAAACAAGAGGGGGATTAAGGCAAGCGGCCAAGCGGAGGTCAAAGGACCAATCGCAAAGCAGCCTGTCACAGTTCCCCTCATCTAAAAACTATCAGAGTCCTGGCGTTCATCAAGTTTACTTAGGGTGGTGGAGATATAATTCATTAAATATACCTCTTAAAGATAACAGTATCCCTATACGGGTATGCATCAGTCTAGACACAAGTTATGCATTAATTTGTGCAGGGTCTTAAAGCTGGGTTATTTAGAGAAAAATGTTCATATGAGTTTTCTCATTTAAACCCCTAGAGGCCACAGTGTCCAGACGGTGGATCCACTGGGCCTCCTTTTTTAGGAGCAACAGCCCCCTGTCACCACCCCTTGAGGGTGGGGGGATCCAGTCTATGGCCATACACCTCAAGGTTGATAACTGGTGTTTCTCTTTGACAAAATGAGCCGCCACTGGTTTGTCAGTGGAGCCTGTAGAATAGGCCAGTCTAATAGTGGATCGATGTTGGTTGATCCTTTCACGTAGAGTCCGAATAGTCTTCCCCACATACATGAGGCCACATGGGCAAATCAAGTAATACACCAGATGGTCCAGTTGACAGTATAGACGGTGTCTTAGATAGATCTTGATGCCACTATGTGGGTGGCAGAAATAGGTACCGGTGATAAGTACCCGGCAGGTGGCACAACCTAGGCATTTATAACACCCATTCTTCTTAGTGAGCCATGTGTCTTAGTTGGCTTTAACAGGTTTCATATTGGGTCTTAGTAAGTGATCTTTCAAATTTGGACCCCTGTTGACACTTAGAAGAGGAGGGGCTGTGCCCATTTTTTTAAAGGCCTGGTCAGACGTGATCAAGGGCCACTGTTTCTTAATGATACGTTTGGTGTTATTGAAATTCGTATCACAGTGTGTATTGAGAATTATCCTTGAATTTAACGTCGGCTCTTTAGACTTTTTCTGCTGCTCAGAGAACTTTTTTCTGGCTTTAGTGAGGCTTCTACTGATAGTCTTCAGACTGTACCCCCTATCTGCAAATCTTTGCTTGCATTCAGTAAGCTGAACCTCCATGGCTTCTTTCTCAGAGTTATTCCGCATTACCCGGAGGAATTGCGAAATGGGCAAGTTGGACTTCAACGAGTCTGGGTGATGGCTTGTAGCCCAGAGAAGAGTATTCCTGTCCGTTGGTTTTTTATACAAGGTGTACCCCAACAGTGCCCCATTCTTATGGACTGTAATGTCCAGAAAGTTCATAGAATGAAAATCTGAGTTTGAGGTAAAGCGTACTGGTGTGTCTAGACTGTTAAGTGAAGTGACCATATCCAAAAAAGACAATTCATCACCTACCCAAATCATAAATACATCATCGATATATCTTTTGAAATATTTGATCTGCCCTGAGAAATGCGGAAAAATGTGTCTCTGCTCATATTCATGCATATACAGGTTGGCGAAGGCGGGGGCCACATTGGACCCCATTGCCGTCTCCGCCAGCTGCATATAATAAGCATCTTGATAGAGGAAGTGGTTATATTTGAGCACCATATCCAACAGACCTAGCATGTATTCAGTTGGAGGTCCTGAATAGGGCCCTTTAACCATGGCTGCTTTAACAGCTTCAATGCCCTCTGTGTGCGGAATGATCGTATATAGCGAATTAACGTCTAAGGTACATAGAAGGCATTCTGGCTCCAACACCCCCAGACCATTGATTTCACTCAGGAATTGTGAAGTGTCTTTGAGGTAAGTTGGAGTCAGCTGGACCAGCGGTTGGAGGTAGTGGTCCAACAATTTTGCCAGAGGCTGTAAAATCGATCCTCAGGCAGAGATAATAGGACGCCCGGGAGGATTGACGAGGGACTTGTGGATCTTCGGCAGCGTATAGATTATAGGGCATACCGGGTGTTCCACAGTCAGGTATTCCTCAGTCTCCTCGTCAATCCATCCCTGCACCACTCCCACATGTATCATCTCATCGACCTTACATTTGATAGTCCCCATAGGGTTGGCGGACAATTTCAAATAGGTCTTGTCATCGGCCAATTGTCTCTTAATTTCAAGATCATAATCCACAAAATTTTGTAACACTATAGAGCCACCTTTATCAGCGCTACGTATCACTACTGAGGTGTCATCCTGTAGCTCTCTAAGTGCTATTCTCTCAGCAGGAGAGAGGTTATCGGAGATCCTGTTTTTATTTGCCGAATCCTTACATTGCTGGTCCACCACTTTCAAAAATGTTTTTAAGCTGGCGTTGGTACTTATAGGGTCATAGGTGCTAGGTTTTTTGAAAACTTTCTGTACTGGAGGAGTGATGGATGGCATTTGTGTAATTTTGTTATCAAAGTACTCTCTGAGTCTGAGTTTCCTACCCATTTTGAAATGGTCAATAGACCACTGGAATGAATTAAATTTATTAGTGGGTATGAAATTCAGACCCTTGGAGAGAAGGTTTTTTTCAGGGTCAGTAAGCTCCCTTGTAGACAAGTTAAATATTAATTCCTGTAACCCCTGTAGTTTTTTTGACGCCCTCCGCCTTGATTTCCCGCCCCTCCGCGGGTGCGGTCTTTGGCACGGCGGCTTAGCACGTCTCTGCGTGCAGGTCTGGGGCCTTGATCTAAAAAAGACACAGAGTTGGGCTGTTGATATGAGGTACCCCTCAGGGGTGGCAGGCTATCACCAGTGTCTGTTTCAGAAGAGGAGTTGGACACTTGGGAATCAGGTTCCCTATAACGTGGTTGTCTTGATCTAAAACCACCCCTATTGTATTGTTGGGATGTCCCCTGTATGTACCAATGGTGAATTAACTTCTGGGGCTGTGACCCATCCTGTCTGTGCGTCTTGACAAAGAGCCCAGCGAGGCTCGAAACGTCGACCATTTGCATGAAACCTTGGTGATGTATTAAAGCCTTTTATTTGCATCTTATCTGAAGACTGGTGAGTGCTCTCTATACGGATATATATTGTGGCTGTACCCCCTCCTGGACTGTAGCCTGAGTGTGGCACCCCAGCAGTTGTTTCATGAAGGTTGAGTGTGCCGGTTTCACAAAACTCTATGTATATGGAAATAGTGCACTTTAATAGCCCTGCTTCCTGAACTGTGCACCCATTGGATACATTTTACTGTTCAAGACTACAATCGGATTACAAAAGGACATTTTTAAGTGATATTGATTGCTTTGTGACCTACTGATGGGAAAGTGCTACTCCTGCAGAAGTAAATTATCTTCACCTGATTTGATTTGATGTGCTATATATTAGCTGTCTTCAATCTAGTGTTTGTTTTTAGTTGGAGTCCTGGCTGTAGTATAATTTTTCGATATTATCTTTTGTCTTTTATACTGTGGATATTTTGTCCTCAAATGGCCACAGGCTTTTTGGGGTCTGATGAGATTGCCCTGAGTGATGCGGAGAATGTGCAAATCTCTGTTTACTGAACTTGATTTTGCTCAATTACCATCAGCAACTGCCAATGACCACTTCCATAAACTACACAGACTAAAAAGAAGGGATATAGATTTAACCCTTCATGGTCAGTTCCTCTCTGAGTATTACCGCAAGAAGCGGATACCAAGAGGTTTTAGAGTCCATAACACTCCCACCATCGGTCGACGTAATCCATCTTTTTGTGTCCGATGGTGTGGAGTGTTAAATAAATGTTCTCTTGACCTGTTAGCTCTGGTGGTGGAAGAAGTGGGCATTGAGCTTAAAAAGACCAAAGCAGAGATTGCTGATTATGAAAAAGAAGCTTTACACATCTTGAAGGCTGACAAGTCTGAGGACTGGGTGGGACGGATTCAGTCCCAGATTGATAAATACAAAGCAGACTTGATAGCCTTCAAGAGGAAAAAACTAGAGACTGTAGAGGGTGATTATCAGAGGCACACTGTGTATAAATGGTTGACAGGGGAGGGGACATCCCAACAATACAATCAGAGGGGTGGTTTTAGATCAAGACAACCACGTTATAGGGAACCTGATTCCCAAGTGTCCAACTCCTCTTCTGAAACAGACACTGGTGATAGCCTGCCACCCCTGAGGGGTACCTCATATCAACAGCCCAACTCTGCATCTTTTTTAGATCAAGGCCCCAGACCTGCACGCAGAGACGTGCTAAGCCGCCGTGCCAAAGACCGTACCCGCGGAGGGGCCGGAAATCAAGGCGGAGGGCGTCAAAAAAACTACAGGGGTTACAGGAATTAATATTTAACTTGTCTACAAGGGAGCTTACTGACCCTGAAAAAACCCTTCTCTCCAAGGGTCTGAATTTCATACCCACTAATAAATTTAATTCATTCCAGTGGTCTATTGACCATTTCAAAATGGGTAGGAAACTCAGACTCAGAGAGTACTTTGATAACAAAATTACACAAATGCCATCCATCACTCCTCCAGTACAGAAAGTTTTCAAAAAACCTAGCACCTATGACCCTATAAGTACCAACGCCAGCTTAAAAACATTTTTGAAAGTGGTGGACCAGCAATGTAAGGATTCGGCAAATAAAAACAGGATCTCCGATAACCTCTCTCCTGCTGAGAGAATAGCACTTAGAGAGCTACAGGATGACACCTCAGTAGTGATACGTAGCGCTGATAAAGGTGGCTCTATAGTGTTACAAAATTTTGTGGATTATGATCTTGAAATTAAGAGACAATTGGCCGATGACAAGACCTATTTGAAATTGTCCGCCAACCCTATGGGGACTATCAAATGTAAGGTCGATGAGATGATACATGTGGGAGTGGTGCAGGGATGGATTGACGAGGAGACTGAGGAATACCTGACTGTGGAACACCCGGTATGCCCTATAATCTATACGCTGCCGAAGATCCACAAGTCCCTCGTCAATCCTCCCGGGCGTCCTATTATCTCTGCCCGAGGATCGATTTTACAGCCTCTGGCAAAATTGTTGGACCACTACCTCCAACCGCTGGTCCAGCTGACTCCAACTTACCTCAAAGACACTTCACAATTCCTGAGTGAAATCAATGGTCTGGGGGTGTTGGAGCCAGAATGCCTTCTATGTACCTTAGACGTAAATTCGCTATATACGATCATTCCGCATACAGAGGGCATTGAAGCTGTTAAAGCAGCCATGGTTAAAGGGCCCTATTCAGGACCTCCAACTGAATACATGCTAGGTCTGTTGGATATGGTGCTCAAATATAACCACTTCCTCTATCAAGATGCTTATTATATGCAGCTGGCGGGGACGGCAATGGGGTCCAATGTGGCCCCCGCCTTCGCCAACCTGTATATGCATGAATATGAGCAGAGACACATTTTTCCGCATTTCTCAGGGCAGATCAAATATTTCAAAAGATATATCGATGATGTATTTATGATTTGTGTAGGTGATGAATTGTCTTTTTTGGATATGGTCACTTCACTTAACAGTCTAGACACACCAGTACGCTTTACCTCAAACTCAGATTTTCATTCTATGAACTTTCTGGACATTACAGTCCATAAGAATGGGGCACTGTTGGGGTACACCTTGTATAAAAAACCAACGGACAGGAATACTCTTCTCACCCAGACTCGTTGAAGTCCAACTTGCCCATTTCGCAATTTCTCCGGGTAATGCGGAATAACTCTGAGAAAGAAGCCATGGAGGTTCAGCTTACTGAATGCAAGCAAAGATTTGCAGATAGGGGGTACAGTCTGAAGACTATCAGTAGAAGCCTCACTAAAGCCAGAAAAAAGTTCTCTGAGCAGCAGAAAAAGTCTAAAGAGCCGACGTTAAATTCAAGGATAATTCTCAATACACACTGTGATACGAATTTCAATAACACCAAACGTATCATTAAGAAACAGTGGCCCTTGATCACGTCTGACCAGGCCTTTAAAAAAATGGGCACAGCCCCTCCTCTTCTAAGTGTCAACAGGGGTCCAAATTTGAAAGATCACTTACTAAGACCCAATATGAAACCTGTTAAAGCCAACCAAGACACATGGCTCACTAAGAAGAATGGGTGTTATAAATGCCTAGGTTGTGCCACCTGCCGGGTACTTATCACCGGTACCTATTTCTGCCACCCACATAGTGGCATCAAGATCTATCTAAGACACCGTCTATACTGTCAACTGGACCATCTGGTGTATTACTTGATTTGCCCATGTGGCCTCATGTATGTGGGGAAGACTATTCGGACTCTACGTGAAAGGATCAACCAACATCGATCCTCTATTAGACTGGCCTATTCTACAAGCTCCACTGACAAACCAGTGGCGGCTCATTTTGTCAAAGAGAAACACCAGTTATCAACCTTGAGGTGTATGGCCATAGACTGGATCCCCCCACCCTCAAGGGGTGGTGACAGGGGGCTGTTGCTCCTAAAAAAGGAGGCCCAGTGGATCCACCGTCTGGACACTGTGGCCTCTAGGGGTTTAAATGAGAAAACTCATATGAACATTTTTCTCTAAATAACCCAGCTTTAAGACCCTGCACAAATTAATGCATAACTTGTGTCTAGACTGATGCATACCTGTATAGGGATACTGTTATCTTTAAGAGGTATATTTAATGAATTATATCTCCACCACCCTAAGTAAACTTGATGAACGCCAGGACTCTGATAGTTTTTAGATGAGGGGAACTGTGACAGGCTGCTTTGCGATTGGTCCTTTGACCTCCGCTTGGCCGCTTGCCTTAATCCCCCTCTTGTTTTTAAATTATGTGTTGTGTGTTGTTTGTTTGTGCCTTTAATACTAGATTGTGTACCTGAGACAGTTTGCACCTACACCTATCCGCTAGTTTTATTCAATTTAAAATCCCCTGTTGCGCTGTGAACAATGGCCGTGCGTTCCAGCAGCTTGAATGGAACGCATACAGCTGCGCTGCTGCTAAATTGTAGAGTGAATGGTAACCTAGTAACGCCTGGTAACCAGGAAGTGAAGTTATGACAATACTGCGTTCAGACGGCAGCTGCTGATGATGCGCTGCCTGTCTATTGGTCAAAGGCACTTCCTGTAGATGCGTTCCAGCTCTGTGGAACGCACGCCGTATGATTAAGGTATTAAATGATTGTGCTAGCTCCTACAATAGCGGGACTTTGGTTACAAGTAAGCCTTTTATATTCTTCTATGCCTCCGCTAGCTTTTTAGCGCTGTAGTATGCTATTTGAATGGTTTTTGAAGTGTGTGAACACTATGAGCGACTGGTGATGGTACTTCCTGTCTCAGGGGGATATAAACCCTGTATGTACCAATGGTGAATTAACTTCTGGGGCTGTGACCCATCCTGTCTGTGCGTCTTGACAAAGAGCCCAGCGAGGCTCGAAACGTCGACCATTTGCATGAAACCTTGGTGATGTATTAAAGCCTTTTATTTGCATCTTATCTGAAGACTGGTGAGTGCTCTCTATACGGATATATATTGTGGCTGTACCCCCTCCTGGACTGTAGCCTGAGTGTGGCACCCCAGCAGTTGTTTCATGAAGGTTGAGTGTGCCGGTTCCACAAAACTCTATGTATATGGAAATAGTGCACTTTAATAGCCCTGCTTCCTGAACTGTGCACCCATTGGATACATTTTACTGTTCAAGACTACAATCGGATTACAAAAGGACATTTTTAAGTGATATTGATTGCTTTGTGACCTACTGATGGGAAAGTGCTACTCCTGCAGAAGTAAATTATCTTCACCTGATTTGATTTGATGTGCTATATATTAGCTGTCTTCAATCTAGTGTTTGTTTTTAGTTGGAGTCCTGGCTGTAGTATAATTTTTCGATATTATCTTTTGTCTTTTATACTGTGGATATTTTGTCCTCAAATGGCCACAGGCTTTTTGGGGTCTGATGAGATTGCCCTGAGTGATGCGGAGAATGTGCAAATCTCTGTTTACTGAACTTGATTTTGCTCAATTACCATCAGCAACTGCCAATGACCACTTCCATAAACTACACAGACTAAAAAGAAGGGATATAGATTTAACCCTTCATGGTCAGTTCCTCTCTGAGTATTACCGCAAGAAGCGGATACCAAGAGGTTTTAGAGTCCATAACACTCCCACCATCGGTCGACGTAATCCATCTTTTTGTGTCCGATGGTGTGGAGTGTTAAATAAATGTTCTCTTGACCTGTTAGCTCTGGTGGTGGAAGAAGTGGGCATTGAGCTTAAAAAGACCAAAGCAGAGATTGCTGATTATGAAAAAGAAGCTTTACACATCTTGAAGGCTGACAAGTCTGAGGACTGGGTGGGACGGATTCAGTCCCAGATTGATAAATACAAAGCAGACTTGATAGCCTTCAAGAGGAAAAAACTAGAGACTGTAGAGGGTGATTATCAGAGGCACACTGTGTATAAATGGTTGACAGGGGAGGGGACATCCCAACAATACAATCAGAGGGGTGGTTTTAGATCAAGACAACCACGTTATAGGGAACCTGATTCCCAAGTGTCCAACTCCTCTTCTGAAACAGACACTGGTGATAGCCTGCCACCCCTGAGGGGTACCTCATATCAACAGCCCAACTCTGCATCTTTTTTAGATCAAGGCCCCAGACCTGCACGCAGAGACGTGCTAAGCCGCCGTGCCAAAGACCGTACCCGCGGAGGGGCGGGAAATCAAGGCGGAGGGCGTCAAAAAAACTACAGGGGTTACAGGAATTAATATTTAACTTGTCTACAAGGGAGCTTACTGACCCTGAAAAAACCCTTCTCTCCAAGGGTCTGAATTTCATACCCACTAATAAATTTAATTCATTCCAGTTGTCTATTGACCATTTCAAAATGGGTAGGAAACTCAGACTCAGAGAGTACTTTGATAACAAAATTACACAAATGCCATCCATCACTCCTCCAGTACAGAAAGTTTTCAAAAAACCTAGCACCTATGACCCTATAAGTACCAACGCCAGCTTAAAAACATTTTTGAAAGTGGTGGACCAGCAATGTAAGGATTCGGCAAATAAAAACAGGATCTCCGATAACCTCTCTCCTGCTGAGAGAATAGCACTTAGAGAGCTACAGGATGACACCTCAGTAGTGATACGTAGCGCTGATAAAGGTGGCTCTATAGTGTTACAAAATTTTGTGGATTATGATCTTGAAATTAAGAGACAATTGGCCGATGACAAGACCTATTTGAAATTGTCCGCCAACCCTATGGGGACTATCAAATGTAAGGTCGATGAGATGATACATGTGGGAGTGGTGCAGGGATGGATTGACGAGGAGACTGAGGAATACCTGACTGTGGAACACCCGGTATGCCCTATAATCTATACGCTGCCGAAGATCCACAAGTCCCTCGTCAATCCTCCCGGGCGTCCTATTATCTCTGCCCGAGGATCGATTTTACAGCCTCTGGCAAAATTGTTGGACCACTACCTCCAACCGCTGGTCCAGCTGGCTCCAACTTACCTCAAAGACACTTCACAATTCCTGAGTGAAATCAATGGTCTGGGGGTGTTGGAGCCAGAATGCCTTCTATGTACCTTAGACGTAAATTCGCTATATACGATCATTCCGCATACAGAGGGCATTGAAGCTGTTAAAGCAGCCATGGTTAAAGGGCCCTATTCAGGACCTCCAACTGAATACATGCTAGGTCTGTTGGATATGGTGCTCAAATATAACCACTTCCTCTATCAAGATGCTTATTATATGCAGCTGGCGGGGACGGCAATGGGGTCCAATGTGGCCCCCGCCTTCGCCAACCTGTATATGCATGAATATGAGCAGAGACACATTTTTCCGCATTTCTCAGGGCAGATCAAATATTTCAAAAGATATATCGATGATGTATTTATGATTTGTGTAGGTGATGAATTGTCTTTTTTGGATATGGTCACTTCACTTAACAGTCTAGACACACCAGTACGCTTTACCTCAAACTCAGATTTTCATTCTATGAACTTTCTGGACATTACAGTCCATAAGAATGGGGCACTGTTGGGGTACACCTTGTATAAAAAACCAACGGACAGGAATACTCTTCTCACCCAGACTCGTTGAAGTCCAACTTGCCCATTTCGCAATTTCTCCGGGTAATGCGGAATAACTCTGAGAAAGAAGCCATGGAGGTTCAGCTTACTGAATGCAAGCAAAGATTTGCAGATAGGGGGTACAGTCTGAAGACTATCAGTAGAAGCCTCACTAAAGCCAGAAAAAAGTTCTCTGAGCAGCAGAAAAAGTCTAAAGAGCCGACGTTAAATTCAAGGATAATTCTCAATACACACTGTGATACGAATTTCAATAACACCAAACGTATCATTAAGAAACAGTGGCCCTTGATCACGTCTGACCAGGCCTTTAAAAAAATGGGCACAGCCCCTCCTCTTCTAAGTGTCAACAGGGGTCCAAATTTGAAAGATCACTTACTAAGACCCAATATGAAACCTGTTAAAGCCAACCAAGACACATGGCTCACTAAGAAGAATGGGTGTTATAAATGCCTAGGTTGTGCCACCTGCCGGGTACTTATCACCGGTACCTATTTCTGCCACCCACATAGTGGCATCAAGATCTATCTAAGACACCGTCTATACTGTCAACTGGACCATCTGGTGTATTACTTGATTTGCCCATGTGGCCTCATGTATGTGGGGAAGACTATTCGGACTCTACGTGAAAGGATCAACCAACATCGATCCTCTATTAGACTGGCCTATTCTACAGGCTCCACTGACAAACCAGTGGCGGCTCATTTTGTCAAAGAGAAACACCAGTTATCAACCTTGAGGTGTATGGCCATAGACTGGATCCCCCCACCCTCAAGGGGTGGTGACAGGGGGCTGTTGCTCCTAAAAAAGGAGGCCCAGTGGATCCACCGTCTGGACACTGTGGCCTCTAGGGGTTTAAATGAGAAAACTCATATGAACATTTTTCTCTAAATAACCCAGCTTTAAGACCCTGCACAAATTAATGCATAACTTGTGTCTAGACTGATGCATACCTGTATAGGGATACTGTTATCTTTAAGAGGTATATTTAATGAATTATATCTCCACCACCCTAAGTAAACTTGATGAACGCCAGGACTCTGATAGTTTTTAGATGAGGGGAACTGTGACAGGCTGCTTTGCGATTGGTCCTTTGACCTCCGCTTGGCCGCTTGCCTTAATCCCCCTCTTGTTTTTAAATTATGTGTTGTGTGTTGTTTGTTTGTGCCTTTAATACTAGATTGTGTACCTGAGACAGTTTGCACCTACACCTATCCGCTAGTTTTATTCAATTTAAAATCCCCTGTTGCGCTGTGAACAATGGCCGTGCGTTCCAGCAGCTTGAATGGAACGCATACAGCTGCGCTGCTGCTAAATTGTAGAGTGAATGGTAACCTAGTAACGCCTGGTAACCAGGAAGTGAAGTTATGACAATACTGCGTTCAGACGGCAGCTGCTGATGATGCGCTGCCTGTCTATTGGTCAAAGGCACTTCCTGTAGATGCGTTCCAGCTCTGTGGAACGCACGCCGTATGATTAAGGTATTAAATTATTGTGCTAGCTCCTACAATAGCGGGACTTTGGTTACAAGTAAGCCTTTTATATTCTTCTATGCCTCCGCTAGCTTTTTAGCGCTGTAGTATGCTATTTGAATGGTTTTTGAAGTGTGTGAACACTATGAGCGACTGGTGATGGTACTTCCTGTCTCAGGGGGATATAAACCCTGTATGTACCAATGGTGAATTAACTTCTGGGGCTGTGACCCATCCTGTCTGTGCGTCTTGACAAAGAGCCCAGCGAGGCTCGAAACGTCGACCATTTGCATGAAACCTTGGTGATGTATTAAAGCCTTTTATTTGCATCTTATCTGAAGACTGGTGAGTGCTCTCTATACGGATATATATATATATATATATATATATAATCTTAAAGGCTGCAGTGCTCCCCCCCTTACCTCAGACCATTGCGGTTAGGGTTACAGGTATAAAGTCTGGGTGCCAGGGAGCACTGGCCGAGTTCTGGGCATGACTAGCGGCGGCTGCAGGGTAAACTCCGGGGTCTGGGGAGGGAGGGGGAGCGCTGGCTAGGTTCAGGGGATGGCTGGTGGCGGCTGCAGGGTAAACTCCGGGGAGGGAGGGAGAGAGGGAGGAAGGGGAAGGGGGAGCGCTGTCTGGGTTCTGGGGATGACTGACGGCGGCTGCAGGGTAAACTCTGGGGAGGGAGGGAGGGAGGGGGAGTGCTGGCCTCGCGATGTGGCCGCCACACTGCTAGGTGGGTGGGTGGTGGGTGTGGTGCCCCAAGTCACTGCGGCCGCTGCATCGCTCCACAGGGGGGTTCCACCTTGGCTGCTAACTGCTCGCCATGGCCATGATGTGAACGGCTTACACCTGTCTGCGGTGGGCTCCAGGACCTGACCACAGATTTTTTTTATTTCTTAAACTCCATGTCCTCTACCCCCTTTATGTTATGCAACTCTGCCATAGCTTGCATCCCTCACCCACTTTGTAGTAGCCAGACTACTTTTTGGGCCCCCGGGACCCTGGTGGTGTGTGAACCCAATCTGGACTCAATCAATGCCCTCTACCCCCTTTATGTTATGCAACTCTGCCATATGTTGCTTCCCTGACCCAGTTTGTGTAGTGCCTGGACCCCTTTTTGGGCCCCAGGTACCCCAATGGGGTGCTAGGGGTGTCTTATACCCACAGTATTTTTTTCCAGATTGTAAGTTATAAGTGTACCAAGTTTGGTGTAAACTGCTCCAGGCATTCCAGAGTTATGCTGGAACACACACACACACACACACACACACATCGATAAATATATATATATACAGTATATATATTTGTTTAGTTTACATTATAGCAGCAATTATCATGCCTATATTGTGGACTGACGTACGGCCTCTATTGAAACCAGTTTGTGCAGGATGTAGGATCCTTGAGAAAATGCAATGGAGACGTTGGGCTAATAGCTTGGCAAATAATTTCAGGTCCTGATTTTAGAGCGTGATAGGTCTATAAGATTGCACTAATGTATGGAGCCGGATGTATTGCGTGGCGAGTCCGGCAGCCGTGCGCGATGCTGACCGTAGTCTGAGTGTTTTTTTTTAAAAAGGGCAAAACCATGCCTTGTAAACTACTGCTTCTTTAAAAAAAACATCTCTGTAAACTTGATACATTCCTTTTATTCCCAGCCCTCTACAAGGCTTTTGATAAATGGAGTAAGGAGTGACACGTTACCAATGCACAGGGGAACACGCCAGGGATGCCCTTTATCCCCTTATGCTCTTTAATCTGTGCATTGATCCCTTATTTAGAATCTTACAGGAATGGCCAGCTTTTAAGGGCATGTTAGTTGGGAGTTGAAACTCTCTGCGTTCACTGAGGATGTTCTCCTCTATATAGACGACCCGGAAAGATCCCTCCCACTTATACTGGATAAACTTGAGGAATATGGAGCTACATCTGGTTACATGATAAATATGTCTAAATCGGAAGGGTTTATTATTACACCCATGTTTAACTGTCCCTAGATGGGGGAAACAATTGCCACTATGATGGGCAAAATAATCCTTTAAATACCTGGTCATTCACTTACCCAAGAGGATCTCTCAACTCTATACCCTCAATTTTTCTAAAGCAATATTGGAAATCTCAAAGGAATTGGAAGGGTGGAATAGTCTTCAGTTGTCTTACATGGGCAAGGCTAGCTTGATAAAAAATGATTACATTCCCACGCCTTTTATATTTAATGCAAGCTCTACCTCTACTGATATTCAAGAAAGACCTTCAACTATTGAATTTTAAATTTCGGAAATTCATTTGGGGTTCAAAGCGCCCTCGCATAAGCTTCTTAAAACTACAACAACATAAATCTGGGGGAGAGATACATTTTCCCATAGCTTGCGAGAAGTTTCCTACGTTCAGGAAATATAGACTTGCTTATATACAAGCAACACATTGGCTGGGAGATTCTCTAAAAATCGCGGCTCAGCTCCGCCCCCTTCGCCGCCCATCGCATACATAATTATCGCATATGTTCTAACATATGCGATAATTATGGCAAAGGACAGTTCTTACGTTAAGAGCTGTCCTTTGCAGTGAGAGTCGCCGGGTCTCATCGGGTCCCGGCGGCTCCCCCCTCCCTCCCTTACCCAGCGCTGCTGCTGCTGCGCCAGGCTCTCCTCCTCCCTGCACCCGGAAGAGGATCATAGTGCAGGGAGGAGGAGGTCACAGGTAAGTGGGGGTCGATGCGGGGCGGCGGGGGGCCGTGCGGGGCGGCGGTAGGTCGGTGCGGGGCGGCGGTGGGTTTGCGTTAGAAGCCCATAGGCTTCTATGGGGCATCGCCAGATTTTTCTGGCGATGCCCCCCGCTGCGGTAACCCAGGGGGGATGCTTAGAGCATCCCAAAATGCGGTTAAACCCCGATAACAGGGTTTTTACCGCATTTTTTTGCTTAGAGAATCTCCCCCTATGTAAGTAATGTCATTAGAGACTTCTCGGAGAGGGATTGAAATGACACTTTAGACCTGCTGTTAGGATCTGAATCACTAGCAAAGCGAGCAATTTCTATTCATTACTCTTTTTTAAGTCCTCAATTGAAACATGAACAGGTGCACTCGGGTATGATTGGTTTGACCCGCGATATTCCAACTTTAACATGTGAAGACCTATCTAAAGCACTTGATCGAGATCTATACTTCCGGCGGTGCAGAGGCGTACCTACATATTCATGGGCCCCATAGCAAAAGTTTGTATGGGCCCCCTATTTAGTAGCTGATGGTGATAAATGTATGTAAAACATATTACTTAGACTGCAAAGATGGGCCCCCTTCAGCTCTGGGCCCCATAGCAGCTGCACCCCTTGCACCTATGGTAGTTACGCCCTTGCGGCAGTGCAATACCAGGAAATGTTCCTCAATATATTCCACAAAGCTTATTTCTCTCCCCACAGACAATACCTAGAGGGCATGATACCCTCGGCCTCTTGCCCTCGTTGTCACTCTGCGGTGGCTGGTTCCTATCACTATTTCTGGAACTGTCCCTTCATAGGAAGGTTCTGGCTACTAATACGCAAATTTGCACTGGAGCACCTAGTAAACTATATCTCATTGGATGATCAATGGGCAATATTTGGCATTATTCCGGAGGGGCAGAGAGTGGCACGAGGTTGCACTAAATTTATAAGTACAGTGGCTCGCAAAACCATATTACAAGCATGGATCACTACTGATCCGCCAACACTAAAAGTGTTTAGAGAAAAGCTCTTCCATGTTTTCAACATGGAATGGATTGAGACGATATTGGATAAGGACAGACGGGTGAAAAGATTTTTGGGCACCTGGGAAAGCTACAACGCTTTCTTCCATGTAGATCTAAGACGTAAAATCCATGAATCCATCAAAGACACTCACTGATATGGCTAGGGGATCACACACGCTCTCCCTCTCTCGCCGGTCAGAAACATAACATTAAGGATGTATACAAAAATGTCACATTGCATTATTTAAATTTTTTATTCATGTTTTAAATACAACGTATATCTGACTATAGATATACATGCCAACATATCTTTGTCTATTCTGTGCATATTGTATGAACACACTAATGTTTCAATAAAACATTTGATTTATTAAAAAAAAAAAAAAACAACATCTCTGAGTTCGGCCGGCAGCGGCTGTCAGACTCGCAACGCAATACATACGGCCCTTGGTCTTTACTAGCCTTGGAAAAAACTACAATCATGGCTTCATTAAAAAAAAAAAACTTATGGGCCTACACACAGAGCGATTTTGGGTCATTTTCTAATACATCTGACTAGACCGCTTAGAAGATAATATTTGATAATAGTCCACCCCAAAACCAACACCTGGGGATTAACCTTTAGTTAATGATTTAATCAGCATAAATTCCAATTCTGTAATAGGGGCTGTTAATAAGCCTCTATCATGGGGGTCATTGTAGTTGATACTCTCCTCTGCGTGATTGCGCAGGGGAGTGTTGTTGAGCGACTGGGCATAACGTTTTATGGTCATGGGCAGCCTCTTGGTGTGAGCGAGTGCAGCAAACTGCTTGTTTGCCATCCCGTTCACACCTAGCAGTGTAGGGGCATGGGGTGGCGGCGATGGGCTGTGCCCATGGGAATGCCCAGCGTTCCCATGAAAATGCTAGGTGTTCCCATGTTAATGAGCTGATGACCCGAGGGCCGGGCAGCTGATGTCAAAAGGTGTCAGCTGCCCGGCCACTTCCTGCACAGGGCGCTCGTAGATTTCAGACACCAGAGAGGTGTCTCACATCTGTGAGTGCTGTAGAAATCATTAGATGGTCGGAGAATAAGGGTCAGTAAAAACCTCGCTGGCACAACTCGCTTCTTTCATAGGTATGCACAGTGACCTAGCAGCTGAGCAGAGCGCATAATAAGAACTCCTAAATTCAATTGGTAGGTAGACATGGGTATATTTACCTTATCCAGCACCTGACCGAACATGGATTTATGACCAGTGGAAGGAGAGCTAACAGGGACATTTAGCTACAGCTTTATAAAGAAATACACACACACACGCATTATATATATATATATATATATATATATATATATATATATATATATATATATATATATATATATATATATATATATATATATATATATATATATATAGGACAAGGGGGTCCCGGCACTCGTCCTTGTAGGTGCAAATACTTGAGGTGCCTTTCAATTTTCAGACGAAAAGATGTAGCAAAGGAAATGCAGATGGCACTCTCAAGATTATACTATTATCAAGACACCTCTCCCCGCCCAGCCAGGGCTACAGTACACGCCCACCATCCACCTTACTCCAAAGCCACCAGGTGACACCCCCCCGCACGATTCACGGACCCCTACATGTCTTGATAAAGGGCTTTGCCCGAAACGTTGACACACAAGCCTGTGTTGATTCTTTTGTTTCATCATTGCTGCCGCCGCGCAGAATTTGTATAATCTTGAGAGTGCCATCTGCATTTCCTTTGCTATATATATATATATATATATATATATATATATATATATATATATATATATATATATGTGTTTTTGTATTGCCATGATCCATGGAGGGAACTATGCATATTATCTCCCCCCACTCCCCTGCAAATTAATGTAAGGTGTCCGTTGTGCCATTAATAATGTAAGGTTAAAACAACAGTGAACCTTTTTTACTGTCTGTCCATGAGCTATGTAATATCTATGAAGCTCTTTGTTGTGTACTACTATGTCATAAATTGAGTCTTTAGGACCTTAATAAATTTTACAAGATGAACAGGTCCATTTGAACCACTAGTATATATATGCTCTGAAGTTTATAAAGACACTGTATATTAATTTCCAGGAGCTATTCTTTCTATTGTGGTAACAAAGACTGGATGCGGTCATTTGGTCTACAGCATGATGGTCGACGGCCACTAGGTCGACACCATTAGGTTGACATGGGAAAAGGTTGACATGGGTCTAGGTCGACATGGGTCTAGGTCGACATGGTTCTAGGTGGAAAGGTCATTAGTTTGACAGGTCATTAGTTCGAAAGTGTCTAGGTCGACAGTCAAAAGGTCGAAATGGGGTTTTTCACAGTTTTTTGAGCCGACATGTGCCGACAGGCGGTATTTCATGCCCTACCATCCACTAGGGTGTGGTGGGAGAATAAAATAGTGTGCCAAGCGTAGCAAGGCACCGTGCCCGACGCATTGCGAGCGCAGCAAGCGATGCGAGGGGATGCGGTGCACTTTAAACTGTGTCCATGTCGACTGTGTTGACATTCAGGTAAAAAAATGTGGAAAACCCCATGTCGACATTCTCACTGTCGACCTAGACATTGTCGAACTAATGACCTGTCGAACTAATGACCTTTCGACCTATAACCATGTCGACCTTTTCCCATGTCGATCTTTTCCCATGTCAACCTAATGGTGTCGACCTAATGACTGTCGACCATCATGCTGTAGACCAAATGATCCCAACCCACATAGACCACACCCTATTATTAAGAACACCACCTGTTATTACTGATTGCGAGAAAATATTGTCTCCTTCATTAAGACCCATATAGGTATGTAAATCATATTGTGATGATATAAAGTTCCCCTAACCCACATTATCTGAATCACTTAAGTACATGCTCTTGAGTCTATAAAGACTTTGTATACTTATCATTAGGGGCTAATCCTTCCACCTCTGTGGTTACATATACCACACCCAGCCGTGAGTGTGAGAAAATATTGTCTCCTTCATTATTATCCATATAGGTATGTAATTGACACTATGGGCAGCATTCAATGAGAAAAATTCTCCGTGTTTTATGGCGAGTTTGTGCTTTTCTCGCGTTGGACGGAGACTTTTGCTCTCAAAAAGCGAGCAACCCTATTCAATGTGCACTTATCGCCGTCTTTCTGAGCGATTTTCGCCGTGTCTCTCCATGTAGCAATTCTCCATCTTTTCATGGAGAAGTGGAATGTGAACTATTAAAATAAAAGTTTTTTTGTTTTAATTTTGGTGTAAAAAAATCAGGAATTTTATTCTGAGAAAGGGCTTGCTATTTTTATTCATGTGCTTATAGCACATGGATATATATTTTAATTAAAAAATTATTATTATAATTTTTTTTTTTACACAGAGTAGCCAGCAGGGGGCCGGGAGCCGAGCTGCTCATTAGATATTCATATATTCACTGCACCCGATCATTACATATGCACGATCGGGTACAGTGAATACCCGGTCCCCTGTTGGCTCTCCTGGGGGGCAGCCTGTGCTGCCCCCCCCCCCCCCCCCCCCACATACGTTCTGGGGCAGGCATGGAGATTTCCATCTCCCTGCCTGCCACCGTCCCACAGCTCCCTGCAGCGGACGAGCATCCGCTGCAGGGGTTAAGATTCGCCGCGAGGGGCAACTCGCCCCTCCGACATTGAATACAGGGAGAGCAAGTGGCAGCCAGCCCTCCGGAACACGGCGAGTGTGCAGAGAATCCTTAATAGGATTCGCTGCACACGGCGATATTTTATATTGAATACTGCCCTTTGATTGAATTAATTTTCACTGAAGCCTATATCTAACTCTATAAGGATCAATATTGTTATCTTTCAATCTCCATCTCCCTCATCCTCCCATGTTTCCTTCCTCATTTATTTTCTCTACATTCTTGCTAGATGTAACCCAATTACATATTATGCTTTCATTTATATACTATGAATTTTAAAACACTGTACTGTGTACGGTCTAGTATTTTAAAGAAATGTATTGAATGTCGGCATGCTTGTTTCACCATTCAGATTCCTACTACCCCTGATAAAGTCCATGTTTGGATGAAACGCGTAGGGTTTCTCTCATGAAATGAAGCCATACAGGTGTTGGATATAAATTCTGTGAAAACTGAATATTTTAATCTGCTGTAAAATGGAATAAATCATTTTTGGTTTATGTGTTTACATTTTTATCTATTATTTTATTAATTATAATGTGATGAACATTGTATAGAGCGCACTTCTACAGTATATCTTTTTGTTTTCTATCTACTCCATTGTTCATCAATTAACAACGAGGTTCTATAGAAGTGCTGCCATATCCAGCGCAACAAAAGAGTCACACTCTTCTGTATGTGTATATATACTGTATATCTTATATATTTAGGCAGATCTGTCACTCATCCCCTGTGTGTATAACATTCCCGCCCAGCGTTCTACACAAACTCGCCCCACCTAGGGAAAAGACCAGTGTGATACACACCACCACCCCCTTGACATCACCTCCCCCCGCCCAGCCAGGGCTACAGTACACACCCACCATCCACCATTACTCCACAGCCACCAGGTGACACCCCCCCCGCACGATTCACGGACCCCTACAACCCCTCCCTCCCGCAATTCGCGAACCCTCGTGACCCTCCCTTCCCACAATTCCTGCCCTGCCCCCTCCCTTGATTCAAAGCACCGCCACGCCCCCCCTCCCGTGATTCACTGCACCCCCTCCCGCATTTCACGGACCCCCGTGCCCCTCCCTCCCGCGACTCACGGACCCCACAACCCCCCCTCCCACAATTTGCCCCCACCCGGCCCCCTTCCCGCAATTCCCCCTCCCCCAGTGGACCCCCGCGACCCTGCTCCCGCATTTCACAGACCCCCGTGAGAATGGGGGATCCTGTATGCTACAAGAAGGTGCCGCCCCTCGGTGGGAAATCCAGCCCTGGCTGCCACGCTTAAGGTTCCCCCACTGCCAGAAGCCAGAAGTATCCCCACGGTCCTCTGCACCAGCGCCACAACTTTTATCAATGTCTTGCCCACATACCACTATTATACAGCCTCCTGCTCTCATGCACCCTCACTCCCTCCCAGTGCGAGGAGATGCTCACCCACTGCCGGGAGCTGCATACTGTCCCCCACCCTCCTCCAGTTCTAGGGATGCCCATCGACCATCAATGATTTCAAATCATCGATGGTTTATGACCGATGTTGAATACTTTTGCCATCGATGTGGGAGGACCAGATGGTTTCCCTACATTGATGGCAAAGCAGAACCGATCAAGTTTTAAATTGTTTTAAGGTGCCGGGACACGGAGCGTAACTTCGCCCCCCCCCCCCAACCCGGAAGTCCCGCCCCCGAGTTCTGATCAACCCACGGCCTATTCAGTGAGATATACTGAATGATCATCGATAGCTACAACAATCGATGGTTATCCAAGTAATATTTTACTACTATCGATGGCAGGTTGCAAAATCGCCATCTATGCCTTCCATCGATGGCATCTGCACCAATGGCCATCCCTACTCTGTAACAGCCAAAAACCTTTACTTCCCCTCATGCCCACACAACCCTATCACTGCCCTGCCTCCTGTTCTCCTGCCCCGTAACTTCTGCCAGTGGGGACCCGCTCACCCTGTGTTGCCCACATTCCCCTATCATGCTTTACCGCCCAGCCTCCTGCTCTCATGCACCCTAACTCCCACCCAGTAAGAGGAGACACTGACTCAGGGCCACCGTCCTGTACTCCTGTGCTGCCACGCAGGACCCTCACCCACTGGGCCCACACACCCCTATCACTACCCAGCCTCTTGTTTTCCTGTGTCGTAACCTCCGCCAGTGGGGAGCCGCTGACTCAAAAACACCCTACTATACTATTGTACACACACACACACACCTAAACAACACGCACACCCCCCCCACACTCACAAATGTCACTGTACCCTCCACACTATCAATGTACATCTTACTCTGTAACCTCTTTTTAATTAAACAAAACAATACAATACACACCCCCTTCCACATCATATGCTCTCTATTTAACACATTTCACCTATAACTGAAGTTGCAATACAGGCATCTTTCATACAATTCTAACCACATTTCTCACAATACAAAAGTTCACAAATGAAGGGGGCGCAGCCCCTTACGCCGGTGTGAAGAGCGCCCGGACTTACAAGATCCCCTGTTGGATGGGGGGAAAAGGAGAATGTGGATAGCAGTTGTAAGTTGGCGGCCCTGTTTAGACCTTCAGTGATTGGGTCTGTATAGCCTTTTGACAAATTTAAAGCAAACAAAGTAAAGTCCAAAATTTATAAACATTTATTAAAAAGTCTCTTATTCCACACAATAGAAGTGGCTGTTCCAGACCATAAAATGGTTCATTGGTAAGTTTCAGAATAGCAAACAGACGTTCCCAACGCGTTTCTTCCCTACATGGAACTTCATCAGGGGTTTGCAAATAGCAAAAACATAATTTCCACAATTTTCATGGGCAGGGTATGTCCACAACCAGATGTTTATAATAGGTCCTTTAAAATTCAGAGGTGCACTCTTACTTTAAAAATGTCTCATTCAATAGTTGAATCAGTGTTAGGAACTCCTATTCCTTGTAATAGGTCATATCCGTATGCAAACGAATTGAGTGGATTGCTTTATACGATTGAAAAACTACTGACTATTCCTTGTCCTTAGAATATCCAATGATGGGTTATTCTCAATTAAGAGGGTACTTCTATATGGTGACACCTGTGAATATATACATAAGAGCAGGTACACTCAATAGAGAGTCACGGATTGCTCAGAATGTAGTTCTCACTGTCAATATATACTTAAGAACAGGTACATTCAATACAGAGTCTCGGTTTGTTCAGAATATGTTTCTCACTGTCCTTTTTAGAGGTGTGTACCAGTGAAAGGTTCAGTGAGAGTCAAGAGTCACTCTTACTGAACCTTTCACTGGTACACACCTCTAAAAAGGATATATATATATATATATATATATATATATATATATATATATCAGTGACGTGCGGTGAGTTTAGTGGCTGGTGAGGCACCCAGCCAACACCACACACCATAATGTCCATTACACATGAAGCTACGTACAGTAATGATCATTACATTTGACACCAGACACTGTAGTGTCCATTACATATGATGCCAGGCACTGTAATGCCCATTACACTTGATGCCCCACACCGTAATGCCCATTACACATTTCGGCACACAATGCAGTGCCCATTACATATGACACCACACACCATAATGCCCATTACATGACGCCACACACCATAATGCCCATTACATATGACACCACACACCATAATGCCCATTAAATATGACGCCACAGACCATAATGCCCATTATACATGACCTCACACACATCGTAATGCCCATTGCACATTGTGCCACACCCAGTTATGCTGCTGATACCATTCTATGCCCAAAACACCAAAAATGCCCCTTGCAAGTTACACCCACCAGTAAGCCTCCTCTGTTCAACCCCCACAAAACACTGCTCCTTCAACCTGCTTAAAGTTTACCACATTAGCACAGCTCCTAAACATGCAGGCTCATTCCATCCCCTCCAGTGTCACACCGAGTCAGTCACTACTTTCTTTGTCCCCTAAGGCACTGTTAATCCGGGCGCCTTCACTCCCAGTATTTAGTAGTCTCTACAGTTATCCTCCTTCCTGCACCCAACAGCAACTTCTAACTTTTTTCTTGCTATTATTTACCAGTAGGCAGTCCTCAGTTCAGTCACCGCTGCTAAGGGCTCCGCTGATCTCCAATTGTGTGCCGGCTTCACGATTCTCCTACTGCTGTGCTCCTGCACTTGTTACTCATGTGCAGGAGCCGATGAGTGCGTCTGCTGCAGCCGGCACGGGCCGTGCCTGACTGGGACTTCTAATGTATGTAGGGGGGCAGCGTCAAATCGGTTAAAAAATAAAAAAAACTAAATGACAGCAGGACTGGGACGGAGAAGAGTGCTGCTGTCAGTGATCGCGGGGGGGTCCGACGGGAGCGGCGGTTATACCACTGGACAGCCGGATGTGCTGTCCTGCCCGTGACCAATCACATTGGTTTCAGTGACAGGGACGTGCTCTTATAGTGGATGACAGCACGCCCCTGTCACTGCGGCACCTGTAACGGTGCCGCTTCCAATAGGTTTTTTAATGGGCTTTGACAGCCATCCGCTTGTCCTCGCCCCCTGCTCCCAGCATTTTGCAATAGACAGCTGGAGGCACCGCTTTTGGTGCCTCCAAAATCATATTAAACATTACAGGGCACTTAAAATCTTTAGTTTAGTATAAAGAATATACTTATGAAACAGAATATGTGTCATAAGAATATTCTTTGTATCATTTTGATCATTAATGACAGGGGAGGCACTGCCTCCCCTGCCTCCCCTGACTGCACGTCCCTGATATATATATATATATATATATATATATATATATATATATATATATTTGAGATGAGGCTGGATTAAGAAGAGGTGAAAGTCACAGGGCGCAAGGTCAAGGCTGTACAGCGGGTGTGGCAGAACCTCCTTGAACTGCAGGCGCTGCCACCCTCTTCCCAATGACCCTCTTCCTACCGTTCGGTCCTGGTGTCGACAACAGCTAACAGCTTTCTTCACCGACGGGTTTGCCCGACTCGTCAAGCGTTGGCGCACATGCGTGGACAGGGATGGGGACTACATTGAAAAGTAAATAGTGCATTATATAGAGAATAAATGGAGTTATGTACAAAAAAAGTGTTCAAAGTGTTCACAAATAAAAAAACTTATAGCCATAGAGGCATTACTTTTCAATTCAGCCTTGTATTATATATGTGTCTGTGTGTGTAATATATATATATGAAACCCAATACTTCAAGACGAGCTAGTGCTTTTTGTACAATTGTCCAATAAGTATGATGGCTGCTTAACCACACAGTTCCCTGAGGGTCAGGAAACACAATAGCTTACAATTCCCAATAGTGGTATAGCGCCTAATTATATCAAAGTCCATATGCTTCCATCCAAGCTTTCAATATAATCATCAGTTTTTCCAAGATAAAAGTTTATTCTTCAATAAGTAGTCACAAGGTTTTACAGCGTTTCAGTAATACCCACGCGTTTCATCTGGATCGACTTCACCAGGGAACATTTAACATCTCTTAGTATATTTTTGATCTCAGAACTTACCGGTGAAATAAACTGGTGGAAACCCTTCTAGAGGAAGGCGGAGCTCCTCCTAATCCTAAACCTTAATTGATTATCAATCAAGAATTTGATGTGCACAATATGCCCGAAAATATTTAAAATTCAAATGAAAACCTTTTTACAATTATGATGTGTAATTTACACCTTTCATGTGGGTCCTATAATAAGACCAATTATATAGATGTGATGTTCAATTCGTCCTGAGTGGACAACAGCAATATATAGTCTCCTTATGGGACCTCTATCTCCTACATGAAAGGAGTGACAAAAGGAGTGACGAAACGCGTAGGATGTGGCATGTTTTTGGTCTGACGTAGTGATGTCCATCTTCCACTTGCGATCCAGGCGGCTGTCCGTGTGACTCCCTGTGGTGGCTCCGGCGCTTGGTCTGAAGTCCGCTGGTTTGCGGCTGAGCTGTGGTGGCCCTGTGACACATAGTTGGAGTCCGTGCTGTGATCCATGCTGTGATCCTGCTGGCAGGCTTATATTTCTTGCCGTAGCACAGGTTAAGCGGTTCCAATCAGGGCTCATCCATTCCCCTATTGCAAGTGTTAGCAGGGCTCCAGGTATAGGGGGTGATTCTGGTTGACACGCAGCGCTGCAAAGTTCTCAGCGATGCATGTCATTTTTAGACCGCCCGCCGCTCCCAGGTGCCGCTGCCCCTTTGCAGGGCGAATTCGCCCGCATGGCTGCAAATGTATGTTTTGCATAAACATCCATTCGCAGCCTATGAGGCAACATTAACGTTATTCACTATCAGGTGTCTTAGGCTTGCATGTGTCCTGACCGAGGACAGAGGGGGCAGCTGACATCCAATGATGTCAGCTGCCCGCCCCGGCACCCACGTCCCTGGGTCATACCCATGGGAAAGCCCAGGGTTTTCATGGGAACACTCATGATAGGCGCATCTACAGATGGCGCCGGCCTTATTATTGCTGGCGGAGCGCCAGGACCGTGTCCCTGGCGATCCGCCAGCAATCTGGCGCTCTGGCTGAATGAGACGCTCGTGCGTTTCCCACGCACGAGCGTCTCAATAGCCGGGCGGCGAGGCGGCGCGGCGGGTGCAGTCCTGCCCGTATCCAGCTTCAGGGAGACGGGCAGGGCTGCGGGGGGCTGCGGGGGGGCGGTGTGGACCGGCGGGGACCCGGGGAAGCCGGCGGGGACCCGGGGAAAAGCACCGTCGGAACGGGACGCGCGTGCACCTCGTGCACGCGCGTCCCCTTCCGACATACAGATGGCGCGGGGCGGGGGATGGCGGGTGGCGAGTCCTCCGCCATCCCCAGCAAAGACAAGCCCGGCGCCATCTGTACTTGCCGCCGCCCTATGCCCTCTGCCCGCACTGGTGGGTGTGACTTCCCGGCGAACACTCTGGACCAGAATAAGGTCCATAGAGCCAAATACTGTAACTGCAGCAGCAGTGGGTGTTCTACAGAACTCGATTGGAAGAGCAGCAGCAGTCCCTCTGTGAACCATACTGGTGCTATTCTACAAGCAGGTGCCCCTTCAGGTCTTGGAGCCCAGACGCAGGTGACTCCAATGTAGGGATAGCCATTGACGTGGGCTGTATGGCTATTCCTACTCCATTGCCTCTGGTAGTTACATCCTGGGACATATATACAGAGTTTGAGGAAGTGGAGATTTCATGCCCTCTCTAGACTGGCGTAAACTGAAGAGGGGAACAGTATGTGATTGATTCTTATGGCCCTTATTCTGGTTCACTCGTAAAGGCAAATTCCTTCTCAAATGGAAAAAAACATGTGCACTGCAGGTGGAGCAGATGTAACATGTGCAGACAGTTTGAAGGAGTTATATTGTTTCTGTGCAGGGAAAATACTGACTGCTTTATTTTTACCACAATATAGATCTCACTTTGAAGTAAAACCCCACCCAAATCGAATTCTCTCTGCACATGTTACATCTGCCCCCCTGCAGTGCACCTTGGTTTTGTCCATTTGTGAAGAAATTTGCCTTTGTTAGTGAACCAGAATAAGGGCCTATATGTAATGCAGCTAAAAGTTCTAAGTAAATGAAAATAGATGTAACCGTTCCAGTTGTGCTATGGACACTTTTTACACAGGCACATAAAATCTCTCCAGCACTGGTCTTATCCTGATTTTCAAGTTCAAGTTCAGGTGTCAGAGTTGATTGGATAAACACTTACACACCCGCCCTCTTGACCACCTCCTATGATGGATCATGAAACCAAGTCATTACCTGCTCAGACTTCTCAGCTGCAGTCTCCTGTCTCAGGTCCATCTGTCTTATACCTATTTGCTCTCTGTCACATGGTTTCTCTGGGATCACAACCCTGCTGAGTCTGGTGCCATCTCTGCCTGAATTTGGGCTTGGTTTTGTCTTAGTAACATAAAGGCAGAGAGACACAAGTGGAGGATGCAGGGACATTACAGCGCGGTGGACAGAAATCAGGATGACCAGTGACTGACAAGGTAACCTCCAATGTTATAGAGAAATATACATCATGGTTTAAACATACTAACGCTTCTAAATATTATAAGAGGTGCTGTTGCCCATAGCAACCAATCAGAATCTGTCTATCATTTTCTAGGATGCAATGAATGAGAAATGAAAGACAGAATTTGATTGGTTACTATTGGAAACATAATTTAATGTTTAGACACTTTAGTGAAATTACCCCATTATGTCCACGAGTGTGTGCGGCCAGGTGTCTTGTATGTCAGGGAATGAATGTTTTTTTATTTATTTAGTTATTTATGACCAGTTATTTAGAGCATGCCATAGTTGCCTACCTTTTAGATTTCCTGTAGAGGAGACCTAGGTGGGGGGTGGGTCATGCAGGGGGGAGGCTAAAGTCAATAATCCCCGCTCCTATTCCACAAAACACAGGGGGTGTGGCTTAAATGACACAAAATGATGCAATTTACATAATTTTTGCCCTGCCCCTCCCCCCGGGACAGTGCAAATTCTGACATTTGACCTTGCAGGGAAGGGGGGGGGGGGGGGTTGCAGTGGCTCCGGGAAGATTGTGGGAGATTTATGCACCATCCTGGAATGGCTGGGAGGCTCCCAAAAATCAGGGTCCCCCTCCTGAGCCCATGCCCCTGGATTCTTCGCATTTACCTACCCAGCAGGGCAAATGTGAGGGTATACGTGGGGGGGGGCTAAAATGATGAAATTTGCATAATTTTAGTCACGCCCCCTCCCCGTAATCCCACAAATCGCAGCATTATCTGTAATGGGGTGGGGCTTGTGCAGCTGAGCGGGCTTCTGCCGGAAAGCCAGGAATATAAACTGAGCACAAAAACATTGGTTTTGGTCCAACCTGCCACTGTAAAGTGATACTCAACCCTTTTATAAAACACAAAATAAACAGCGCTTTTGGACCAAACCACAAAATCTATAACTCCTTTTTCTTTTTAATTTACATACATTTCCACCGTCCGTAGGATACAAAAAAACAATGAAATAACAATCAATATAACATATAAAATGTATATTTACTGCACTTATAATCTTTTTGCTGGCTAAACTTAAAGGAAAACGATATTTAGTAGCAGTACATAAGATTTTAACAACCATAGTAAGCAGATGTTGGATTAATTTGCTTTTTCTGTTATGGTGCCCATACACAGTACAATTATTGTATGCAATTTGGACTAGATCTCATCACATTGCATCTCATTGCATTGGTTTTGTGATGCAATGAGAAGAGATCTAGTACAAAAAGTACCTGCAGCACACACACATACTTTTTGAGCTGTGCGATGAGATGTGTGATGGGAGCGCGCATCTCATCGCACCCAGCAATTGTACCGTGCATGGGCACCTTTAGTAAAACTGGTGCAGAAGATGGTAACAATTGAAGACATTTAGCCAAGCTTTTATACACTGTCAATACTTGCCTACTTTTGAAAACTAGTTTCAGGGAGATTATAGTTGGTTGTAGAATTTTGCACAGCGTCCCATTGAGGAGGCGTGTCATGCTCCACCCATAGGGCGTGTCTAGTTCCGTATATGGAGAGATTGTGAAAAGATATTGTGAACGTGGCACCTGAGAGGACTCTTAAAATGATTTATATTTAGATGAGCCCCAAAGCAGTTAGTAAGAGCTATTATACTGTACTTGCTAAAGTGCTGGGAAATGGTGCTGATGAGTCAATGTAAATGTATCTGTCTCTCATTCCTTTTTTCCCAAAAAATGTAACAGTGTAATGTGGGCTGGGTGACATTAAGGATATTGCTAGACTAATCAGGGAGAGAGGGAGATTGCTGTTATTCCAGGGAGTCTCCTGCAGAATGCAGGAGGGGAGGTAACTATGATGTAACAGTGTAATGTGGGCTAGGTGACATGAGGGAGATTGCTAGACTAATCAGGGAGATTGCTGTTATTTCAGGAAGTCTCCTGCAGAATGCAGGAGGGGAGGTAACTATGATGTAACAGTGTAATGTGGGCTAGGTGACATGAGGAAGATTGCTAGACTTATTAGGGAGAGAGGGAGATTGCTGCTATTCCATGGAGTCTCCTGCATAATGCAGGAGGGGAGACAGCTCATTAGCAGCACATAGCCAGGCTTTTAGTAGTTTACAGCCTCTATGTATATTAGAACAAAAGCAAGTATTTAGAGTTCTTCATTAGCAGCACATAGCGATTCTAATAGTCACAAAGTTGTGTTCTGAATTTATTTGTTAGTGAGACTTTTATAAGAAGTATATACAGAGTTTGAGGAAGTGGAGATTTCATGCCCTCTCTAGACTGACGTAAACTGAAGAGGGGAACAGTATGTGATGGATTCTTATGGCCCTTATTCTGGTTCACGCGTAAAGGCAAATTCCTTCTCAAATGGAAAAAACATGTGCACTGCAGGTGGAGCAGATGTAACATGTGCAGACAGTTTGAGGGAGTTATTTTGTTTCTGTGCAGGGAAAATACTGACTGCTTTCAAGCCCTTGAGCACCCACAGAACCGGCGCCTATGTAGTCACCTTGTGTAGAGCACAGCAGTGCAGACTTTGTCTGTCACTTTGTCGCTGTGTGCAGGGGAAATCTCCAATGAGGTAGTGATTGACAGCTTCCTCCTGGTGGAATAGCTGCCGGGGCTCAGCACACACTGCTCTGGTTATAATGGCTCCGTCCTGTCAGCACAGCTAGAGTGGGACACACTCTCCTCAGGTAGAGGCGCGCTGTCTAACTGACACAGCGCGCGGGGCTTCTCCTCAGCAAGGCGCACTGACGGGGACCACCCACTAAACGGGACGAGGTAGCCTGGAGGCTGCTGCTGCCGCTTTAAGGAGAAGGTGCACCTTACCAACATGCTTTTGCTTATACCCCTTTCACATTGCAGCTGTAACACGGTATATTGCCGTTTTTTTAGTGCTTTAAAACGGTTCCAGCTGCAATGTGAAAGCTACATTGTCAATTTACCGGTTACAGAAAAGCAGGATCCTACACGTTTCTGAGCCGTTTTCCCTGCAGTCTGAACAGCTCAGAAACGGTATTTGCTACAAATGATAACCACACTTGATCCCCGCCCACAAGCAGGAAAAAAACATTTAAAATGACATTGTATGGCTTTCTATGGGTGAAACGGGTTGAATCTGAAAGGTACAAAACGGTATTTAAACTGTAATATACCTTTACATCATGCAATATGAAAGGGGTTTAACTGGCTTTTGACCAGTTTTAAGACACGTTTAGAAAATCGGGTTGAAAGCATGTTTTTGCAATGTGAAAGCAGTATTAGAGAGATCAGATGGATGATTTAGGGGGTATTCGTCATTAGATCGACAGTCAAAAGCTAAACCACTATTGGTCTACAGAAAGAAGTTCGACACATGAAAAAGGTAAACATGCAATAGGCCGACAGGGTCAATAGGTTAACACACGCAAAGGTGGAAATGACTTTATCAAGTTTTTTTTTTTTTTTTAAACCGACTTGTTTTTACTTTACCACCCCAGCGGGCATAGGGGGAGAATATAATAGTGTGCTGAGCGCAGCAGGGGGACGCCTTACACTGACAAGCTGTCCATGTTGACTTATGTTGACATAGACATAAAAAAGGGAAAAACCCGTTGACCTTTATCCGTGTCGATCTTGTACATGTCGACATTGCGCGTGTTGACTTTTTGACCATGTCGACACAATGCACGTTGACCTCTTTAATGTGTCGACCATCTGTCAATCAATAGTGGTCAACCTTTTGACCGTCAACCTGATAAAGTATTGACGCATCGCTTGTGAGTATTGATGACAAAAATGATTGCATTGAACATGATAAATGTGACTTATCGTTAATACAAACACTGGTCCTGATTCAGTACCACTCACTAAGCAGCGGTCGTTCCTACCGTTGCCCTGCACATGCGTATATTCGCTTATATGCATGCGTAGGGCAGCACCATTCACTGCGGGCTGACTGATGTTGAATCAGGCCCACTGTCCTGTTCAAATCTTCAAGTCGTTAGGTATTAATAAGTTGGAGGTAACCGTCATCATTTTAAAAATAATTAGCAGCTCTTCCAAGTTCCAACACACGAGGAGGCTGCCTAGGCTGGTTCTTGTATTTTAGGGTGTCACCAGTAACCCTAATCCCCAACTTTCCTGTCCGTTAAGTTTTTTTATAATCCCTTTTCCATTGCGAGATGGGTTACATATCCCTCTGTTATCAATGTTGCTGTTCCAAGGAATAATTACAGTCTTCCCACCTCCATTTCTGTAAGTTATTTTAGTTAATTGATTTATGACACTTAAATGGTATTTACAAGTCATGAGCAGGTCACAGAATCTGATATTTCAGGTCAATGAACAGCTCCCATACACCCCCAATCTGCTGACAATTTAAATGCACATGGTCACTAGCAGGCTTCCACAGATACCATCATTCCCCCCCACACACACACAGAGACACCTATGCTAACTCATAGGTATGCAGTCATTATATCTACAGTGTCTAGGTCGAAAAAACAAACAAAAGGTGTGGTGGAGCGCTAAAGGTTAAACCAATTCTAGAATCAATTGGGTAGTATAATAATAAAATTGGTAGTTTAAATTGTATATTAAAAAATGAAAACACAGTATATATAGCAGCAAGTGACTGTCACATTAAAAAGAAAATTGAATAAAAATAATCTCACGTAATAGTTATGAAGAGGACAAATGAGGTTATATACTTATTTATCGGAGTCCCAAATGTTGGACAGGTGTGGTCCCTGGTACATATCCAAATTGCAGACTGTGTTTTTAAGGGCGTCCATAGACCTTGCAGGATTTGGTTTTGCTGAAGGAAGAGTTGTTAGCCTCAGTCATGGAGGTATCCTCATGATTATGCGATCCTTATATCCAATCTTTAAGCAGGTGGTGGTGTCCCCCATACAGCAGCTGTGGATGCAAGTTTGTTGGATTGAACAGGAACCAAGTTGAGAGCCGGCTTGGATAAAAAGTGGGGAACTCCGGTATATCCTCAGAAAGTTTAACAGATTCAAATCAGCAGGTGCTTCCTAACATGTTTCGCTGCTGGCTAGCAACTTTATCAAGGGTATAGCTCCTGTGTGTAGGCGGGGCTTTTATGCCCCTGGACAGGAAGTGCACTTGACATAAGTAACTAATTTACCCAATTGATTCCTCAATTAAATTATATAACAACATGTCCTTATGTATCATTGGCTTTAGACACGGTCTAGTTTCTTGCAATGATATAGAATAGGAGGCAGACCTATATTTAATATTGATTAGTACATACATTTTGGAGATATAAGCATAGGTTTATCGCGGCACTCCATTTCCGGGTGTCGGAACGCACGCTGTGTTCTGACTTCCGGTATATGGAACGCAGAATCTATGTGAGTGCGATGGTAGGTGTGTCTGAAGTGTAAATTGAACAAATTTGTGTTCATGTGAGAAACGAATGAACACAGATTTGTTCAATTTACACTTCACACGCACCTACTGTACCATCGCACTCACATTACTTGGACATTTCCCTGGACATAAGGGATAAACACATTCATACCTCCAACTATAACAAAAAGGTCAATACCAATTCTTATTTACATTTCAATAGCGCACACTACCCCCCCTGGAAGCTGAATGTACCAAAAGGGCAGTTCCTGCGTTTGTGCAGGAATTGCTCCGACTTGGAGACATACCAGTCTCAGAGTACCCTTATGGTAGACGCTTTCCTAGAAGAGGATACCCTCAGGATTTGATTTAAAAAAGCATGTACTGAGGCGGGCATCAGCGATAGGATGAGCTTACTAAAACCTAAAACAAAAGACAAATCCAGACAAAAAGAGGATATAGATATTTCGGTACTTGTTTCCTTGCACGGCGCCCATCGCATCGCATACCATAAGGCATACGATGGTATGCGATACTATGCGATGTTAGCCGATGTTATACAATTTTAAATTGTATACCATCGAATTGTATGGCATATACAAAGGAATACGATTTCAAATTGTATAAGCATGGGTATTTTCAATGTTAAATGTGCCCCCTATAAGATAAATAATTGTATAAACACTGTAATAGGTGCTTACACTGTTAAAAGCACCCCCATGCCACCCGTACTATCAACGCCAACCCGAAGCGGGGCGAGTGGCGGTGGTACGCATCCTCTGACCTTTTCATACCCCCACTATCCACGTCGGCGTGGAGTTGATTTTATAGAGTGTGGCGAGCCACCGAGCCCGAAGCGTGGCGAGCGGACGTGTAATACCTGTGAAGTAATGCGCGTCCCCTCGCTGCGCTCGCCACACTATATGAAATCAACTCCACGCCGATGTAGATAGTGGGGGTATGAAAAGGTCGGAGGATGCGTACCGCCGCCCCTCGCGGGCTCGCTGCGCTCGCCATGCTTCGGGTTGGCGTTGATCGTGGGGTGGCGTTAACAATGGGGGGGGGGGGGCATTTGACCCATCAGGGTTGGGAAACAATAAAACTTGGGGTCTGGGGGCCATTTAACATTGGGGCCAATGTAAAATCGGGTCTCAGGGACCATTTTACATTGATTCCAATGTAAAAATCACGTCGATCGCATTGCATGCGATTTGGTTGCATGCGATGCGATTTCGGGGGGTCCCGATGGACACAATTTTTATCGCTGGCACTGTGCTAGGAAACAAGTACCTATGGGACTCAAAAACCTTTCCTATATATACTCCCTACATATACTGTATGGTGGAAATATGAGAATCTTAGGACAGAGATCTGTAAATGTTTTGTACCCTTGTATATGGAAATTCAGCGAAGCAGATATTTATGCAGCACAAAGGAAATCTGCAGAGATGTAGATATTCATGCAGCATCAAAAACCACTATATGACAAAGCACCTCGAAGATGATTATAAGGGTTCTAGATCTATTCGACCCACAGCTTTGTGTTGATTTGTTGTTTGTACTAACATCCTCTATATAGAATTACATTGCCTCAAAAATGGGACTGTATAAGAATTGATTCTTTGGGTGAGATTTAATAGGATGAGAGATTCAGAAAGTGAGATATTTGGTAAGAAATCTCCAGTTTTTTTAAAGCAGCAATCATTTACACAGCAAAACTAGTTTGATTTTGAAGTGTAAATGATTGCCGCTTTAAAAAAATGGAGATTTCTTACCAAATCTCTCACTTTCTGAATCTCTCATCCTATTAAATCTCACCCTTTGAGTCTCATATATCTACATAATTACTGTGTGAAAATTGATTATTATTAATGTTATTATCGATTTATTATACATCAGTCGATTTATATAATCACCCCCACTGTGTATGTGGGAGTTACCACGCTATTTTGACTGCACTATAACTGGGGAAGAAGAACCTTCTACCCGCCTATTGGACACTCATTATGTTTAATAGGTGGAACTTGTCACCATGTGCGTTCCCGCTGCATCCCACTAACCGGAAGCCGGCACACTTAGTGCGCTCCGGCGACCGGGAGTGAAACTCTGTACACCAGTCCACTTATAAATTGACGCCCATTAGGGTGTGAGCTTACCACGCTATTTCATCTCTCTGCTGGACTTTATATAAGGGATGAATAAGAAATTTCTCCCCGCCCTCTAACATTAATTATATCAGGGTTGCCGACCCTCCCGGAATTTCCGGGAGTCTCCCGAAAATCGGGTACCCCCTTCCGGCCCCCGGAAGGGTGGGCAACCCTCCCGGATTCAGGGGGGACCCCCGCTGACCCCCGGATTGCGGCATTAAAATGCCGCAATCCTCGGGTCTCAGAGGAGGGGGCGGAGCTAAAACGGCACATTCGCGTCATTTTAGCCCCGCCCCCTCCACGGAGATCCGTGAATTAGCTGCTTTACCAGCATGGGGGCGGGGCTTAGTGATGTCACTGGCAAGCCCCGCCCCCTGAGTGGCTGATGAATCTCTCCTCTCCGGGCTTCTCCCGGAGAGGAGAATATTAAAGTCGGCAACCCTGAATTATATCTAACAGGCGGAAGCTGTCATCATTGGAGCTTCATTTGCGCTCCACTAGCCGGAAGCCGGCGCACATAGTTCAGTCCGGTAACCGGAAGTGAGATGCCGCATATCACTCTGCCTCTGTGCCAATTCAATGCACATCAAGCGCCCAGTTGGGCAAAATTGGTCATATTCTGCATTCCATATACCGGAAGTCGGAACACAGCGTGCGTTCCGACACCCGGAAATGGAGTGCCGCGATAAATCTATGCTATTTCCAAAATGTATGTACTAATCAATATTAGGTACTTGTTTCCTAGCACGGCGCCCACGATATTCAGTCGTATGGCATTGTATTCAATTTGAAAATGTATACCATTGTATATGGCATACAATGCAATGCGATGCGATTTCAAATTGTATAAGCACCCTAATGGGTTATTTCAATGTTAAATGGTCCCCCTATACAATTTTTAATTATATAAGCACCTTAGTAGGCGCTTACAATGTTAAATGCACCCCCACGCCACCGCCGCTATCAACGACAACCCGAGCGTGGCGAGCGCAGCGGTACGCGTCCTCTGACCTTTTCATACCCCCACTATCCACGTCGGCGTGGAGTTGATTTTATATAGTGTGGCGAGCGCAGTGAGCCACCGAGCCCGAAGCGTGGCGAGCGCACGCGCATTACTTCACATGTATTCTGCGTCCGCTCGCCACGCTTCGGGATCGGTGGCTGCGCTCGCCACACTATATAAAATCAACTCCACGCCGACGTGGATAGTGGGGGTTTGAAAAGGTCATAGGACGCGTACCGCATCGTATGCCTTATGGTATGCGATGCGATGGGCGCCGTGCTAGGAAACCAGTTCCCAATATTATATATAGGTCTGTCTCCTATTCTATTCTATACTATTGCAAAAAACTAGACCGTGTCTAAAGCCAATGATACATAAGGACATGTTGTTATATAATTTAATTGATGAATCAATTGGGTAAATTAGTTACTTATGTCAAGTGCACTTCCTGTCCAGGGGCATAAAAGCCCAGCCTACACACAGGACCTATACCCTTGATAAAGTTGCTAGCCAGCAGCGAAACATGTTAGGAAGCACCTGCTGATTTTAATCTGTTGGACTTTCTGAGGATATACCGGAGTTCCCCACTTTTTATCCAAGCCGGCTCTCAACTTCCTGTTCAATCCAACAAATTTGCATCCACAACTGCTGTATTGGGGACACCACCACCTGCTTAAAGATTGGATATAAGGATCGTATAATCATGAGGATACCTCCATGACTGAGGCTAACAACTCTTCCTCCAGCGAAACCAAATCCTGCAAGGTCTATGGACTCCCTTAAAAACACAGTCTGCAATTTGGATATGTACCAGGGACCACACCCGTCCACCATTTGGGACTCCGATAAATAAGTATATAACCTCATTTGTCCTCTTCATAACTATTATGTGAGATTGTTTTATTCAATTTTCATTTTAATGTGACAGTCACTTGCTGCTATATATACTGTGTTTTTATTTTTTTTAATATATAATTAAAACTACCAATTTTATTGTTGTACTACCCAATTTATTCTACAATTGGTATAACCTTTAGCGCTCCACCACACCTTTTTGTTTGTTTTTTCCTAGATTTTCAGGGGACTAGAAGCCCCCTAGTGTGAGCTGCTTGACCTCACACCCCCTTGAGGCGCCTGTTTGTTTCCAGCATTTTTTGCTCGGAAACTCTATTGGTTTAGTGTCTAGGTCAGGCATTCTCAACCACGGTCCTCAAGGCACACCAACAGTGCAGGTTTTGTAGATATCCAGGCTTGAGCACAGGTTAGTATCTGAGGGATTTTGATTAAACCATCTGTGCTGAAGCCTGGATATCACTAAAACCTGCACTGTTGGTGTGCATTGAGGACCGTGGTTGGGAATGCCTGGTCTACGTCGAGAACTATTGGTCAGTCAAAAAGTTCAAGTTTAAAAAAATATTTGAGCCGACATGCACTAGGGCATAGCGGAAGAATCAAATAGTGTGCCAAGTGCAGCGAGGCGCCGCGCCCGAAGCATGGCGAGGATAGCGAGCTATGTGGGGGGACGCAGCACACTTAGAGGGTGCCCATACCGACCTATGTTGACATGGACATCCAAAAAAAAAACCCTTTGAATGTCAACCTTTTGAATGTCGACCTTCTGACCCTGTTGACCACTAGTGGTCGACTTTTTTACTGTAGACCTAGACATTGCAGATCTAATATACCGTAACCAGCAGCACAGCACAACTACTCTAATACACCCCCCCCCCCTGCAGACAATGGGGGTTGTTCTGGTTTGTTCGGATCCTCCGTGCAAACGCACAGAGGTTCTATGTTTTGGTTGTGCGCAGGCTCATTTCTAATCCTGTGCATGCACCTGGTGCATGCGGCCACGCAAACAAAGTGTTCACCGCAGTGGCGTAACTATAAATTTTGCTCCCCCCCCTGCCAAAAAAGTTTGTGGCGCCCCCCATCCCCCCATGCTCCTTTCCAGTGTGTTTCCCCAGCATGTGACGTGATGATGTCACACGCATAGCGGAGAAGCCGAAGATAGGCTGAGAGACCAGCAGACACTGCTGCTTCCCCTGGCTCCAACACATCCCAGGCCGCCCCAGCATACCCATCCTCCCGCCCATCCTGTACACAGTAGCCAATAGCGGCTCTGTGTACAGTCAATTGAATCAATGGGGGGATTTGTCGTCTCTGTCATGGCCGCACTCACGCTGCAGCTGACTCGCCTTCGGTGCTCAGCCAGTGGGCAGCGGCAGGCAGCAGCATGTCAGTGCATCGAGCGGGTGCCCACACAGGCCCCACTGCCACTTGCTCCCCCAAGCGGCAGCTGGGGCTGCCTTACAGTAGTTACGCCACTGGTTCACCGGGCACACGCACCCGCGACTGCTGGTGGGGGATTCACCCATTGGAACGCCCGCCCAGCTGTCAGCTGTCCACCTAGTTCCTGTTGAGTGTGCACGCAAATCTAAGTGGCCTGAGAGACACTTAGATATGCGTGCACCTTCTACATAATTAGATGGTCGGCGACCATTGAATGATGTAGGTGTTTCCCCATAGGCTGCAAATGGATGTTTATGTTAAACATCCATTCACAGCCGTGCAGGTGGACCTGGCGTGCGAGGGGCGGGGGAGGGCGGATCTGCGAGCAGCAGGCGGCATCTGTGGGACTTGCAAGGCTGTGAATGTAGAAGCCTTGCGAGTCAAGCAGAATAAGGGCCAATGTACACCAGCAGGCTCCCGCACTGCCACCCGCCAAGTTGTGTACTTGTACTTATCTCTGTTGAAATGCTGTCAAAATTGTGCATCATTTCTGTCCTAGGTCAGCGTGTGCAGTGTGGGTTCCACCTACAATTATGAAATCCAACTCTTACAATTCATATAAAAATAGAAAAAAAATTGTGTAACATTGTTTATTTTACATGTATTTTACGTACCTTGGCAGCTACCAAAGCACTTAGCACACTTTGCCGTTTCCAATCCATGTGGTAAAAGTAAAGTATGAAAAAGTACAAAATTAAAGAAATTTTTGAAACAACTCATGTGCCCTTTCATGACGCCACCTGCTGGCCTGCGTGCAAAGTTGGCTGAATATCTGAATGATGTATACATTTATCACTTCACCTTCTTATCTGTCTTCTTATTTTTTTTCTTGTAGTTGTTCCATGTCCTGATACGATGACCAGCATCACAAGGAAGAACGTAACATATTTGTCTGTCTTACTGACTGCCACCTTTATCCTGGGATTTTTGTTTTGTGAAACTGTGAACACTCGGTTGGAAAACTGGAGACCTCCGTGTACCTGCTGTGAGGGTAGACTAACCACCAATACTATTAGCCCACTGCTCGACAACCGCACATTTATCATAGCTCCATATTTGGACAATCGAATACATAATAAACGCGCAGTCCGTATCCTCAGCATTATCCACCACACAGAGGTGAAGGAGCTGTACTGCTGGTTTTGTTGTACCGTAAACAAATCGGTGGAGGTTTCCCAGGCTCAGATAGACATACACACTGATCGGTTTGGGTTTCCCTATGGCACAACGGACCTGGTCTGTATAGAACCACCAGGCTGCAATGCCAAGTACCTATCTGTCCATACATCTCCTACAGGAAACATGATGCAGTTACCCCTGTTCCGAATACAAAACCAGGACATGAGACCATTTTCCGCCAACTTCACGGTCTGCATTTCCACCATGTTTGGGAATTATAGTAACATCTTACAGTTCATACAGACCATGGAGATGTACCGGATACTAGGGGCACAACGGGTAGTGATCTACTTCAATAAATGCAGCCCACAGATGGAGCACATTTTGCAATACTACATAGCTGAAGGTTTTCTAGAGCTGATATCCTGGCCAATTGACCAATATCTGAGACCAGCTCGAGCATGGCACCATTCTATGGACGCCAAGGACATAGGGTATTATGGCCAGTTGGCAACACTCAATGACTGTGTCTATCGGAACATGTACAGGAGTAAGTTTGTGCTGCTTAATGATCTTGATGAAATAATTCTTCCATTCAAACACCAGACATGGGACGGCCTGATTGAAAGTCTCCAGCAACAGAACCCAGGAGTTGGGATTTTTCTCTTTGAAAATCACGTGTTCCCTCAAACCGTTGCTGTAGATGGAAACTTCTCCAACACTTCATCTTGGAACACTTTGCCCGGATTTAATATACTTCAGCACGTTCTCCGTGAGCCGGATAGACCGGGCTATTTCAATAACAGAAAAATGATTGTGGATCCTAGAATGGTATTTCAAACATCTGTACACTCTGTTCTAAGATTTATTGGGGGTTATAAAGAAGTCTCTATGGAGACGGCTCTGCTTTACCATTGCACAAAGCCTCATCAGAACTTAACTAAAACATCTTTGATTGAAGATAAATCTATATGGAGACATAATGCTTCTTTGATTAGAAATGTTAACAATGTCCTGAGCCAAATACACTTACAGTCATAAAACCCAAGGAAAAGGTCATTCTAGTCTATGATTTTAACAACATTCCCCCACCTCTGCTTTGCAAACTGCTCTGTTGAGTACTGACATGCTGATTTGCTCCTCTAAACTTACTTGCTTACTTGCTGACTTGCTTATCTAAACGTTATTTTTCCTTGGCTTTTTCAACCACTTTACCTTCAAAATAATAATAATAATTGTATTTATCAAGCACTCTTTCTCCAATAGGACTCAAGGCACTTAACAGATAGAATGAATGTCATACAGTACAGGAACAATGAAATACAAATTTTTTTTTCATAAACTACACTTAAAGGAATTACAGATATGCTTGAGTAAACAGGAAAGTCTTGAGTCTGTTTTTGAAGGATTCTAGAGTGGGAGGGTCTCTTGAACTGTGTGGTGAAGTGAGTTCCATAGAGTCAGAGCCACAAGGCTAATCACTCGACCACCAGATGAATTATGGGAGATTCTAGCTACTGCTAAAAGTCGCCCATCTACAGATCGCAGTAATCAGGTGGGACAGTATGGAACCAGAAGCTGCTTCAGGTACCTTGGGCCTTGGTCATGTAGGGCTTTGAAACTGAGGGCAGGATGTACTAAGGGGTTTTACCACATTTTCAAATGTACTAAGACCCGCCCGCTGCTTTTTCGCCGGGCAGGGTATCATCACCTTTGGGTGGCGATACCCTATAGAAGCCTTTGGGCTCCTTACCACCACCCTCCCCCTGGATTATCTTTCTTCAAGAAGCCTGGACCCAGAAGGTAAACAACTCCTCCCCCTAGCAAGGCAGCCAGAGGTCTATCCAGCTGCAGGGGGGAGGAGGAGGCGCTGAGGACAGCCTGCTTGGGCATCCAGCTGTGGGGGGAGGAGGTGGCACCCAGGGAGGTGACCCCCATGCACACCACATCACAAGTATCGTGGGGGTTTCCGTCACTGCATTGCTAATTGCATATGTCAGTACATATGCGATAGCATCGCAGCGGTGGGGCAGCAATGTATTTTAATACATCCGGCCCTCAGTAAATTAATTTGTCCATCTGCTCAACAAGTCTTTCCTATAGTCTACCAACCTTAGATTCCTTCAGTCATTCCTCAGGGGTAGAATTCTGCATCATTCTTTCCTACTATTCTCCATGCTCCTTCTGTACTCTCCACCCTATGCCCTTCCACCTCCTCCAGTCCCAAACCCCCACCTTCATTTTGAAGGAGACTCCCTGAAATAGCAGCAATCTCCCTCTCTCCCTCATTAGTCTACCAATCTCCCTCATTTCACCTTGCCCACATTACACTGTTACAGGAATGAGAGATAGATACATTTACACAGAATCATCAGCGCCATTTCCCAGCACATTACTGAGTATAGTAGCTCTTACTAACTGCTTTGGGGATCATCTACATTTGGATGTCAGTCATTTTACAAGATTCCTCTCAGATGTAGCAGTACACACCCACACTTCTAGGTGCCACATTTAAAATATCTTTTCACCATCTCTCCATATATGCAACTAGGGTACTTATGTAGTATCTGGGCTGCCGATTTTTTGATTGTATGCCTTAAGTTAAGGCATACAATCAGATGCGATGCGATGCGATATCGCATCGCATCGCATCGCATCCGATATCGGATGCGATGACCCGATTTTTCCATAGGAATCAATGTTAAAATGATTCCTATGGAAAAATGGGTCCTTTTCATACCCCTACTATCCAAGTGGGCATGGAGTTGGATATAAACCTGTGGCGAGCGTAGCGAGCCACCGAGCCCGAAGCGTGGCGAGCGAAGCGAGCCCCGCGAGGGGACGGTATTCGTCCCCTCGCGGGGCTCGCTTCGCTCGCCACGCTTCGGGCTCGGTGGCTCGCTACGCTCGCCACAGGTTTATATCCAACTCCATGCCCACTTGGATAGTAGGGGTATGAAAAGGACCCATTTTTCCCATTGAATTCCATGTTAAAATGGACTCAGTCCATTTTAACATTGATTCCTATGGAAAAATCGGGTCATCGCATCGCATCGCATCGCATCGAATCGCATGGTCGCATGCGATGCGATGCGATCTCCCGATCCGACCCGATTTAGAAATCGGCAGCCCAGATACTACATAAGTACCGCAACTAGACACGCCCTTTGGGTGGAGCATGACACGCCCCCTCAATGGGGGCACTGTCCAACATTCTGCTACCAACTATAATCTCCCTGAAACTAGTTTTTAAAAGTAGGCAAGTATGGCTAGTGCTGCTCACAGCGACTGTTTTTATTTTTTGGGTGCAATATTTAAACTTCAGAATAGTCAATGTGAGTGGTGCTGGCATTTTAAGTGGATATTTTGAGGAACTCTCACTGCAACATTGGCACTCAAATGGTTAAAACCACACATTTATTCACACAATGACCTGCCCGGCGTTGCCTGGGAAAACTTTTTTTTTTTTAATTGTCAAAATTGCTGTAAAATGTTGTCTTATGCAGTGCCAAAGGCTCAAAATTGTAATTTATCAAAACCTCCATCAGAATTTTAGAATGTGTTTGCACTGATACTCAGTGACAGCAATGAAATCAGGTGCGGTGTTGTGGTGTGAAACACACCTCTCCTGACTTGACAGCTTGTGTTGATGAATTCCACATGCACCCCTGAGATTTAGCACCTATGACGCAGTTATGTTTTGTTGTTTGTGTTTGTGTAAGTAACGTTATTGAATTTGCCCGGAGGCAAGATACATTTTGGAGCCCCCCCCCCCCAGTCGGATCTGGCCGAAATCGGACCAAAATCGGCTAGTTTTGATGTCCCCTCAGATCCGATGCGCGGTCCCATGCGCATCGGATCTGCGTCCGGTGGTCGGACCTGCTGCACGTCCGACCACCCGACTTGGGACCTAGTGGGGCGGCGCGGCGGTAGAGGGAGCAGGGGGGGCTGGGGACGCTGCGGGGGACACAGGCGGCATAGAGCCGGGCAGGGGGAGCCGGCGGGAGCTGTCAGTACGTAATAAAAAAAAAAAGCCCATACAATGAATGGGCGGCCTGTGATTGGCTGAGCGCTCTCTCAGCCAGTCAGCAATTGGCTGAGAGAGCGCTCAGCCAATCACAGGCTGCCCATTCATTGTATAGGCTTTTTTTTTCTAGCACTGACAGCTCCCGGCTCTATGCCGCCTGTGTCCCCCGCAGCGTCCCCAGCCCCCCTGCTCCCACCAGCAGCCCTGCTCTGTAGGGCCCCCCCCCCCTGCTCCCCGGGCTCCCCTGCTCCCCGAGATGATTTATCACATGTAAAAAATTTCACATCAAGTGCTAATCTAATCAAGCTCCCCCGGGGAGCAGCCGGGGAAGCTCAGGGGGACGTCGGGGGCGACTTGTCCTAAGGACAAGTCGCCCTAGTGTATGGGGGCCTTAAGTGTGTGAGGTGCGCTATCTATGTGTGTGCTGTGTGTATCGGTGCAATGTTCAAGTGTGTGTGTGTTCTGTGTGTTGTACTGTTTTTGGATGTGTTGTACTGTGAGTGGTGTGTTATATGTGTGTGTGTTGTGTCTATCTGTCCAATGTGTAGGTGTGTGAGCCGTGGGCTGATTTTCGAACGAATGCAATGAATTGGGCATCAGCACACACCTACAGCATGTCAGGGCCGGATTAACAATGGGCCTGATGGAGCTACAGCTCCAGGCCCACTCTCCAAATCGGCCCATTCTGTAGATGAGCACTGTGGCTTTCCAACAAGCCCAGCCCCGCGTCACTAGGCCCATGGGAACCAGAGATACCGCCGGGCAAAGCTGGAACGTTTTTCCCATAGGATAACATGAGACCCACTAATTCTGACCCTCATCCAGTTCTGACGGCTGCCAGTTCCCCCCCTGGCATCACAGAAGCTCGAGGTTGATCTCATTCGAACCCAAATTCCTGGGCCTTCAATCTGATATCAGGCTGGTTCATATCGAAAATTGGTTCCAGAGGTATTGCAGGAAAGGGGATTTTTTTTATTTATTTCTGAAATGTAATTTCATGACTGTTAATGTTATTTGAGGGCAGATTTATACAGAACCAAATGGCCCAGTATCATGGGACCAAAGTCCTTTGAAGCCCACTTAAAAGTTCTTCAATATGATACTGGTCTCATGTAAACGAGTCAGTTGGTTCCGAAAATATAGCCAGTTAAACAATAAAGCGGGTTAAAGGGGGGGGGGGGGGGGGGTGTTTCTCTCGCCTTCACACCAGAAAATGTAAAAGGGGCCAGCCCTGCATGATCCTGGGACCATATTTCTGGGTAAGCCCTGAATTTTCTGGTGTGAAAGGGGTATTATTTCAAATAGCCGGGACCTTCATTGCTCTGTATACAGCCGGGCAGTCCCCCGCTCTCTGCCTGGCTATCAATGGCTGATTCTTCTGCCCAGCATTGGCTGTCCCCCAGTTTCCACGAGCATGTATTCCTCCTTGGCAATGAGCATGTAATCCCACATGGCAATGAGCATGGAACCCCTTGCAATGAGCATGGAGCCCCTGTCAATGAACACGTAGGTAAGCAGCACTTATGTAGCATCATTTTTAATAGGCATTATGGTGTTTGGCATAATACATAATACATAATGGAAATTATGGTGTGTAGCTTAACATGTAATGGGCACTATGGTGTAAATTTTTAATGCGCGCCTTCGGCGCACACTGTCCCTGTTTTTGAAGCATTTTGGCTCAATCCATGTGGCAAAATATAAATTTTGCCTTAATCTGTGTGGCATAACTTGAATTTTGACTCAATCCGTGTGCCATTGTGTGAATTTTGGCTCATTCCATGTGGCATAATGTGTAAGAGGCAAGTACAGTATAAGGGGGTTACTATTGTGTTGCATGATTTGTATAAGGGGTATATGGTGTGGTAAACTTAGGTGACCACATAAAAAGTGCTGATGCCGCCTCACCCTGCAAGTATCTAAGGACATTAGCATCCTGTGGGTGCACCTTTGGAGGGCACCTGGCCAATATATCTCCCTGCATCCTGTGATTGTCGGAATTTGTAAAAAAAAAAATAATAAAAAAAAAAAAATTATTATATATATATATATATATATTCCAACAGAGGTACAGCACTCCAGCCACTTAAACACAAACTTTCTTTATCCAAATCATATGCTCTAACACATTTCACCTATAACTCAAGTTGCAATAAAGGCATCTTACATACAATTCTAACCATATGTCTCACAATACAAACGTTCACAAATTAAGGGGGCGCAGCCCCTTACGCCGGTGTGAAGAGCGCCCATAATCACCAAAGGGGGAAATTTACTAAGAATACGAATACATATAATTGTATTCGTATTCTTGCTACGAATGAATACGACTGCATACCTCGTATACAAAGTCGTGTTCCGGAGGGGAATTTACAAAGCAGTCATATACGACTGCTTTGTAACCCGGTTTCTTGGCTCCTGATTGGCCGCTAGGCAGCCAATAGAAATCATTCTGAGAAGAGGCGCAGAAGATGAAACATCTCTGCGTGTCTCCCCAGTCCGATGCGGAGAGTGCGGGGAGCGCCGGCAGCTTGAAGATTACCTGGACTACGTCGGACCAAGAGAAGACATCTTCACCACAGGACCCGGTGAGTAGGATTTCCTTCCACAGCTCCACTATGGATTACTTCGGACCCGGACACCGCCATGGACCTGGAGGATGACACGGATGCTGACATGGACATGGAGGATGACACAGGACCCCGGACACCAGGACCGAGGGCTACCTATGGGCTCAAGATAGGTAAGTATCAGTATGTATGGGCTTTGGATGAATTAAAGTTTTATTTTCATTGTGTCAGTGTGTATTTATTTTACTATTTTTATTACTGTGGTACTACAAGTGCCAGCGGGCCCTTTAATGCCCCGCAGGCTGGGACTTGTGGTTCTCCAACTCCCATCTTGCGGGGGAGGCTTGCTGGGACTTATAGTTCCACAGTTTTAAACAATAGTTTTTCGTCTATTTTTTTACAATCCGCCCGGTGGCCACCGCACAGGGCCACCGGGGACAGCACCAGGCTTCAGCCTGGTCAGGTAAGTCCTGGAGGGGGGGACCCCTTTATTGGGGGGGTTCCCACTCCCCCAGGGCCCCTGGCCAGGCTGACTGGTCAGTAGGGATGAATGTTTTGACTGCGGGACCTTATATAATAAGTGTCCCCCGGCTGTGATATTACCCTGCTGGCTGGTTTGGCCTGGGGCTGGTTCTTAAAATACGGGGGACCCCTAGTCAATTTGTCCCCCCGTATTTTGGGAACCAGCCCTGGACCTGGAGCTGGTTGTAAAAAAATCGGGGAACCCCTATTTGTCGGGTTCCCTGATTTTTTATTACGGCCCGGCTCTTTTAGCCTGGTGCTTGTTTCAGCTGTGGGGGAGACGCCACGCTGATTTTTTTTCATGTATTTATTTATTTTATTTTTTTGACACTAAAGCCTGCACGGATCTGACTGATCCGTGCAGGCTAAAGCCAAATACGACAGGAAAATAAGATGTATTTTCCTGCCGTATATTCGTGGCAGTTTTACACTAATTAGCAGCCGTATTTTCAATACGGCTGCTTAGTAAATCAGGAACCACCATTCTTTTGAATGGTGATTCCTGTCATATTCTATCGATGGTGTAGACATTCGTATTTGTAAATACAAATACGAATGTCCCATCAATATGAATACAAATATTTGTATTTTTGGCATAGTAAATGGCAAAAATATGAATACACCCAAAAAATTTGTATTTTCGTAGAATTTTTTCTACTAAATCATCTTACTAAATTTCCCTCAGAGTGTGTAGGTCCTCTTGAACTCCTTACAATTTGAAAGACCTTCACTGGTATCTGTGGGTATTTATATCGTTGTTAGAAGATGAGCATGTTCAGGAGTTTTTTTTGTTTTATTTTGTGTTTTTTTTTATATAAAAAAGACCCAATGTATTCTAATTCTAATAACATATCAAATGAAGTTATTAGAATTGGTGAAAAACCGCCTAATCGCCCAAAAAGGTCATTAAATGGTTCGGATCAGCTACCAAAACAATCTACAACATAAATTGGCCTAGTGTCAGTATATAAACATTTGTAGCATGGTAATACTCAATTGTTAAGAGTGTATAATACGATCAGCAGGGCATAATTCATAAATATCCCTTTACAAAAATGCTTAGTATAATGCGTTGGCATATTAAAAAAACATTATACCCAAAGAGCGGCATACCTGGCCAGTAGTTACAGCAATGTAAGGGTGCTACAATGACATCCTTCTATACACCAAATACATCCAAATATCCTTAAGTGTAGTGACATTCAGAAGAATATGACAAACTTCATATTGTACAGAGGCAATGAAACATATACATATATATACACTGTATAAATATATTAGTTGAAAGTATAAAGACACACCCATGAGCAGACCACCCAACCAGAACACTGGCCACGTTCCCCACATTATTAGGTGCTGGCCACAACCCCTATTATTGCGCATAATAGGCCCTTAATAATTTTCAGCTCCAGGCCCATTTAGACCTTAATCTGGCACATGATGTGCTGTGCTGACAGCAGGCTCAGCATGAGCTCTCTCACGCTGTTAGTGAGACGCTCTTGCTGAGCCTGCTGTCAGCACACCACATGCTGTAGGTGTGTGCTGATGCTAGGCTGGGGGGGGGGGGGGGGGGGGGGCAATTACTCCCCCTCCTCCCTCCGACTTCAGAGTGTTTTTTCACCCACCTCTAAACATTTTGGGGGCATGTAGAGTTGTCTGTGTATATGTATGTATGTATATATATATATGTGTGTGTGTGTGTGTGTGTGTGTGTGTGTGTGTGTGTGTGTGTGTATATATATATATATATATATATATATATATATATATATATATTACTATTTTTGAAGGAGGGCACTCACCATTCTACAGATAAAAACTCGACATTTATTTATTCCATTAAAATATTGAAGTTATATTGACCAAGTTCAATATTTTAATGGAATAAATAAAAGTCGAGTTTTTATCTGCAGAATGGTGAGTGCCCTCCTTCAAAAATAGTGTTTTGTGGTCTTGTGCCTTGGAGTGAGCAACATCTGGATGAATTGTGTGCGGATTCCATATATATATATATATATATATATATATATATATATATATATATATATATATATATATTCGGAAAAAAAGGGGGGTAGTGACCTTAACCTGCACTTTTTGGAAAGCAGCACTACACTAGGGCCTCGCTGTTAATAGAGGTCCAATGGAAAGAGATAAAGAAAAAGAGGTGCGCTTATATGTGTTTCACCAACAACAGACTTCTCTTAACCCCTTCATGACAGAGCCAGTTTGTGCCTTCATGACAGAGCCCTTTTTTTCAAATCTGACATGTCTCACTTAAGTGGGGATAACTTTTTTTTGCTTTTACTTATCCCAGTGATTTTGAGATTGTTTTCTCGTGACACATTGTACTTCAAGTTAGTGGTAAATTTTCGTCGATACAGTCTGTGTTTTTTTGTGAAAAATACCAAAATATCGTGAAAAAATGGAAAATTTTGCAATTTGCAAAATGTTAAATTTTCTGCTTGTGAGACAAATAATCATACCACTCAAAATAGTTAATAACTAACATAGACCATATGTCTACTTTATGTTTCCATCATTATTTCAACTTCCTTTTAATTTTTTTGGACACTAGGAGGCTTACAATATGAATAGCAAATTCTCAAATTTTCATGAAAATTTCAAACACTGATTTTTTTAGGGACCAGTTCAGTTCTGATGTGACTTTGAGGGACTTGTATGTGAGACACCCCCATAAATGATGCCATTTCAAAAACTGCACCCCTCACAGTATTCAAAACAGCATTTTGGAAGTTTGTTAACCCTTTAGGTGTTTCACAGGAATTAAAACAAAGTGTAGGTGAAATTTCAAAATTTCTTTTTTTTTGCAGAGTTTCAATTTTAATACATTTTTCTAACGAATACAGTAGATTTTACTAGAGAAATGTGACTAAAAATTGATTCCCCCAATTCTTTTGTTTTCAAAAATATCCTATATGTGGCCCTAGTGTGCACGTTGACCAAACCACAGGCTTCATAATAGAAGGAGCACCTACTTGATTTTGGAGCCTCCTTTTTATGAGATTTTTTTTTAGGCACCATGTAGGTTTCTAGGCACCATAAGTGCTAAAAGTTAGGAACCTCCCCCACAAGTCACCCCATTTTGCAATCTACACCCCTCAGGGAATTCATCTAGGGGTATAGTGTACATTTCAAACCCCCAGGGGTTTCACCAATTTTGGTACAACTGGGATGTGAAAATGAAAAATTACATTTTTTTACACAAACATGCAGTTCTGGCTCAAAATTTTTCATTTTCACAAGGAATGAAGGAGACAAAGCACCCCAAAATCTGTGCCCCAATTTCTCCCGAGTACGGCAATGCCTCACATGTGACCAAAAAATACCAGTTGGGTGCATGGCAGGACTCAGAAGGGAAGGAGTGATTTTTGGATTTTGCAGCACAGATTTTGGTGGAATGAATGGTGGGTGCTATGTTGCACCAATACAGTGGAACCCCCCCACAAGTCACCCCATTTTGCAAAGTACACCCCTCAGGGAATTCATCTAGGGGTATAGTGTACATTTCAAACCCCCAGGGGTTTCACCAATTTTGGTACAACTGGGATGTGAAAATGGAAAATTACATTTTTTTACACAAACATGCAGTTCTGGCTCAAAATTTTTCATTTTCACAAGGAATGAAGGAGACAAAGCACCCCAAAATCTGTGCCCCAATTTCTCCCGAGTACGGCAATGCCTCACATGTGACCAAAAAATACCAGTTGGGTGCATGGCAGGACTCAGAAGGGAAGGAGTGATTTTTGGATTTTGCAGCAAAGATTTCGGTGGAATGAATGGTGGGTGCTATGTTGCATTAGCAAGACTCCCAAAGCACCAATACAGTGGAACCCCCCCACAAGTCACCCCATTTTGCAAAGTACACCCCTCAGGGAATTCATCTAGGGGTATAGTGTACATTTCAAACCCCCAGGGGTTTCACCAATTTTGGTACAACTGGGATGTGAAAATGGAAAATTACATTTTTTTACACAAACATGCAGTTCTGGCTCAAAATTTTTCATTTTCACAAGGAATGAAGGAGACAATGCACCCCAAAATCTGTGCCCCAATTTCTCCAGAGTACGGCAATGCCTCACATGTGACCAAAAAATACCAGTTGGGTGCATGGCAGGACTTAGAAGGGAAGGAGTGATTTTTAGATTTTGCAGCTCAGATTCTGGTGGTTTTTTGGTGGGTGCTATGTCGCATTAGCAAGACCCCCCAAGCACCAATACAGTGGAACCCCCCCACAAGTCACCCCATTTTGCAAAGTACACCCCTCAGGGAATTCATCTAGGGGTATAGTGTACATTTCAAACCCCCAGGGGTTTCACCAATTTTGGTACAACTGGGATGTGAAAATGGAAAATTACATTTTTTTACACAAACATGCAGTTCTGGCTCAAAATTTTTCATTTTCACAAGGAATGAAGGAGACAATGCACCCCAAAATCTGTGCCCCAATTTCTCCCGAGTACGGCAATGCCTCACATGTGACCAAAAAATACCAGTTGGGTGCATGGCAGGACTCAGAAGGGAAGGAGTGATTTTTGGATTTTGCAGCAAAGATTTTGGTGGAATGAATGGTGGGTGCTATGTTGCATTAGCAAGACTCCCAAAGCACCAATACAGTGGAACCCCCCCACAAGTCACCCCATTTTGCAAAGTACACCCCTCAGGGAATTCATCTAGGGGTATAGTGTACATTTCAAACCCCCAGGGGTTTCACCAATTTTGGTACAACTGGGATGTGAAAATGGAAAATTACATTTTTTTACACAAACATGCAGTTCTGGCTCAAAATTTTTCATTTTCACAAGGAATGAAGGAGACAATGCACCCCAAAATCTGTGCCCCAATTTCTCCAGAGTACGGCAATGCCTCACATGTGACCAAAAAATACCAGTTGGGTGCATGGCAGGACTTAGAAGGGAAGGAGTGATTTTTAGATTTTGCAGCTCAGATTCTGGTGGTTTTTTGGTGGGTGCTATGTCGCATTAGCAAGACCCCCCAAGCACCAATACAGTGGAACCCCCCCACAAGTCACCCCATTTTGCAAAGTACACCCCTCAGGGAATTCATCTAGGGGTATAGTGTACATTTCAAACCCCCAGGGGTTTCACCAATTTTGGTACAACTGGGATGTGAAAATGGAAAATTACATTTTTTTACACAAACATGCAGTTCTGGCTCAAAATTTTTCATTTTCACAAGGAATGAAGGAGACAATGCACCCCAAAATCTGTGCCCCAATTTCTCCCGAGTACGGCAATGCCTCACATGTGACCAAAAAATACCAGTTGGGTGCATGGCAGGACTTAGAAGGGAAGGAGTGATTTTTAGATTTTGCAGCTCAGATTCTGGTGTTTTTTTGGTGGGTGCTATGTCGCATTAGCAAGACCCCCCAAGCACCAATACAGTGGAACCCCCCCACAAGTGACCCCATTTTGCAAACTACACCCCTCAGGGAATTCATCTAGGGGTATAGTGTACATTTCAAACCCCCAGGGGTTTCACCAATTTTGGTACAACTGGGATGTGAAAATGGAAAATTACATTTTTTTACACAAACATGCAGTTCTGGCTCAAAATTTTTCATTTTCACAAGGAATGAAGGAGACAAAGCACCCCAAAATCTGTGCCCCAATTTCTCCCGAGTACGGCAATGCCTCACATGTGACCAAAAAATACCAGTTGGGTGCATGGCAGGACTTAGAAGGGAAGGAGTGATTTTTGGATTTTGCAGCTCAGATTCTGGTGGAATTTTGGTGGGTGCTATGTCGCATTAGCAAGACCCCCCAAGCACCAATACAGTGGAACCCCCCCACAAGTGACCCCATTTTGCAAACTACACCCCTCAGGGAATTCATCTAGGGGTATAGTGTACATTTCAAACCCCCAGGGGTTTCACCAATTTTGGTATAACTGGGATGTGAAAATGGAAAATTACATTTTTTTACACAAACATGCAGTTCTGGCTCAAAATTTATCATTTTCACAAGGAATGAAGGAGACAAAGCACCCCAAAATCTGTGCCCCAATTTCTCCCGAGTACGGCAATGCCTCACATGTGACCAAAAAATACCAGTTGGGTGCATGGCAGGACTCAGAAGGGAAGGAGTGATTTTTGGATTTTGGAGCACAGATTTTGGTGGAATGAATGGTGGGTGCTATGTTGCATTACCAATACAGTGGAACCCCCCCACAAGTCACCCCATTTTGCAAACTACACCCCTCAGGGAATTCATCTAGGGGTATAGTGTACATTTCAAACCCCCAGGGGTTTCATCAATTTTGGTACAACTGGGCAGTGAAAATGAAAAAAATACATTTTTTTACACAAAAATGTACTTCTGGCTCAAAATTTTTCATTTTCACAAGGAATGAAGGAGACAAAGCACCCCAAAATCTGTGCCCCCATTTCTCCAGAGTACGGCAATGCCTCACATGTGACCAAAAAATTCCAGTTGGGTGCATGGCAGGACTCAGAAGGGAAGGAGTGATTTTTGGATTTTGCAGCAAAGATTTTGGTGGAATGAATGGTGGGTGCTATGTTGCATTACCAATACAGTGGAACCCCCCCACAAGTCACCCCATTTTGCAAACTACACCCCTCAGGGAATTCATCTAGGGGTATAGTGTACATTTCAAACCCCCAGGGGTTTCATCAATTTTGGTACAACTGGGCAGTGAAAATGAAAAAAATACATTTTTTTACACAAAAATGTACTTCTGGCTCAAAATTTTTCATTTTCACAAGGAATGAAGGAGACAAAGCACCCCAAAATCTGTGCCCCCATTTCTCCAGAGTACGGCAATGCCTCACATGTGACCAAAAAATACCAGTTGGGTGCATGGCAGGACTCAGAAGGGAAGGAGTGATTTTTGGATTTTGCAGCTCAGATTCTGGTGGAATGAATGGTGGGTGCTATGTGGCATTAGCAAGACCCCCGAAGCACGGTGAAATGATGAACCTAATAATCCATAGATGTGTGGTATATTTTAAAGCACTCCTTTATACATAGGCCGGGTTTGTCGGGGCAAGTTTCACAGTGGAAAATAGTTTCCTTTCTTATTCCCTTTTTATAACAAACTTTGCACCTTTTTTGTGTCCTGCCCTTTCTTGCAGTGGAGGGGATTTCGTTGGGAAAATGCTGCCCTGGTACAATACGGGGGCCAGTACTAGAAGTACTGGGGCCCTCTGCCTGCTGATTCCCAAATGTTAGGCTCTTTATGACTTCCTCTTGAAAGTGCATAAATGTCCCCCTCTGGCCGGTAGAACGGAATAGCACGTAAGCGTTATACAGTGCCATCTGGATGATATACACGGCCAGCTTCTTGTACCAGATATTTGTTTTCCGCAGGGCACTGTACGGCTTTAGTACCTGATCTGAAAGATCCACTCCGCCCATGTACTTATTGTAATCTAGGATACAATTTGGTTTGGAGGTGTGGGTACTGGTACCTCGTACAGGGATGGAGGTGGTACTGTCTCCATGAATTGTTGTCAGTATAAGGACATCCCTCTTGTCCTTATATTTGACCAACAACATATTTTCGGTGCATATTCCCCTGCTTTCACCCCTTCTCATTACTTGGGCAATGTGCGTTTTGGGGAGGCCTCTTTGGTTCTTGCGCACAGTACCGCAAGCTGCTGTACCTCTTGAACCAAGGGCCTTAAACAGGGGGATGCTGGTGTAAAAGTTATCCACATAGAGGTGATAACCCTTATCCAGGAAGGGGTGCATTAAATCCCAGACAATTTTTCCACTAACACCTACGAGGGAGGGGGGGCATTCTGGTGGTTCAATTCTTGAATCCTTCCCTTCATATACCCTAAACTTGTGGGTGTACCCTGTGGTGCTTTCACACAGCTTATACATTTTTATGCCATACCTTGCCCTCTTACTGGGAAGGTACTGGCGGAATTTAACCCTTCCTTTAAAATGTATAAGGGACTCGTCGATACTAATACATTTATCAGGGATGTATAGCTCTGCAAATTTGGCACTGAAATGATCAATGACCGGCCTGACTTTGAATAGCCTGTCAAAGGTGGGATCATCTCTGGGTGGGCACTGTGCATTATCGGTGTAATGTATAAATTTATGGATTGCCTCAAAACGAGCCCGGGGCATGGCCATACGGTGAAATGGGGTGCTGTACAGAACATCTGTACTCCAATATTGCCTAATTTGTGGCTTTTTTACTATGCCCATATGTAACACCAGACCCCAAAACGTCATCATCTCTACTGCATCTACAGGGGTCCACCTAGCAAATGATGTCGTGGGGTTTTGAGCAATAAACTGCTGGGCATATAAATTAGTTTGGTCCACCATTAAATTTATAAAATCATCAGAGAAAAATAATTTGAAAAAGTCAATTTCTCTGAGACCTGTTGAATCAAATTGGATTCCTGGGATGGCCAAAAACTCAGGAACCTGGGGCTCAAAATTGTCTGGTGGTGGGGTCCATACGAGATCAATTATTGGGGGGGGGGTCTCAGCTGCTCTACGGGGGCGTCTTTGAGGGGGTCCCTCATCATCAGAGGAGGAAGAGGAGCTTAAGACAAATCCTTCAAATTCCCCGCTTGCCTCACTGGCTGTGTCAGAGTCAGATGCAAGCATGGCATATGCCTCCTCCACCGAATACATTCTCCTGGATGACTGGGACGACATTTGGGATGACATTTGGGATGCCATTTATATTTTTGTGTTACTGGTAGTGAAATGTTTCAACACGTGTATAGTGTAGGGGGGGGTACAAACTTTATTTCAACCCAGGGGGTATGTAGTGTGTATTGTGTATGTAGTGCAGAAAAAAAAAATACAAAAAAAAAAAAATTGAAGGGTTCAAAAAAAAAAAAATGGAAGGGGTTAAAAAAAAAAAAAATGGAAGGGGTTAAAAAAAAAAAAAATGGAAGGGGTTAAAAAAAAAAAAAAAGGTCCTGCGCCAAAAATTGAGCACAGATGTTGGTCAGTAACGTCCGTCACTGAACAGCGCTCAAAGGCAACAGGAATTTGATCAAAAAAAAAAAAAAATAGATCAACCCTGTGCCGAAAAAGCTGATCAGTGATGTACGTCACTGATCAGTGCACAGTGGCCACAGGACACACACAAAATCACAGTGTGTGTAAAAAAAAAATGTAAAAAAGACCCCACAGCACTCACAAAAAATAAAAAAAGGTGATCAGTGATGCGACACTGATTACCAGTGAGGGGCAGCAGGTGCACAACCTTTGGTGGTACTGACAGGTATATATAAAAAAAAAAAACCTCTGTACCCCCAAAAAGTTGCTGATCACCTCAGATATAGTGATCAGCACAAAAAGGCGGGGGCAGCCGACACAAAATTTAGCACTCTATCACTATCTCTCTCTATCTCTCACTATCTATCACTCTATGACACTGCAGCAGTTATATAAAAAATATATAGCACAATCTGTCACTATCTCTCTATCTCTCTCTCTCTATCTCTCTCTATCTATCTATAGCTCTATCACACTGCAGCAGCACAAAATATAGCACTAGGCCTCTCTATCTCTCTCTATCTCTCTCTATCTCTTTCAGTTATATAAAAAATATATAGCACAATCTGTCACTATCTCTCTCTCTATCTCTCTCTCTCTATCTCTCTCTATCACACTGCAGCAGCACAAAATATAGCACTAGGCCTCTCTATCTCTCTCTATCTCTCTCTATCTCTTTCAGTTATATAAAAAATATATAGCACAATCTGTCACTATCTCTCTCTCTATCTCTCTCTCTCTATCTCTCTCTATCTATAGCTCTATCACACTGCAGCAGCACAAAATATAGCACTAGGCCTCTCTATCTCTCTCTATCTCTCTCTATCTCTCTCTATCTCTCTCTCTCTAACTCTCTCTAACTCTCTATCTATCTAATAAATCGCAGCAGCACAAGATGCAGCACAAGATGCAGCACAGGATGTCACAAAATGTCACAATATCAATGATCAATGATCAGGTAAGGGTTCTGGTCAGTATAGGCGGCAGGTGGGGCACGGTGACCGCACTGCACGCTTTTCCAGACCGGAATGGCGTCTGCAGTGCAGTCACCGTTAGTTTAAACCCCCCTCCACGGCTGTGATTGGTCCGTCGGTCCGACGGACCAATCACGGCCTTTGGGGGCGGGCGGGGTGAGGTGGGGTGACACCAGTGTCACCCTTACACCCCGCGGTGATTGGTGCTGTACTTTACAGCACCAATCACCTCCGATCCCGTGTCACCGGCGAACGTTATTCGCCGGTGACACAGGAAAACGCTGTGAATGGCTGTTCACACTGAACAGCCAATCACAGCGATCGGCGACGGGGGGGCGGCATCGCAGCCCCCCCTGGGCATGCAGGGACATGTCTGCTGTCAGGGACAGCAGACATCGTCCCTCTGTCACTGCGTCTCTAGACGCAGTGACAGTTTTAAGCCATGACGTATATATACGTCAACGGTCGGGAAGTACTTCCCGGCCATGACGTATATATACGTCAATTGTCGTGAAGGGGTTAAAAATAGAATGTGTTTATTCCAAACAATAAAAAGATTTTCATATAAAATATATAAAATACAGAATACAGCAATTTTCCGGTAAGTATTTTCACATAGGTGTATTGATTCCTGATTTGACCTCAGGTGTATATTGGTCTGAGAAACCCTACGCGTTTCGTCCCTTAGGGACTTCTTCAGGGGTAATACACCGAGATCAATCAGTTTAAGCGGTTATCACTCATAGATATACTGTGAGAGGAACCTTTGAGATGAACAAGTTAAAGTGTGTCCGAAGTAGGTATTCGTGAGTCATGAAACGGTTGGTATTCGATATCATGAATATTGGCGTGGTCAGAAATTAACAATAATAGAACACCTCTCCTGCTGTGTCCTTTCCAATTCAGCGGTATATTCAGTGCCTATGTCGAATGGGGTGTCCGCAGTCCAGGTGGATATATATATAGTCACGTGGTTTACATTATTAAGTGCCCTTGTGGCCTTTACTATGTAGGGAAAACCATCCGCGCTTTTAAAGAGAGAATTGCTCTACATAGAACTGCCATTCGCGCTGCTCTCAACAATAAACCAAACGAGCAACCAGTAGCGAAACATTTCGCAACTCATAAACACAGCCTTGCTAGCCTCAGATATATTATCATAGACCAGGTTCCGGAAGATTTGAGAGGTGGTGATAGAGGAAGAAGACTTCTGCAATTGGAAACGAAGTGGATATTCCACTTGGATACCGTTAGACCCAAGGGTCTGAATGAACAACTGACTTACAACATGTTTCTTTAATCCTATCCCTCGATTTACCCAGTACTCTAATCCACCCCAAAAATAGTCTGCTTGCCCCCTATGGTGCCCTCAGCGATGTTGTCAATCTTTTGTATAGTTTGTTTATTTATGCACATGCACTTGATTGTCACTAATTTTGTTTTTGTGTCTCTTCGGCAGCATTCATGTCCCCTCAGCGTCGGTGTTGCTAGGCAACCGTCACCTCCGAGTGGGAATCCGGATGTGAGACGTTACTGAGTCCTGTCATGTGACTTACCACTCAGGAAGTCGAACGGAAGCAGAGCCAGCCGGTGGGAGGAGAGTCATGGAGGTGGTCCGGTGTGAACACATAAAGGTATGTTTTGTAATCTGTTTAAATGTCCCTGCCTTGAAAACGGAATTAAATCCGAAACGTAGGCCACCTGCTTGTCTGTGTGAGCTTCTTTTCTGAACAAAGCCCGTGAGAGTGCCGCAGCCTCCCGCTGTCTACAAATTTCTTCATGCGTTGAACCCCGGCCACTGTTACCCTGTAAGCGAGGAGTGCCCGCCCCTGTCATATATATATATATATATATATATATATATATATATATATATATAGTAGGTACAGATAGGCGGCACTCACAGGATTTCTTAGTGAACAAACGTGTAGTTTTATTTTCAAACACGATCCAACATGTTTCGGGTCTTGCCCGTCCTCAGGGATCAACAGTGTAAGTACAAGTGCACATATTTAAACATCTAGGCAGAACCCGCCCCCTAATTAATCACACCCCACCTGGATCATGCTTACCTGCGGCGTCCATCGCCAGGTCCGGCTCCCGCCACCTCCACGTGCGTCGCTCCACCAATGACGTCACGCAGGGCACCCAGTACATCATATAGGAACTGCCCGCCACGTCATCAGCCGTTGCCCCGCACCGTGAACGGCAGCTCACAGCCAAGCCTCGCTCTGGGCGCCCCAAAAAGCCGTCTCCATGGTGACACATCTACAAAATATAATAAACAAACTGATATTTAAAAACATTGTTAAGAGGCTTAATATAAGCCATTTAAGAGGCAGCGAGCTGCCAAATCACTTGTGCTACACAAAGATAAAGTGAAAAAGTGAAATATAAATACATATATAAACGCTGGAAATACAATTTCTACACTGGAAGTGCTTGCATAGTTCATATTGTATAATAGTGTATAGTTATATTGTATAGTAGTGTGTGTGTGTATATATATATATATATATATATCACAGCAAGCAACTGATGACGATGTAAATAAACATCGAAACATTGCAGTTATATCATTTACCTTGCTTTACTTACCGAGTGCTGCTCCGTGATTGCTGTGAAATGTATGGTTCTCCTCCTGGGGACCCTATTTTTAGGGATGTGCACCGGCCACTTTTCGCGTTTTGGGTTTTGGGTTCTGATTACCCTCAGGTTTTGGGTTCTGATGGTTTTTGCCAAAACACCCCCTAAACGTTTTGGGTTTGGGGTTCTGATTTTCTTTTTAAAAAAGCATAAAAACTGCTACAATCGCAGAATTATTATTTGTTTTGCTCCTACGCTATTATTAACCTCAATAACATTAATTTCCACTCATTTCCAGTCTATTCTGAACACCTCACAATATTGTTTTTAGGGCAAAAGGTTGCGCCGAGCTGGATAACTTTGCTAAGCCACACAAGTGTGTGACACAAACACGTGTCTCATCTAGGAGTGGCACTGCAGTGGCAGACAGGATGGCAGTCTGAAAAACTAGGCCCCAAAAAGACCCCTATCTGGCTTGATCGTGTTTACCACCAGCCGAGGAGCAGTGGGACGATTCGTGCAGCAATGCAGTATCTGCAAAGGAGTGGAACCTTCTGACCAGATATAACCAGGTGAGGAGCAGTGGGCGATTCGTGCAGCGATGCAATAGCTTCACTGTGGAGTGGAACCTTCTTACCAGATATAACCAGGCGATGACTAAACGAGGAACAGTGGGCGATTCGTGCAGCACTGAGTTGTTCTGCGAGTGTGTATCTGTTTTTGTCAGTTTAATATCCAATAAGACCACTATCTGGTTTGATCGTGTTTACCACAAGCCGAGGAGCAGTGGGCAATTCATGCAGCAATGCAATAGCTGCACTGCGGAGTGGAAGCTTCTGACCAGATATAACCAGACGATGACTAACCGAGGAGCAGTGGGCGATTCGTGCAGCAGAAAGTTGTTCTGCGAGTCTATATCTGTCAGCGACAGGGCTTACAAAACTGTTGCTGAAATTATTGGTTTGTTTTGGCCCCAACACAAAAAAAACAATTCATATCTCCCTGTATAATCTGGCTCTACAAAGACAAGGTGTCATTGTCACTCGTCATCCTCCTCCTCTGATTCCTCGCCCGCTTCAGTGTGTACTTCCTCATCCTCACAGATTATCAATTCGTCCCCCCTGGACTCCACAATCACAGGTCCCGCTATAAACTCTGGAGGCAATTCCTGGTATTCATTGAATAATTGATAATTCATGTTTATAAACATCATCGATACTTGTGTATTATCTGGGCACCTGATATATCACATCGCATGCCACTAGTTAAGGCATGCGATGCGATTGCACCCAATTTTGAGCCTTTCCCGGTCGGAGTGTACAATTTTAATATTGCGTCGCATTGCATGCTTTAACTAGTGGCATGCAATGCGACACGATTATACCAGATATTACATTGTACAGGCACCCTGATGCCTGATTACAATGTTAAATGCACCCCCAGACCTGATTTTTAATTGTACACCCACCCTGATGGGTGATTACTATGTGAAATGCCCCCCCCCCCCCCCGTTGTTAACGCCAGCCCAGTATCAACGCCAACCTGAAGCGTGGCGAGCAGCGGCGGTACGCGTCCTCCGACCTTTTCATACCCCCACTATCCATGTCGGCGTGGAGTTGATATTTTATATTGTGGCGAGTGCAGCTCCCCACCGAGCCCCGCGAGGGGCCGCGTATTACTTCACATGTATTCCGCGTCCCCTTGCGGGGCTCGCCACGCTTCGGGCTCAATGGGAGGCCATTTAACATAGTAATCAGGGTGGGTGTACAATAAAAAATTGGGTCGGGGGGGGGGCATTTAACATAGGAATCAGGCATCTGGGTGCCTGTACGATTAAAAATCGGGTCCAATCGCGTCGCAACGCATGTGATATGATTGTATGCGATGCGACACGATTTTTTAACGTGCAATGAAAAAATCTGTCGCCCAGATAATACATAAGTACCACATCATCTTCTCCACATTTTGTGGAAGAAACCGCCTTCGCCGCTCACTGACCAGATTCCCTGCTGCACTAAAAACTCTTTTGGAGTACACACTGCAGGGAGGAACAACTCAGGTAAAATAGAGCCAGTTTGTACAGGGATTTCCAAACTGCCTTTTTTTCCTGCCAGTACAGGTAAGGACTGTCTAACATGTCTACTTGGATGCTGTCACCAAAGTAATCCGCCACCATTTTTTAAATGGAGACAGCATCCAATGCAGTGACAGTAGCCATGTCAGCAATCGTTGTCAGGTCCTTTAGTCCGGACCAGATGTCCAAGCTCCCTCCTATCTGCCCTGCAGCCACAGGTGTGGGAGAAAATGAAGGAGGAGCTGGGGCTGTGTCACGGTCCCCTTCAGATGACAATCTCCTGAGCAGCAGGTTTTTGCACCTTTGTAGACTTGTGTCCACCGGAAACAGAGACACAACATACACTTTAAACTAAGGATCGAGCATGGTGGACAGAATGTATTCCTCTGACTTTAACAGACTGACCACCCTCGTATCCTGGCAAAGCGTATGGAGAGCTCCATCCACAAGAGCTACATGCTTTACAGAATCGCAACGCTTTAGCTCCTCCTTCAATTTCTCCAGCTGCTTCTGCAACAGCCTGATCAGGGGAATCAGCTGACTCAAGCTGGCAGTGTCAGAACTGACTTCACGTGTGGCAAGTTCAAATGGCTGGAGAACCTTCCACAACACGGAAATCAGCCTCCACTGCGCTTGAGTCAGGTGCAGCCCCGCTCCTCCTGTCTATGTCGTAGGTGGCCCTGTAGGCTTGAATGGCCTTTTGCTGCTCCTCCATCCTCTGCAGCATATAGAGGGTGGAGTTCCAATGCATCACTACCTCTTGTTTAAGCTGATGGCAGGGCAGGTTGAGGAGTTTTTGCTGCCGCTCCAGCAGTTGTAAATATCTAATCAGTGTTCCACTATAAACAATAACACAGCCGGTTGAATATTGTGACTCGTAGGATCAAGTATTCAATCAATTGTGAACCTCACAGAAATCAGTCTATCACATACAAAATTGTATTTATACATATATATACAATGAATTACTTTCTATCTGTGTTTTGACCGAGATCCTTTTTTTAAAATACGAAATAAAAAGTATAACAAAACATTTTATAAAAAATATAGTGCCCCAACAAAGAGAGTATACTTTTTCTCTTTGAAACTTTGTTTTTTAAATTTCTAAGTGAAATTTACCAAATACGGCTTTGAGGTGCAAACCAGAGGTACCTTGTTTCTGAATTTGGTGGCTCTGAGTGCCACGGTGTCTCCGCAATGAGGCATACAGACACAAACACTCTTCGACTTATTATATAGATTGCACTCACATCAAAACATATTCAAATCAAGGTCACACCACAGGTAATAGAGTACAAGTTTTGGTAAGGTTCCGATATCGCACCAAATCGCATGTCTAAAAATCGCAACATTTTTGCCAAATTCGCACATGTAATGGAATTCATGTTTAAGAGCAGAAATTAAATTCACATGCGAGTCGTGTGATTTTTTTCATCATGAAAATTAGAGATGTGCAGGCTCTGATTTCAAAGCAGGATCTTATTGGCTATCAACTGTCAACAACTGTCATGTGATTTGTAGAGATGAGCAGGCCTGGATCCCCGAGATCCGACAGATCCGAATATCGGGGATCCGGGCCAGATCCGAGCCGGCTCGGGAGTACCCGCCTGAATTCCGAACGTCATCATCGCGCTGTCGGATTCTCGCGGGATCTTATAAAAGACGCTCGCGCGCCCCGCCATCTTCACTACTCCAATCTTGGAGAGGGAAGAGGGTGGTTGGGAAGCTCCGTGTGCTCCGTGCTGTGCTCTGTGCCATGTGCTCTGTGCTGTGCTGTGCTCCGTGACCTGCCCTGTGCCCTCACTGCCCTTTGCTGTGCTCCGTGCCATGTGCTCCGTGCTGTGCTGTGCTCCGTGACCTGCCCTGTGCCCTCACTGCCCTGTGCTGTGCTCCGTGCCATGTGCTCCGTGCTGTGCTGTGCTCCGTGACCTGTCCTGTGCCCTCACTGCCCTGTGTTGTAGACTTGTATTGAGAGTCAGTGACTGTTTATAGGCCTGAGCCCTGTAGTGTGATTTTAACTAACTAGGTGCTGCAGTGTCACAAGTCACAACATATATCCTGTGTCCAGTGTGAAATGTAATGTGTGCCGGCATATATCCTGTGTCCAGCGTGACATATATCCATTGTCCAGTGTGACGACATATTTCCTGTGTCCAGTGTGACGACATATCCTGTGTCCAGTGTGACGACAATATATCCTGTGTCCAGTGTCACAACATATATCCTGTGTCCAGTGTGACATGTAATGTTTGCCGGCATATATCCTGTGTCCAGCGTGACATATATCCAGTGTCCAGTGTGACGACATATATCCAGTGTCCAGTGTGACGACATATATCCAGTGTCCAGTGTGACGACATATATCCAGTGTCCAGTGTGACGACATATATCCAGTGTCCAGTGTGACGGCATATATCCTGTGTCCAGGAGTTACATATATCCATTGTCCAGTGTGACGACATACAGCCTGTGTCCAGTGTGATGACATATATCCAGTGTCCAGTGTGACATATCCTGTGTCCAGTGTGACGACATATATCCTGTGTCCAGTGTGACAGGGGCTGTGTCCATTGTCCAGGGGCTGTGTCCAGGGTGACAGGCTGTGTCCAGTGTCCAGGGGCAGTGTCCAGTGTCCAAGGGGCTGTGTCCAGTGTGACAGGCTGTGTCCAGTGTAAAGTAAGGTAAATAAATAAAAGTAATAAATAAAATAAAAACACATTTTTGGAGGATGATGGAGGAGGAAATAGAGGGAGATCAGCAACCTGATAGAAGTGCTGAAGCTGCTACCACCAGTCATGACAAGGCCGATACCTCTTTGTATTTTTTGCTCTTTGGAGCATTTTTCTTTTTTGGGGATAGTTTATTAAACTGCCACCCTGTCTGCCCCTGCAGTGCCGCTTTGCTTCCAAGATGTGCCAGGTTGGAAGTTTAAGGTCCACATGTACAGTATGTGATGCCCACTGCTGTCGCTTAGCTCAGTAATCCAGCTACCTCGGTATACCCTTTTGGCCTCACTACATTAAATGAAAACAATTTTGTAAGCTGTGAAGTGATCAAAATTGACTAGAAATGAGTGAAAACTAATGTTATTGAGGCTAATAATAATTTAGGGGCAAAAACAGGCCCAAATTCTGTTATTTTAGCCATTTTTAGCATTTTTTCATAAAAATCCAGATCCAAAACCAAAACCAAAACCCACAAGGGTGGTTTTGCCAAAACCAATCCAGATCCAAAACACGAAGGGAGATCCAGATCCAAAACCAAAACCCGAAAAAGTGGCCGCCGCACATCTCTAGTGATTTGGCATATCCAATAAGATCCTGCTTTGAAATCAGTAAATCAGAACCTGCTCATCAATGAAAATGTGTAAATTATTTGACATGTGCGATTTTTTTCTCATCGTAATGTGCGGCTTTAGGTACAATTTTAGAATTTTCGGGGAACCCCTATCATTTCTGTTCCCTTAATTTCTAAAACCAGGACCGGTTCAATGACCTTGGGGCTGGTTATGCTCGGGTGGGGGGGAACCCCACACCAATTTTTTTTTTTCATTTTACACATTCTTTTGGACAGAACCATGTACAGATCTTACTGATCTGTGCATGGTTCTGTCAAATTTGCCAGTCTGAACCTGGTCAGTTTGTTTTGTGATTTTTGGTAAGGTTTACGTTTGCGAATTGTGTACTTTTAATGGGAAACCATCTGGATGTGAACTGAAGTGTAAATAAAAAAAAAAAAACCCGACCTGTCAAAATGTACCATTGACACAAAACAGGTCTCAAAAGTCTAAAAATCTCATCCTATTACATATCAAGCCACATATCTCCAGGGAGTTCCAGACAGTGGCATAACTACCGAGGGTGCAGCTGATAAGGGGCCTGAGTTGTTTCTAGGGCCTGCAGGTCCCCCTGCACCCAGTTTCACATTGTATACAGAAAACAGCACCCACCGCAGCCTGCCATCAGCCACTGTATCAGCCACTGCATCCCCCCCCCCCCCCCCAGATGTCGGAAGCTCTCAAATGTCCATGTCCTCTTCCCCCCCCCCCCCCCCCACCCAGCAGACCCAGCACCAGGCTCAGTGGCAAACGTATGATTTTCAGAAGGGGGTTTCCAGAGGGGCGGAGCAAAGCACGGCGATGGACACTTAAGTGACCCAGTATATGCCGGGTCAGTTAAAGTATTCTAGATAGACCAATAATAGTAATAATAATAATAATAATACACACACACACATATATATATATATATATATATATATATATATATATACATACATAACAGCAGTGTAGACCCCTGGGCATAGCAATATATTGGGGCCCCTACCGATCCTCCAGCGGTAGGGGTGGGGGAAGCTTTGATGTCCCGCGGGTGGTAGGGGGTATTATATCAACCGCTCTGCATGTAGCAATGGAAAACTCAGCGTGTGTCACCGATCGTGAGAGTGAGCGTACGTCCGTGCACGGTGGCATACCCTTCACATATATGGCACTGAGAATCTAGCCTTTGAACTATAATAAAGACAATTAATTAATTATTCTAACTGTTATTCAATAATTGTTTTCTATTACCTCAATTGTCTACCTTAATAAAGACCCTAATAAAACAACATTTTAACCATCATTACATGTATATTTATTATGTTCTAATGTGGCATTTTACCACTATCTATGTGTCCCCACATTGGTTTAACTTTTAAATAAAGTTATGTTTGTGTTACAGTGAAAAAGTTGACACATGTTGACTTCTGTGAATTGAGTGTCCTGCTTTTTGATGTATACAAAAACACTTTCTGAATGGGTGTAGATGGTTATAAAATAACTACCATGACATATATAAGCAGGTCTTCGAATAAATCTTACCTAAAATTAAACCAACCTTTACATGTTGAGAAGTGTAGAAATATACGCTTCCAATGTGTTTGAGGGCTGTGTGTGGCTTGCAGGTAGTGAAATAATGGTTTTCACTTAATTGCCTACAGCATTGCTTATTACATTCAGGTGTATGTGTTTGAGTAGTAATCAGCGTTAATAGCAGACCCAGGCGTCCGCTCTCATACAGTATCTCTAGGGGTGGTCTGGAGTTATCTTTGGTGTCCGCCTGTTTTTGGTCCAAAATGCATGGTGCATTCACCGATCGAGGCGGTTAAGGCACCGTTCATTTTGTGTGCACACCCCCATGTACGCCCATGTTTATGCCCAGTTTTCCTCATTATTCCAGCCGCTCCCCTAAAAACGCCCCCATGCCGCCCACAATGACCGTGTTCTTGCGGACAGGTTTTTTCGCACGGAGAGACCTGTCCGTGAGCGGTGTGCGGTCGCCGCACATGCACATTGGGAAAGCTATGCATGCGCAGATGAAAAAAAAAAACGATCCGCCCGTATACGGTCCCACCGTACCAAGCAGAATAAACCCCTAAGTGACAGAGCAGCAGCACAAATACACTCCAGTTTATAGCAATTCTCTGAAACATTGCCACACAGCAGTGGCATAAAGGAAGAGTGATGCAATGTTGAATTGTTCCTGGGCCATCCCACCCACCCTTATGTTAGATATTAAAAAAAAAAGACATACAAAGTTTAACAAACCAAGCACTTCAGCAACAGGGACAACCAATTTTGTGGCTGAAGTGCTTGGATTGTCTCCCCACCCCTACAAAAAAGCTACTAATGGACTTAATGCAGCTTGCAGTGATGTTTTGTGAATTATTTCTTCCCAACAATGGGAATAAGATGCTATTATCACCTTAATCATCATTCATCCCCTCATCAGTGTTAATTTAGTCATCATACAATATCAACCTGTCCCTGCTGGAATCCACCATTACAGAAGTCTGTACATAATTGGTGGGAAAGGTCTTCCTTAATCGAATTTGTAGTTTATTTTTATGAACATCATCTCTATCAAATGTTAAGGAAGTAACCTTCTACACTGATCACTTGCAAAGTTCCGGACTGTACTGAAAACTCTTTCCAAGTATACAAGTGTCTGTATTCAAGATAATTTAGTCCTGAGGAAGAGACAGGATCTTGAAACATGTTGACTCCTGACTAGTGTTTTTATACCTGATTTTGGACTCATAAAAGTAGGTAAGTGTACACGGGGGTGTCCACATCTGTTGGGGATCCGGATTTTTCAGCAGATGAGTTGACTCCGTGGTGACACTGCACCTACTCTGAGGACTTAGCAGTTTTTTCAAGTTTTCATTAATTTATGTTATTTCTTATGTGTGTGCGGAAAAACCTTTTTGAATGTGAAATAAAGAAGTATAAAGAAAACGCTATAGGTGTGAATTCTCCTATTCCATCGTGAGTTAAGGCCCCCATACACTATCCGATTTTGGGACGATTTCATCCGATTTCGGTACTTTGTGCCGATAATCGGGTGAAATCGGCCCAAAATCGCAGGTGTGTGATATCTGATCCGATCCGATGCGCGGTCCCATGCGCATTTGGACCAGATCAGGGAGGTCAGACGGTCAGTACATACGATCACGTCCGACCTCCCTGTATGCATATGCCTGCCCACCTGACAGGCATATGCATGCAGACACCGGGGGAGCAGTGGGGCGGGCAGCGGGTCCGTGAGCGCCGGGGAGTGCTGACCTGGCCGGGCGGTGATGTTCATATATATCAGCAGCGCTGCGGGAGTCGGGAGGGGACGTGGTGTCGGGTGCGGCGAGTGCTGCTGGCTGACCTGGCCGGGCATGTGATAACAAATAGCAGCAGCGGGGACGAGAGCTCTCAGCCAATCAGAGAATGGCCGGTCATTTGACAGGTATTTTAAAAATCTAATAGCCGCGACTGCGCGTCCCGTCCCCACCGCTGCTATTTGTTATCACATGCCCGGCCAGGTCAGCCAGCAGCACTCGCCGCACCCGGCACCACGTCCCCTCCCAACTCCCGCAGCGCTGCTGATATATATGAACATCACCGCCCGGCCAGGTCAGCACTCCCCGGCGCTCAGGGACCCGCTGCCCGCCCCACTGCTCCCCCTGATGAGAGCACCGCCACCCCCTGCCCCTCACCGCCCGCCCCCTGCGCCCCGACATGTGATAAATCGCAAGCGATTTATCACATGTCAAATTTGGCTCATCAAGTGCCAAATTGTGTGTGAGCCTCCCGGGAGGCTCACAGGAGAATTGGGTCCGACTTGTCTTAAGGACAAGTCGGCCTAATGTATGGGGGCCTTAAGGGTACGCCACCCTATCTTTTAAATAAACCTTGATATGCTTTTATAATCATTTGCAATAGTGAGTCCTGGTACGCCTGAGTTGACCCACTTATATGAAATATTTGGATTGGATAAATACCACCCTACATATTTGTATTTCTTTCTCTTGTTTTTTCCAATTTCTATTTGAAATCCCGAGTAAAAGATTGGGAGAAGTCGGATCTTTTAACCCCTTCCCGACATTTGACGTATATATACGTCATGGCCGGGAAGTACTTCCCGACACATGACGTATATATACGTCATGACTTCTAACTGTCACTGCGTCTAGAGACGCAGTGACAGAGGGACGATGTCTGCTGTCCCTGACAGCAGACATGTCCCTGCATGCCCAGGGGGGGCTGCGATGCCGCCCCCCCGTCGGCGATCGCTGTGATTGGCTGTTCAGTGTGAAAAGCCATTCACAGCGTTTTCTGTGTCACCGGCGAATAACGTTCGCCGGTGACACAGGGATCGGAGGTGATTGGTGCTGTAAAGTACAGCACCAATCACCGCGGGGTGTAAGGGTGACACTGGTGTCACCCCACCTCACCCCGCCCGCCCCCAAAGGCCGTGATTGGTTCGTCGGACCGACGAACCAATCACAGCCATGGAGGGGGGTTTAAACTAACGGTGACTGCACTGCAGACGCCATTCCGGTCTGGAATTGCGTGCAGTGCGGTCACCGTACCCAGCTGCCGCGATATACTGACCAGAACCCCTCTAAATACTTACCTGATCACTGCCTGGATCTTGCTTATTCTTGTGACATCCTGTGACATCCTGTGACATCCTGTGCTGTGTTGTGCTGCTGCGAGTTATTAGATAGAGAGATAGAGAGAGATAGAGAGGCCTAGTGACAGAGAGTGCTATATTTTGTGCTGCTGCAGTGTGATAGAGCTATAGATAGAGAGATAGAGAGAGATAGAGAGAGAGAGATAGAGAGATAGTGACAGATTGTGCTATATATTTTTTATATAACTGACTGCTGCCCCCCCTTTTGTGCTGATCAGTATAAATTAACTGATCAGCAACTTTTTGAGGGCGCAGGTTTTTTTTTTATATATATATACCTGTCAGTGCTGCTGCTGCAGTGTCATAGAGTGAGAGATAGAGAGATAGAGAGAGATAGTGACAGAGAGTGATAGAGACTGCTATATTTTGTGTCTGCTGCCCCCCTTTTGTGCACCCCCAGCAACTTTTTGGGGGTGCAGGGGTTATTTTTCATATATATAACTGTCAGTGCTGCTGCTGCAGTGTCATAGAGTGATAGATAGTGAGAGATAGAGAGATAGAGAGAGATAGTGACAGAGAGTGATAGAGAGTGATATATTTTGTGTCTGCTGCCCCCGCCTTTTGTGCTGATCACTATATCTGAGGTGATCAGCAACTTTTTGGGGGTGCAGAGGTTTTTTTTTTTTATATATACCTGTCAGTTGCTGCCAGTTGCACTGTCAGTTGCACCAAAGGTTGTGCACCTGCTGCCCCTCACTGGTAATCAGTGTCGCATCACTGATCACCTTTTTTTTTTTTGTGGGTGCTGTGGGGTCTTTTTTTAATTTTTTTTTTACACACACTGTGATTTTGTGTGTGTCCTGTGGCCACTGTGCGCTGATCAGTGACGTACATCACTGATCAGCTTTTTCGGCACAGGGTTGATCTATTTTTTATTTTTTTTTTTATCAAATTCCTGTTGCCTTTGAGCGCTGTTCAGTGACGGACGTTACTGACCAACATCTGTGCTCAATTTTTTGCGCAAGACCTTTTTTTTTTTTTTTTTAACCCCTTCAATTTTTTTTTTTTTTAACCCCTTCAATTTTTTTTTTTTTTTAACCCCTTCAATTTTTTTTTTTTTGTATAAAGTATTTTTTTTTTCTGCACTACATACACACTACACACTACATATCCCCCGGGTTGAAATAAAGTTTGTACCCCCCCCCCCTACACTATACACGTGTTGAAACATTTCACTACCAGTAACACAAAAATAAAAATGGCATCCCAAATGTCATCCCAAATGTCATCCCAAATGTCATCCCAGTCATCCAGAAGAATGTATTCAGTGGAGGAGGCATATGCCATGCTTGCCTCTGACTCTGACACAGCCAGTGAGGCAAGCGGGGAATTTGAAGGATTCGTCTTAAGCTCCTCTTCCTCCTCTGGTGATGAGGGACCCCCTCAAAGACGCCCCCGTAGAGCAGCTGAGACCCCTCCCCCAATAATTGATCTCGTATGGACCCCACCACCAGACAATTTTGAGCCCAAGGTTCCTGAGTTTTTGGCCATGCCAGGAATCCAATTTGATTCCACAGGTCTCAGAGAAATTGACTTTTTCAAATTATTTTTCTCTGATGATTTTATAAATTTAATGGTGGACCAAACTAATTTATATGCCCAGCAGTTTATTGCTCAAAACCCCACGTCATCATTTGCTAGGTGGACCCCTGTAGATGCAGTAGAGATGATGACGTTTTGGGGTCTGGTGTTTCATATGGGCATAGTAAAAAAGCAAGAAATTAGGCAATATTGGAGTACAGATGTTCTGTACAGCACCCCACTTTACTGTATGGCCATGCCCCGGGCTCGATTTGAGACGATCCTTAAATTTTTGCATTACAACGATAATGCACAGTGCCCACCCAGAGATGATCCCACCTTTGACCGGCTATTCAAAGTCAGGCCGGTCATTGATCATTTCAGTGCCAAATTTGAAGAGATGTACATCCCAGATAAATTCATTTGCATAGACGAGTCCCTTATACATTTTAAAGGAAGGGTTAAATTCCGCCAGTACCTTCCCAGTAAGAGGGCAAGGTATGGCATAAAAATGTATAAGCTGTGTGAAAGCACCTCAGGGTACACTCACAGGTTTAGGGTATATGAAGGGAAGGATTCAAGAATTGAACCGCCAGAATGCCCCCCCTCCCTCGTAGGTGTTAGTGGAAAAATTGTCTGGGATTTAGTGCACCCCTTCCTGGATAAAGGTTATCACCTCTATGTGGATAACTTTTACACTAGCATCCCCCTGTTTAAGGCCCTTGGTTCAAGAGGTACAGCAGCTTGCGGTACTGTGCGCAAGAACCAAAGAGGCCTCCCAAAAACGCACATTGCCCAAGTAATGAGAAGGGGTGAAAGCAGGGGAATATGCACCGAAAATATGTTGTTGGTCAAATATAAGGACAAGAGGGATGTCCTTATACTGACAACAATTCACGGAGACAGTACCACCTCCGTCCCTGTACGAGGTACCAGTACCCACACCTCAAAACCTAATTGTATCCTGGATTACAATAGGTACATGGGCGGAGTGGATCTTTCAGATCAGGTACTGAAGCCGTACAGTGCCCTGCGGAAAACAAAAATCTGGAACAAGAAGCTGGCCGTGTATATCATCCAGATGGCACTGTATAACGCTTACGTGCTATTCCGTTCTACCGGCCAGAGGGGGACATTTATGCACTTTCAAGAGGAAGTCATAAAGGGCCTAATATTTGGGAACCAGCAGGCAGAGGGCCCCAGTACTTCTAGTACTGGCCCCCGTATTGTACCAGGGCAGCATTTTCCGAACGAAATCCCCTCCACTGCAAGAAAGAGCAGGACACAAAAAAGGTGCAAAGTTTGCTATAAAAAGGGAATAAGAAAGGAAACTATTTTCGACTGTGAAACTTGCCCCGACAAACCCGGCCTATGTATAAAGGAGTGTTTTAAAATATACCACACATCTATGGATTATTAGGTTCATCATTTCACCGTGCTTCGGGGGTCTTGCTAATGCCACATAGCACCCACCAACATTCCACCAGAATCTGAGCTGCAAAATCCAAAAATCACTCCTTCCCTTCTGAGTCCTGCCATGCACCCAACTGGTATTTTTTGGTCACATATGAGGCATTGCCATACTCGGGAGAAATTGGGGCACAGATTTTGGGGTGCTTTTTCTCCTTCATACCTTCTGAAAATGAAAAATTTTGAGCCAGAACTGCATTTTTGTGTAAAAAAATGTAATTTTTCATTTTCACTGCCCAGTTGTACCACAATTGGTGAAACCCCTGGGGGTTTGAAATGTACACTATACCCCTAGATGAATTCCCTGAGGGGTGTAGTTTGCAAAATGGGGTCACTTGTGGGGGGGTTCCACTGTATTGGTGCTTTGGGGGTCTTGCTAATGCGACATAGCACCCACCAACATTCCACCAGAATTTGTGCTGCAAAATCCAAATATCACTCCTTCCCTTCTGAGTCCTGCCACTTTTTGGTCACACATGAGGCATTGCCGTACTCGGGAGAAATTGGGGCACAGATTTTGGGGTGCTTTTTCTCCTTCATACCTTCTGAAAATGAAAAATTTTGAGCCAGAACTGCATTTTTGTGTAAAAAAATGTAATTTTTCATTTTCACTGCCCAGTTGTACCACAATTGGTGAAACCCCTGGGGGTTTGAAATGTACACTATACCCCTAGATGAATTCCCTGAGGGGTGTAGTTTGTAAAATGGGGTCACTTGTGGGGGGTTCCACTGTATTGGTGCTTTGGGGGTCTTGCTAATGCGACATAGCACCCACCAACATTCCACCAGAATTTGTGCTGCAAAATCCAAATATCACTCCTTCCCTTCTGAGTCCTGCCACTTTTTGGTCACACATGAGGCATTGCCGTACTCGGGAGAAATTGGGGCACAGATTTTGGGGTGCTTTTTCTCCTTCATACCTTCTGAAAATGAAAAATTTTGAGCCAGAACTGCATTTTTGTGTAAAAAAATGTAATTTTTCATTTTCACTGCCCAGTTGTATCAAAATTGGTGAAACCCCTGGGGGTTTGAAATGTACACTATACCCCTAGATGAATTCCCTGAGGGGTGTAGTTTGCAAAATGGGGTCACTTGTGGGGGGGTTCCACTGTATTGGTGCTTGGGGGGTCTTGCTAATGCGACATAGCACCCACCAAAATTCCACCAGAATCTGAGCTGCAAAATCCAAAAATCACTCCTTCCCTTCTGAGTCCTGCCGTGCACCCAAATGGTATTTTTTGGTCACATGTGAGGCATTGCCGTACTCGGGAGAAATTGGGGCACAGATTTTGGGGTGCTTTTTCTCCTTCATACCTTCTGAAAATGAAAAATTTTGAGCCAGAACTGCATTTTTGTGTAAAAAAATGTAATTTTTCATTTTCACTGCCCAGTTGTATCAAAATTGGTGAAACCCCTGGGGGTTTGAAATGTACACTATACCCCTAGATGAATTCCCTGAGGGGTGTAGTTTGCAAAATGGGGTCACTTGTGGGGGGGTTCCACTGTATTGGTGCTTGGGGGGTCTTGGTAATGCGACATAGCACCCACCAAAATTCCACCAGAATCTGAGCTGCTAAAATCCAAAAATCACTCCTTCCCTTCTGAGTCCTGCCATGCACCCAAATGGTATTTTTTGGTCACATGTGAGGCATTGCCGTACTCGGGAGAAATTGGGGCACAGATTTTGGGGTGCTTTGTCTCCTTCATTCCTTGTGAAAATGAAAAATTTTGAGCCAGAACTGCATTTTTGTGTAAAAAATGTAATTTTGCATTTGCACAGCCCAGTTGTATCAAAATTGGTGAAACCCCTGGGGGTTTGAAATGTACACTATACCCCTAGATGAATTCCCTGAGGTGTGTAGTTTGCAAAATGGGGTCACTTGTGGGGGGGTTCCACTGTATTGGTGCTTGGGGGGTCTTGCTAATGCGACATAGCACCCACCAAAATTCCACCAGAATCTGAGCTGCAAAATCCAAAAATCACTCCTTCCCTTCTGAGTCCTGCCATGCACCCAAATGGTATTTTTTGGTCACATGTGAGGCATTGCCGTACTCGGGAGAAATTGGGGCACAGATTTTGGGGTGCTTTTTCTCCTTCATACCTTCTGAAAATGAAAAATTTTGAGCCAGAACTGCATTTTTGTGTAAAAAAATGTAATTTTTCATTTTCACTGCCCAGTTGTATCAAAATTGGTGAAACCCCTGGGGGTTTGAAATGTACACTATACCCCTAGATGAATTCCCTGAGGGGAATAGTTTGCAAAATGGGGTCACTTGTGGGGGGGTTCCACTGTATTGGAGCTTGGGGGGTCTTGCTAATGCAACATAGCACCCACCAACATTCCACCAGAATCTGAGCTGCAAAATCCAAAAATCACTCCTTCCTTTCTGAGTCCTGCCATGCACCCAAATGGTATTTTTTGGTCACATGTGAGGCATTGCCGTACTCGGGAGAAATTGGGGCACAGATTTTGGGGTGCTTTTTCTCCTTCATACCTTCTGAAAATGAAAAATTTTGAGCCAGAACTGCATTTTTGTGTAAAAAATTAAATTTTTTATTTTCACTGCCCAGTTGTACCACAATTGGTGAAACCCCTGGGGGTTTGAAATGTACACTATACCCCTAGATGAATTCCCTGAGGGGTGTAGTTTGCAAAATGGGGTCACTTGTGGGGGGGTTCCTAAATTTTAGCATCTTATGGTGCCTAGAAACCTACATGGTGACTAAAAAATAATCTCATAAAAAAGAGGCTCCAAAATCAAGTAGGTGCTCCTTCTATTATGAAGCCTGTGGTTTGGTCAACGTGCACACTAGGGCCACATATAGGATATTTATGAAAACAAAAGAATTGGGGGAATCAATTTTTAGTCACATTTCTCTAGTAAAATGTACTGTGTTCCTTAGAAAAATGTATTAAAATTGCAAATCTGCAAAAAAAATGAAATTTTGAACTTTCACCTACACTTTGTTTTAATTCCTGTGAAACACCTAAAGGGTTAACAAACTTCCAAAATGCTGTTTTGAATACTGTGAGGGGTGCAGTTTTTGAAATGGTATCATTTATGGGGGTGTCTCACATACAAGTCCCTCAAAGTCACATCAGAACTGAACTGGTCCCTAAAAAAATCAGTGTTTGAAATTTTCTTGAAAATTTGAGAATTTGCTATTCATATTGTAAGCCTCCTAGTGTCCAAAAAAATTAAAAGGAAGTTGAAATAATGATGGAAACATAAAGTAGACATATGGTCTATGTTAGTTATTAACTATTTTGAGTGGTATGATTATTTGTCTCACAAGCAGAAAATTTAACATTTTGCAAATTGCTAAATTTTCCATTTTTTTTACGACATTTTGGTATTTTTCACAAAAAAACACAGACTGTATCGACCCAAATTTACCACTAATTTGAAGTACAATGTGTCACGAAAAAACAATCTCAAAATCACTGGGATAAGTAAAAGCAAAAAAAAGTTATCCCCACTTAAGTGATACATGTCAGATTTGAAAAAAAGGGCTCTGTCAGGAACGCAAAAACTGGCTCTGTCAGGAAGGGGTTAAGATTGAGGACCCACCACTGGAAACACCATGGAAGGGAAGTATTCTCTGTATATACATCATCTAGTGTGTCATAAGGGGAGCGCTTATGTTTAGAGTATAAATTATTTGTATACATATCTTTTTTTGGGGACCAAGGGTAACATCCCCCTACTCTGAACAGGCGAACTCTGGTGATTAGCGCAAAAAGAGTCTTCTAATCCTTGTATCCATATCCAGTGTCTGTATTCAACTGTTTTATGCCTGACTGGGCATAATACTGTCCTGAGATCTGAAATCCTTTTAAATATAACAATGAAGCAAGTTTTGCTGTTCAGTTATATGTAATGTAGGTTCTATTGTTATAATAGGAGTAGATAGAGAATAGAATCCATTCAGTGTTGGTAAGATATTACTCGTCTATAGGTTACCTGAACTTTCTCCTTTGTGCCGCTGCACAAAAGTGAGAGTTCATGTAACACCATTACCATTTCCGTAACCCAAAGAGATATCCGCAAACATATAACCTAACAATACATATAACCTAACAATGGGACCTTACAACTAAACCAAGGTCACACCCCATTCCCGACAACAGTGGTATTTCCACTGCGCCGTGTGTTATAAAGCAGAGCACATGCCAGTACTAGAGATATTTCTAGTCTGATTCCCTGTAAGACATTTACAAATACAACATAGAAGCAGCCTTTGTGATGGACAGGCCGGATTTTTATGGGGCCAGTAGGACAATAGTGCTCCTCATTCACGTCACACTACACATTAGTGTTTCTTATAGCCCTTTTACACCGCCGAAAAATCCGGGTCAGCGGCGGGTCAGACCCGGATCTTCGGCGGTGTAAATCCCTAACGCCGTGTCCCTTTACACGGGACTTCTACCCAGGTCCTGACCTGGGTAGAACACGGCTAGGACCTGGGTAGAGGGTGGTGTAAATGGGAACGCCGGGTCGGATGACCCGGCTCCCATTTACATGAATGGGGAACATCCAACCTGCGGACCGCAGCGTCCGCAGGTTGGACGGGTTGTCAGCCTGACACTGACAGCCGGCGCTGCTGTCTGCTATACCCTGCAGACAGCAGCGGCGGGGGAGGGAGGTGAACAGATGCCTGTGTGCGGCATCCATTCACCTCCTGTGCGACGGCGGGGACTGGGGGGGCAGCCCAGCAGCTTACCTTAGTGCTGGGCTGCCCCCAGCAGCGTTCCAGTTCGGCGGCGGCGGTGATTGGCGCTTGGAGATGACATCATCCAGTCATCTCCCAGCACCGGGGGGGGGACGGGGGACGTGCGGGTGCGGGCCGGGCTGTCCGCCCGGTGTAAATTGCACTAAACGCCGGGTCGCACCCGGCTTGAACCTGGGTCTAAAAAAGCTGGGTGCGACCCGGCGTTTTGGTGTAAAAGGGGTATTATACACAACATCAACCAGTAGTGTCCCTTATACACAATGGCCAGAGTAGTGTCTCTTACAAACAATACCCACAGTAGTAGTGCCTCTTACACATAATGTCCACAGTTATAGTGCCCCTTACAAATAATGACAACATGTGGCCTCCTTCTCCAAGCTGCCTACCCTCCTGCATTCTGCAGGAGACTCCCTGACATAGCAGCAATCTCCCTCTCTCCCTCATTAGTCTAGCAATCTCCCTCATGTCACCTAGTCCACATTACACTGTCACATCATAGTTACCTCCCCTCCTGCATTCTGCAGGAGACTCCCTGACATAGCAGCAATCTCCCTCTCTCCCTCATTAGTCTAGCAATCTCCCTCATGTCACCTAGCCCACATTACACTGTTACATCATAGTTACCTCCCCTCCTGCATTCTGCAGGAGACTCCCTGAAATAGCAGCAATCTCCCTCTCCCCCTTTATTAGTCTAGCAATCTCCTTCATTTCACCTAGCCCACATCACACTGTTACATTTTTGGGAAAAGAGGAATGAGAGACAGATACATTTACATTGAATCATCTGCACCATTTCATGGGAAAATGGAGCTCATTGGTATACAGTCCACCACTAAAGGTCGACATGAGCCAAAGTCGACATACAGTATGGGAAGGTCAATATGGGCTAGGTCGTCAGTCGTCAGTTTTTCTTGAGCTGACAGGCGGCATTTCAGGGGTATTTCATAGGGTATTTCATGCCCTACAATCCACTGAGGTGTAGTGGGAAAATATTATTGTGTGCCGAGCGTAGCATTCGGGATAAAAAAGTTTAAAAAAAAACATGTCGACCTTTTGACCTAGCCCATGTCGACCTAATGCTTGTGTTGACCTAATGTCATGTCATCCTAAGTCCATGTCGACCTTCCCATGTGTTGACCTCTGCTCATGTTGACCCAATGCATGTTGACCTTTCTATGACCCATACCTTGGCAGATTTAGGAATCACAGCTTAGCTGGATCATTACCAAATCACTATTGGCTCTGGTCCCTATTTGTTTAAGAGGCGGTCATCAAACTGGGCTAAGATAAACGTATGCCACTGTCTGGGAGAGGAGACAATTGTGATATAAATACAAAGCAGAAAAAACATTCCACACCCACACCTGACATGTTTTGTTAATGAGATAAAGGAAATATTTCTCAAAGTTCCACCCCTCTTATTACATTTATACACTTATACAAAGAGTCTGTCTTTAGTCCTCTCTGAGCTTTAGGGTTTGTCTCCAGACTGTTTTTACCTCCGGTGTTTCTGCGCTGAGATTCGCCCGCCCAGCTTACTCCTGTCTTTGTTTCCGGCTGTGGACTGGAATTCTGTCTTAGTAATAGTTTTGGCTGAGATACAAAAGGAAGAGACGGAACTTTACAGACTTTAGGGTGTCCGGCGAAAGGTATTTTACATTTTAAGATCTTATATATTACTAGTAAGCCCGCTCGAAGCAAAAGCTTTCAAAGCTAGTCTGCTACCTTCTGTGTGTGTGCATGTGTGAGAAAGAGATGTAGTTTAATTCTATGCCAGCAGGTGGCAGTGCTTTGGAGACATTTTAATGTCAACATTTTAACCAGGTCAACCTATTGCATGTCGACGTTTGGGGTAGACCTATTGACTGTCTATCTAGAAACAGTAGATCTATCAACTGAAACTAGTATATAACCGTAGGAAGACTTGGGCTCAACCCCAAGGTAGATGCAGTAGCGATGTCAGATGCAGTAGCGATGTCAGATGCAGTAGCGATGTCAGTTGCAGTAGCGATGTCAGGTACAGTAGCGATGTCAGATACAGTAGCGATGTCAGATGCAGTAGCGATGTCAGATGCAGTGGCGATGTCAGATGCAGTGGTGATGTCAGATACAGTAGCGATGTCAGATGCTGTAGCGATGTCAGATGCAGTAGCGATGTCAGATGCCGTAGCGATGTCAGGTACAGTAGCGATGTCAGATACAGTAGCGATGTCAGATGCAGTGGCAATGTCAGATGCAGTGGCGATGTCAGATACAGTAGCGATGTCAGATGCTGTAGCGATGTCAGATGCAGTAGCGATGTCAGATACAGTAGCGATGTCAGATGCAGTAGCGATGTCAGATGCAGTGGCGATGTCAGATGCAGTAGCAATGTCAGATTCAGTAGCGATGTCAGATGCCGTAGCGATGTCAGGTACAGTAGCGATGTCAGATACAGTAGCGATGTCAGATGCAGTGGCAATGTCAGATGCAGTGGCGATGTCAGATACAGTAGCGATGTCAGATGCTGTAGCGATGTCAGATGCAGTAGCGATGTCAGATACAGTAGCGATGTCAGATGCAGTAGCGATGTCAGATGCAGTGGCGATGTCAGATGCAGTAGCAATGTCAGATTCAGTAGCGATGTCAGATGCAGTAGCGATGTCAGATGCAACGGGACAATGTTTATTGGAACTAATTCAGCGTTTGTAATTTGCAAATCGAGCCCTTATCGTACGACTGCTCATGGTCTATTAGCAAAATAGGTCCCAGTAGCGCTTACAATCTATATTCCCTACCACATGTACACGCACACACAGACATTCTAGGGTTAATTTGTTGGGAGCCAATTAACCTGCCAGTATATTTTAGGATTGTGGGAGGAAATCCGAGTATTAGGGAACCCACGCCACATTACACCACACAGTATTGCCCTTCATACATGCTGTGCCACACAGTAGTGCACCCAGGGCCGGATTACTCAAGGGGCAACAGGTGCGGTTGTCCCGGGGCCTCCCCACATTAGGGACCCCCACAAACTGCTTTATAAATCTATTAAAAAGCAGTGTATTAAAAAGCAGTCTGTGGGGGCCCCCATGGACAGGCAGCACACTCTCCCTCTCCCTCCCCGTGCTCTCTCCCAGCATTTGCCCTGCTGCCAATCATTGCTGATTGGTCCCAGCCGCTGCAGACAATAGCAGGAAGTATATAGAAGAAAGATGCCCTTCACCTCATTACAGCGCTAAAACATGACATTACTTCCCTCTTATTGGGCATGAATCCGATGCCAGCCTCTTGTGGTATGATTGTTGGATATGAAAAACAAAAAGGGAAGTGCTTCGCCCTCGTGTAATACTGATATACAAATGCATCAATAAAAATATCATATAGATTGCATAAACACGGTTTACTGTATCCACCAAGATAAACAATATCGTCGGGAATTCCCCCTTTCCGGGTACTCACTATTATCAATCTGAATGTAGCGTATCAACAATTCTCAAACTCTTTATCCAGGATAATAAAGACAGGTATCCACTGCAATGAAGTAAAATGGATCCTTTATTACAGAGTGAGTTTAAAAGTTAAAAAATTAACTAGGTTACTCATCTTATGGAATCTGAAGTCCCAGAGGTCTAGATTGTGGGTGTATAAAAAAACAGGGCCCCGTTTTCAATCTCTCTGGTTCTCCCTCAGATCCACTAGATGAGGTCCACTGCTCCTCGGGTCACCACCAACGAGTTTCAATCTTAAGGAAGATCCTCTAGTGCAGGAGTGTCCAAACTTTTTGCGACGAGGGCCAGATTTGGTGAAGTGTAAATGTGTGTGGGCCGACCATTCAGCCTGACATTCTTTGAATCAGTAATCACATCAGAATGGTCCCCCACTCTGCCCCCATTCACTCTATGTCCCCCAGCCTGCCCCTTCACTGTATTTCCCCCAGCCTGCCCCCATTCACTGTATGTCCCCCAGCCTGCCCCTCCTTCACTGTATGTCCCCCATTCACTGTATGTTCCCCACGCTGCACCCATTCACTCTGTCCCTCAGCCTGCCCCCCTTCTCTTAATGTCCATCAGTGCCTCCATTCATTGTATGTCCCCAAGCCTAACCCTGCTTCACTGTATGACTCCCATTCACTGTATGACCCCCCCATTTACTGTATGTCCCCCAGCCTGCCCCCATTCACTGTATGTCCCCCAGCCTGCCCCTGCTCCCCCTTCTCTGAATGGCCATCATTGCCTCCATTCACTGTATGTCCCCCAGCCTGACCCTCCTTCACTGTATGTCCCCCAATCTGTTCCCTCCCTTCTCTGTATGTTACCCAGCCCCTTGTGTGAGCCAGAGGATGGAGAGGCAAAGCAGGAACTGCAAGGACAGGAGATGCTTGGGCTCCCGCTGCTGCCCTCCTCCGCTCTGCATGTTATGGGAGCAAGCTTCCCCCTTGCTGCACCCCCTCCCCAAACACTGCTGTAACTGTGATTGTGGAGTAGGGTGATGTACAATTGCAGCAGCAGGGGTAGGACGCCAAACACATCTGACTGTGGCGTCCGGCACCTCCTCACTGCAGCAGACAGCAAGGTAAAGGCGCGCTCGCCGGGGCCCCACCTTTCATGTCCTGTGCTGTGCTTCACACATATGATGCTCTGCCAGCTTTCATCTGGAGGCTGCGGGCCGCTTGAAATGACAGCACGGGCCGCAATTGGCCCCCGGGCCTGACTTTGGACATGCCTACTCTAGTGGATCTGAGGGAGAACCAGGGGATTAAAAACGGGGCACCGTTTTTTTTTATACACCCACCATCTAGACCTCTGGGACCTCAGATTCCATAAGATGAGCAGAGGAGGGGTGCATAGTGAAGTGGGCTTATTTTTCATAATTTTCTGGTGGGAGGACAGCTTGCTTGACTGCAGATATCTCCAGTTCCCGGAAATAGATTTCTTAGATTTTAATTAAAAACTAGAGAATCCCTCCTATCAAATTGTACTGGGGGCTAGGGGATCAGGAAGCAGAGCAATCCGCCAACGAGAATATAACACTACATACAAGGTGTGTGGAGCTGGAGCAGTAACCAGCTGCTGGAAGGCTGATATCTCTGGTTCTGGGAAAAGTAGAGACAAGCTACTAGTGTCCATCAAAGGGGGAGTCCCAGCTTTTGGAATATACCCTCAGAAAAACACTAAGTCAGACAGAACCTGAAATATCTGACTGGGAACAGGCTTGGATGGGGACCACTGCTTTGAAGTCAGATATCTCCGGTTCCCAAGGGACGATTTGAAAATTCTTGTACCCATAGAAATAGGGGACCCTCAGCTTTCAGCCTAGGGCCCTTAGACTCCTGGGGGGGGGTTCTGGGTACTCAGAAACACCCCTGCGTGCTCTACTGAATAGCGACCCTTATACACATAATGCAAAACAGTAATGCCTCTTACACATTATACTACACACTAGAAATGCCCTTTGACACATGGGGGGACATTTACCAAAATGGATTCGTATTTCAAAAGTGTAAAAAGTCGTATTCGTAGGCAAATTGGCGTGAATTTCTGTCGTATTCGTGAACTGACAAGTTAACAAGTGGAAAAATCGTAGAATCGTGAAATGTTTCTTGGCGTAAAGTTGTCATATCGAGTTCGTAATCGTATTTTAAAATACGACTACGCATGTGTACGAAAAGTCTACACCATCGATAGAATACGAATGATTTTTGCATTGCCTAGCCGTCTTTTCATCATGTACTAACAATTCGTATTCGTGAAGTTGTAAAATCGTATTCGTAAACAACTACGAATCGTAAAAAAAATTGTGAAATAAAATACACCCTCCTTGACAAGGTCTATTTTGAAGTGTATTTCACCAGGTTCAATGGAACACATGTGTTATCATTTTAACAACACATCACAGACCTTTGTAATCACAAATGTGTGCCTTATAAAAGCCTAATATCCACCTACAAACACTTCCTGACTTCTAGCATGGCAGACTATATGCTATTTCAGGGTGCTTCAGTGTGGGCTTTGAGACAGCTGATGTCTTGGCTGTGCCAAGGAAGAAGACGCCGGCATCATGAAACTGAGCATGACCAGCAGGTCCAGCAGGTATCACAGAGGCTGCGTCGGCCTCGTTTATTTAGGCCGCGTTTATGTTTTGACGCATTGCCGGATGATGTGGTTATACAGATGTTCCGGCTTAATCGTACCAACATTCTCCGTCTGTATGGCCTCATTAGACTGGAGCTAGATCCTGTGACAGGACGCTCATGCTCTGTCTCAGGCCTGCACAAACTGCTGGCTGTGTTGTACTTTCTGGCGTCTGGTAGTTTTCAACATGTCACTGCCCAAGGCATTGGCATGTCTCAGCCCACACTGTCCAGGTACCTGACCCAGGTGCTTGAAGCCCTTCAGCCACACATAGATGCCTCAATCTGCTTCCCAAGCCAGGAGACAGAGTGGCATGATGTTAGGGTAGCATTCCATCGCATTGCATCCATGCCCAATGTGCTTGGTGCTATTGACTGCACCCACATTCCGCTGAGACCACCTCGGGATACTGCCCGTTCCTATTATAACCGACATGGAAGCACAAGTACCAACGTGCAGGTGGTATGTGATGCAAATCTTAAGATCATGAGTGTGTTTGCAGGCTACCCTGGCTCATGTCATGACTCCTACATCCTCGGCCAGTCAGTCCTCTTTGATTAATTTGAAGCCGGATCAATGGCAGAGGGCTGGCTACTGGGTAAGTGTCTAATAGTGTATAAACTGTAGTCTGCGATATATAGGGAATTGATTACACATGTGTGTTTATCTCTCTGGCAATGTGTGTGTGTGTGTGTATGCATATATACATTCAAAAATGTCTCTGTCTCTCTCTCAGTCTCTCTCTCTCTCTCTCTCTCTCTCTCTCTCTCTCTCTCTCTCTATCTATCTATCTATATATATATATAGAGCAAGGATCCCCACGGGGAGCAAGCACGTCACTGCAGCAATTTCTTGTGAAGAAAAGATGTTTATTAAGCCTCGACGGGCCGTTTCGGGGTACAACCCCTTCTTCAAGAGACTGCAAACAGGTACAAAAAACTCACCACAGTGTGCACATTTAAATACCCTCACCTTGCCGCCAAAACACCTTCAGTCACGCCAGACACACCTCCGCTGCACGTCAGCCGGCTCTGGCGCACAGCAGCAGCATCACCGCCTCACACGCGCTGCTCTGCTGCCATGACAACCAGACGCCGGCCGGCGACCCGTTCACATCGCACAGACGGAAGCGACCGCTACTCACACCAAGCGGGAGCTCCCTGTCTACGGGACAGAGCGGGCTTACAGTGAACTGTGTGTCCACGCTGACACACTCACCGATTGACTCCTCGATCGGCGCTGGCACCCAGAGCGGCTCGCGGCGTCTCTCACAAGCCGCTGCCACTCTGATGGTAACCTAGCAACCCATCAAGTTGCCATAACGTCAACCAGGAAGCACACGCCCACAGCTCACACCACGCCAGCGCTGCTCCCATGGTAACGCCACAGCTAAGTCAATCATGAGTGTAGATGTTACATACAGGGTCTGGACCAATATACAGCAACTTCATGAACATTCATAAACAATGCAATTCACGGTAAATAATTTTAAGTGTGTGACCAATCACCATCCCAGATGGCCGAACTGTCTCTCACACAATTCAAACCAAATGGAAGAGTGGCCGCACACATCAATTAAACTGTCATCCCGGGTGCTCACACCATCCCAGGTCGACAGCTCAGATGTCGACAAAACAGTCTGCTGTAACTAATATTGACACCATGCATAATTTGAACATCACCAACAAGACTAATGTCAAATACAGAAAAGTATTACAAAAAATAATAAAGAAAAAACTAAAAAATAATAAAAAATCAAAATCAAAACAACAATAAAAATAAATCACTCAGAAATGGGTAAAGGTAGGTATCAACATCATATCCCCTTCTACACAAACCCAAGAACTAGCTTTCAGTGGGCATCAAAATTTCAAAAACAGCAGCTTAATAGAGAACCTAAGCATTCACAAAAATGAACTCCATACCAGCCGCTCATTTAAGCCATGGGGTGCAACTGTATTTAATGTAAAAATCCATTTAGCTTTAAGTTTAAGCAGTTTTTTATAGCGATCTCCACCCCTAATTGAGTCGGGGACATGATCTATAATCTGGTATTTTAATGAAGCTAAGGGATGTCCCTTTTCTTTGAAGTGCTTTGCCACCGGTTGCTCTGCCACTTTACTGGTTATTTTACCACCGGTAGACGCCTTAATGGCTGAGCGATGCATCGCCATCCTTTCCTTGAACTTACGCGATGTCATTCCGACATAGCATAAGCCACAAGGACAACTTACCATATACACGACATAGCGTGTATCACATGTCAGAACATGTCGAATGGAGAATAATTTAGAGGAATGAGGGTCTTTAAATTTATTGCCAGTAACAAGGAAGCTACAGGTGACACATTTTGGGCACCTGTAGCACCCTGGTGCTTTCACACTCATGTTGGCTACATTTATTTTATCAAAACCAGATACATCAGTACCAAGATGTCTCGCAAATTCCGTCCTCTGGTATAACATGCCAGAGGGCGGATTTTTCTAAAAGCCGGCAAGTCTTTATCACTGGCCAAAATAGGCCAGAGTGACTTGCTGGCAATGGGCACCACTGTACTGGATGTATCAAACTTGGAGATAAATGGAAAAACCTCCCCTTGCTTTTTAATAGTGGGTTTTAATAAATCACTCCTCTTAAGCTTTAATGCCCTCTCTTTGGCTATTTTGAGCGTATTGAGGGAGTACCCCCTCTGACGGAACTTATCGACAACTTTATCCAGTTCCTGTTCCACTAAATCATGATCACTGCAGATCCGCATTGCCCTCACCATTTGCGAATATGGCAACCCCTTCTTTAATGGAGGGGGATGATGGCTACTGGCCAATAACAATGTGTTACGGTCAGTAACCTTGCTGAACAATGATGTGCTGATCCTACCATCCTGGATGCTCACTGACACATCGAGGAAATCGATCTTACTGTCACTAGTTTTGAATGTGAATTTAATTGGAGTGTCAGCTTCATTAATTTCAGCCATCATTGTGTTAAACAATTCAATGCCACCATTCCAAAACATAAACAGGTCATCGATGTATCTGCAGAACGCCCGGATGTGTTGGCCATAGCGATGTTGGAAAAAGTGTCTCTGCTCAAACTCGAACATAAACACATTCGCATAGGCCGGAGCCACCGCTGCTCCCATTGCACACCCGGACGTCTGCCGATACATCTCGCCATTAAAAATAAAATAATTTTTGGTGAGGACCAATTCAAGCAGCTGCAGGTATAAATCAACATTAAATTGGAAGTTGTCTAAATTACACAAAAAGTTCCTCATGGCTGATAATCCCTCTGGATGCGGAATGGACGTGTAAAGACTGGACACGTCCATTACGCACATGATGGTATGAGGTTGTAAGTCATCAAATAAATTGATATGGTTTAAAAAATTTGTCGTGTCCTTCAAGAATGTCGGTTGGACACACAAGTGCGGTTGTATCAGCATATCAAGCAACTGTGATACCGGCTGTAGGATACTCCCCCTGGCAGAGATGATCGGTCTGCCAGGGGGGTGTGCACTGTCTTTGTGCACCTTGGGCAAGGTATAAAGAACCGGGATGACCGGGAAAGATGGTTTAAGTGCCATCCCACATTTATCACTGATCAGCCCATCCAATACAGCAGCATCAACAATCGCAAATAATTCATTCTGGAACATAGATGTAGGATCTGCTGTCAATTTACAATATACATTCACATCAGATAACTGTCGATAAATTTCAAGACAATAATCACTTAAGTCCTGTATCACTATCCCGCCCCCCTTATCGGCAGGGCGGATAGTGATACTTTTGTCTTGACTAAGTGTTTTCAGAGCAATTTGCTCATCACGGTTCAAGTTCCTGTGTACCACATCTGACGCCGCATTAAAACGAGTCATTGAATCATCAAACAGACGGGTATAAGTCTTAATCGATGTATTGGAGCTGACCGGATCAAATTTAGACAGGTGTTGGCGTGAAATAAATTTATCAATGACACCAGTGTTCAATACAGAAGAAGAGTCTTGGAAATACTCACGCAGTCGCATGTTCCTCCCCATTCGCTGAAGGCTACACTGCCATTCAAATTTGTCGTGGGTAGTAGTCGGAATGAACGATAAGCCTTTACAAAGGACCCGTCGCTCACTATCCGATAGTACCCTTGAAGACAGATTAAAAATTAGTTCATTTTCGAGCTGCTTGCTCTTGTAGATTCTCTCATTTTGCCCACTTCGGCGGGTTCTCTGAAACAGGGTCCTTCCTTTCTTCTGGTGCTTACCCCTAAAGGGGGCCTCGCCGCTGATGGATCATTAGATTCTGGCCAGGCGAAATCACTGTCCGATGACGATCTCTGTGTCTCCCTTCTGCCTCTCCTATTGCGCCAGGAGTTCTCACGTCTGGTAAGTTGAAAGTTGCGTTTGGGTCCAGTTTGACCCCCAATCCATCTGTATACAGAATTGTCCTCATAATCCTGTTGTACAGTATGCAATTTCGCTCTCTTAAACTTGAGAAGCTCCGCTTTGTACGAGTCACATTGGATCTGGAGTTTGTTCCATAACTTCGTATGTTCCTGACTATTGAGGAGGGCTGAGTGCTCAGAGGATAATGTATCAATCTTATCTTTAGTGATTTTGAGCTCATGTCCAGCTTGCTCAATCACCAGTAACATTAAATCCAGTCCACATTTGTTCAGCACCGCCACCCACCTCCTGCAGAATTCTGAGCTTGATCTGCCAATAGTCGGTACATTATGTACTCGAAAGCCTCGTGGAATTAGTTTTTGACGAAAGTAATCAGAGAGCGATTGTCCATGCAATAAAAAGTCCACTTCGCGTTTACGCAATTTCAACAACCTGTGATACACATCCTCTGCATCAAGGATAGAGTTGCCAGGGGTTTCAGCAAATAAAATCCCAGAGACCTCATCATGATTGAAACTTAGTGTCTCACCAACGGGTAAGCTTGTGTTCCCAGATAGATGGATACCACCCAGACCCAAATCTTGTTGGGATCCGTCCATTGTCCAATCGGTGTCGACACGTGTCGGTATCTCTGTAGTGTCACACTTGAATCAGAAAGTCCAAAATAATCAGGGGTGCCTTGACCCTAATGATAAGCAGCAGCTCACCAAATAGTATAGCTTGTGTTGGACCGGCACTCCCACAATCAATTCATCGGTGCTGCGTGCCTTTGCAAGGATAAGATATAGAGCAAGGATCCCCACGGGGAGCAAGCACGTCACTGCAGCAATTTCTTGTGAAGAAAAGATGTTTATTAAGCCTCGACGGGCCGTTTCGGGGTACAACCCCTTCTTCAAGAGACTGCAAACAGGTACAAAAAACTCACCACAGTGTGCACATTTAAATACCCTCACCTTGCCGCCAAAACACCTTCAGTCACGCCAGACACACCTCCGCTGCACGTCAGCCGGCTCTGGCGCACAGCAGCAGCATCACCGCCTCACACGCGCTGCTCTGCTGCCATGACAACCAGACGCCGGCCGGCGACCCGTTCACATCGCACAGACGGGAGCGACCGCTACTCACACCAAGCGGGAGCTCCCTGTCTACGGGACAGAGCGGGCTTACAGTGAACTGTGTGTCCACGCTGACACACTCACCGATTGACTCCTCGATCGGCGCTGGCACCCAGAGCGGCTCGCGGCGTCTCTCACAAGCCGATGCCACTCTGATGGTAACCTAGCAACCCATCAAGTTGCCATAACGTCAACCAGGAAGCACACGCCCACAGCTCACACCACGCCAGCGCTGCTCCCATGGTAACGCCACAGCTAAGTCAATCATGAGTGTAGATGTTACATACAGGGTCTGGACCAATATACAGCAACTTCATGAACATTCATAAACAATGCAATTCACGGTAAATAATTTTAAGTGTGTGACCAATCACCATCCCAGATGGCCGAACTGTCTCTCACACAATTCAAACCAAATGGGAGAGTGGCCGCACACATCAACTAAACTGTCATCCCGGGTGCTCACACCATCCCAGGTCGACAGCTCAGATGTCGACAAAACAGTCTGCTGTAACTAATATTGACACCATGCATAATTTGAACATCACCAACAAGACTAATGTCAAATACAGAAAAGTATTACAAAAAATAATAAAGAAAAAACTAAAAAATAATAAAAAATGAAAATCAAAACAACAATAAAAATAAATCACTCAGAAATGGGTAAAGGTAGGTATCAACATCATATCCCCTTCTACACAAACCCAAGAACTAGCTTTGCTGCTGTGCGCCAGAGCCGGCTGACGTGCAGCGGAGGTGTGTCTGGCGTGACTGAAGGTGTTTTGGCGGCAAGGTGAGGGTATTTAAATGTGCACACTGTGGTGAGTTTTTTGTACCTGTTTGAAGTCCGAAACGGCCCGTCGAGGCTTAATAAACATCTTTTCTTCACAAAAAATTGCTGCAGTGACGTGCTTGCTCCCCGCGGGGATCCTTGCTCTATATCTTATCCTTGCAAAGGCACGCAGCACCGATGAATTGATTGTGGGAGTGCCGGTCCAACACAAGCTATATATATATATATATATATATATATATATAGCCTGATAATAATGCACACGCATTGAAACATTGCTGTATGTATGTCTAATTGTACAAGGTTGGAGTGCCGCCTCTCAATACCAAATAAGTCGACATTGCCGTCAACTAATGCACCCAGCCAGCAACCTGTTGTGCGTGGCCACACTACAAGTACATAGATAGATAGATAGATAGATAGATAGATAGATAGATAGATAGATAGATAGATAGATAGATAGATACAAATAGATAGATAGATTGATTGATTGATTGATAGATTGGTGTTGTGGTTTTGTATGCTGCTTTACATCAATAATGCATGTTGATAATACTTATATATGTGTAAGAAGATGCAAGTAGTGACATTTCTACATGTTTGCACAACCAAAAATAATGTTATGCATGCAGCATTTCTGTCCTAAAGTGTGTCCTTGTTCAATCATGTAGTGAGGTGTGTTAATTGTGTTTTTCAAAATTTCAGGTGATAAGGGGTTTCCCTGTTTATCCTGGCTCCTTACTCCACTGTCTAACCCCCTTTCTGAAGCAGATCACAATTTTCAACGTGCACATAAGGCCACCAGATGTGTGATAGAAAGATGCTTTGGCGTATTAAAATCTCGCTTTCGGTGCCTAGATAAGTCTGGTGGCTTGTTGTTGTACAGCCCCCAAAAGGTGTCGAAAATTGTGATGGCTTGCTGTTTTCTTCACAACCTCTGTCTGGATCAAGATCTACCAGACATTGAGGGCGGAGAAGACAGTGAGACTGATTTGGAAAATGAAAGATCTGGTGATAGATGGAGTACAGCGTCTGGGCGGCAGATTCGCCATGAGCTCATCCAGGCATCCTTTAGTGGTGAGTAACAATGGCATATGGGCAACAATCAAGACATCCTCTATGCACATATCACGGGTCACATTATAAATAACTGTTAAGGTGGCCACAGACTACAAAAATTTTGTATGCGATTTCAAAACATTTTACCGATATATCGTCCAATGTGTTCCGATAATCGGTCATACATCTCACCATTTCAGTCAGATGTGTGCTCCTGTGGATCTTTAGCTGAATATTATGATGTTAAGTGCTGCACGAAAGATCAGTATATTTTTCAAAAGATCCCTAGGAACGCACATGCAAATTTTACACACATCTTTGATAAAGATGTCCGCTTCACCAAATTATTTTGTCCAACACCAACAAAAGATTGCAAGGCTAATTTATGCGCAAATCTTAGAGTGGCAGATCTTTCTAGTGTGTGGGCACCTTTACACTTAACAATTGGCTTCACATGTCTACCATTAGTGGTGTCTACGTAACCTTTGTAATAGTAGAACCTACATAATTTTCCATTTTTCAAATGTATATGCTTGATGCCTTAACTGTAAATGTTAATTTCAAGCCACACCAACATAACAATACATGCTATTTCCTAAAATCCTTATATATTGTTTGCACTTTGGTTCTGAAGGCTGAATGTGTGTGGGGCTTGTTCTCCTGGGCTCCCTGGTACCTGGATGTCATTTGCTGGCCGTTCTTTTGCGTGTAAGTATTGTTTCAGTGTAATGTTTGATGTTGTCTGAAATTTACCGTAAGGGTTCCAATTTATTTCCTTTTTTTATCATTTTGGTGTACATTCTTCACTGCTGAAAGCATAATGCATGAACCAACATCATATGCTGATGTTGATCACAACCACCTTCACACACAGCTCGGGTGCGGATTTCTGTGCTGCTGTTGCCATGGATGATGTCTGCCTCACTTCTGCTTGGCTACATGTGGATGGTAAGTTTTGGGCAAATCATGTGTGTACATTATGGGCGGGATGTATTAAAATACATCGCCGCCCTTCGCGCCCCCCCCGCCGCGATGCCGCCGCATATGTACTAACATATGCGGCAGGCATCGCGATGCGGTGACGGAGGCCCCCCGCGATACCTGTACTGTGGTCTGCGGGGGGTCTCCGTCACCTCCCAGCCGGCTTCTGCAGCTTTCACGCCGGGGACAGCTATGCAAGCTGTCCCCGGCGCTTCCTCCTCCCCCTGCAGCCGGAAGGACGTCCGGCTGCGTTGCTAGGGGGAGGAAGGGCTTACCTTCCGGGGTCCAGGAGGACCTGCAAGAAGGTAAGCCCAAGGGAGGGGGGAAAGGGGGGGTCAGCGAGGCGGCGGGTTGCGGCGACGCGGCTGGCGGCGAAAAGAAGCCCATAGGCTTCTATAGGGTATCGCCACCCAAAGGTGGCGATACCCTGCCCTGCGAAACCGCTGCGAACGGGTTTTAGTACATAGGAAAATGCGGTAAAACGGGGGTTTTACCGCATTTTCCCTTTAGTACATCTCGCCCTATGTCCTTCCTATATGTGAAAGTGTTAACTAATGTGGGTCTGGATTGTACATTGCAATGGTGACATGACATGCTAATTGTTGTCATCTCTCACAGGCATCATCACCATGAAGTAGTTTGCATGTTACACCTACCTGTCTTTCTCTCCTGCAGCCTCCCGGGATTCTTCACACACAGCTAGGGCGAATTGTAATAAAGAGCTGGGCTAACAGATTTGTGTCTCCAATGGCCAAATAGTTCCCATAATGATGACATGCCTATATTGCGAGATGTGTTTGCATGCACTATACTGTGTAGAAGTAAAGCTGTGTACACACGGGGACAATAGGGGCAGAAATATCTTGAAATGTGTTTGCAGCCAACCATATTGGCAGTGATGGGTGTGTGCCCCGGCGATCATTTGCCCGGTGGGTTTCCCACAAAATAAACATCGCTGGTCGCAGGACCTTGCTCTTGCAACCAGCTGATTAACTCTGCGGCATTTGCCACCAGAGATTCCCTTTCATCATCGACCATCTCTGGTCCATGATGAAAAGGAGAAACAGAGCAATATAGTGTGCTGCCATATATTGCTAGCAATATATGGCTGAGCTATCTATCTCCCCCCGTCTGTACGCGGCTTAAGTGAATGCTATATTTATATGTGTGTTGGTTTTTTACATGTGTTAATGTTTTCTTTTATTCCTAATAGGTGTTCTATGGTGTCAATACACATGTCAATTTTCTTCGGCTTCCTCAGGATTTTTGATGATGTGAATGTTACATCTGCAAACACTGAATTTTTGCTGTGTGTGTATGTGGGTGACCACATACATTGTAGTTTTTTCCTATGTGTACTGTGAAGAGATGTCCATACGGTTGTGTAGTGCAATAAATATTTCAACCTTATGTCAGATGATGTGCTGTGGGTCAATAAAGGGTAATACCAAGCAGAACATGTGGTAACCAAAAAAAATTTACTGTTGCATTTACATCATGCAAAAATGTACACAAGCAAAATTATTTACCCCCACTCTTTGAAGGCCTTGCCCCCTTTACATTTGGGGTTTGTTTATGAGATTGCCGGCTTGACCGGCGTGTTGGTGAAGGGAGGGGAGTAGACAGGGGCGTAGCGCTGGTGCTCTGCGATGTCGGGCTTTGTTGGGCCGCCATCATATTTCGCTCCCGTAATGACACAGATATGTCTTCAAATAGCCTGGTATGGCTACTGTGTTGCTGGCATAGGGATTCCATGAGCGACACCATTCTATTCTGGAATGTCACCTGTTCGACCCGCATTGCCGTCACACACTTCAACAGGGTGCGATTGTCTTTATGAAGAAGTGCTTGGGTTCTGGCAATGCGTCCCGTTTCCAAATGCAGCCTCTCTAGATGTGCTGCTTGCACCTTGAAGGTTGCCTCACATCGGGCTTGGTGGGCAGCCCAATTGAGGAAAAAATCTGCGGCAGGACCACCAGCTTGCGGTTCGGGGCTGAAAGTCAGCTGGGGGCTATGTGGCATTTGCCTGGGTGGGGGAGATGGGGTGTTTTCCCGCAATGGCCACATTTGTTCCGCCTCTTCTTCTCTTGATGTACTCACATCAGGCTCAGGATTATCAGCACCTATAAAAATGGATGCATATATCATTACTATTAGTCCATTTGCATTTTCTAGTCTAATGCAGCCCACACACGCATCGATTTTAGAATGCGTTTTGTACTTTTAAAGTACAAAACGCATCGTGCGTACAATTATCGGGGTGTATTCGTGCGGCGTGTGCGACGCGATGCTGTGCTATGCGCGTTCCCGGGGGCCGATTTTAGATGTCCAAAAAAGTATGTGCAGCAGGTACTTTTTTGGACATTATCGCATAGCATCGGGCTCAGCATTATACAGGCATACGAGCCGATGCTATACGACGGGTTTTTTTGGGGGGGGGAAATAATTACATACAAATTGTTATCAACAACTTTATTGCAGGTTTAAAACATGTGAACTCGAACAAAGTAAAGGTCAGAAAAAGCCAGTGAAAAAATGTGCTAAAATCGCACAGCATCGCATCGCAGACAGCAAAATAACCATCACATCGGGTCATGCTTAATTCTGCCAGAAAAATTGTAAAGAACCATTGTACAGCCAAAAACGCATAGCACTGAAATCGGTGCGTGTGTGGGCACCATAACACTAGCAAGAGCACTTTCTAATACATCCATTATGTAAGGCAACTTAGGTGTGTGCTCAAATATTCACTCATAATTAAGGCTATGATGTAAAGTATATCACCTGCGACCATATTGCCAGCCATTTCAGACCCTATTGCCCCCGTGTGTACACAGCATTACCGTTGCAGTATGCCTATTATTCTGTTATGATGGTAGTTCACATTTTACAACAACATGGCTAAAAACATGTGCAGTGCAGCTAGGCCAGATGTAACATGTGCAGAGACAGATCAATTTGCCTGGGGTATGTTGAAGCAGAAATCTCAAGTGCTGTGTTCTTTAAAATAAGCACATTATTTAGGCTGCACTGGAGTTTTAAAACATAGAAATTTGATAAACTTGATATCCATGTTACATCTGCCCCACCGGCGCTTCACATGGGTTATTCAATTTGGATTGGGACATTTTGGTTTGCTGAGAGCAGAATATACATGTATGTCCACTTATAAGGCTGCCGCAGCAAAAGAGCACATGAAGCACTCACAGTGTATGTGATTGAAGCTGTGATTTCAAAACCAATAACAGTGATGCACAGCATTAATACACATTTAATTAGCAGGTCACATGTTACTGAAAAACTACAGGTAGTGGGTATAATGTTGACAACACTGTATGGCTAATGGCTAAAACCACGATGAAAAGCAGTAACCTTCTGGACTTTCACACTAATGAATAAATGATGTCATCTGCTGCACTGATGAGCTGGCCAAACAAGGGTGTGTCAAATTAGGTGATAACAACCAGTAATTAGTAGTGAAGGCCATGAGCTAAGGTTACCACCTTTCCCCTTTAATTCAGGACACATATTAATTACACAGGTTCTGTGGCTGGGTGACTTCAAGACTCCATTTCACCTGGTTTTAAACTTCCACAGAACCTGTGTAATTAATATGTGTCCGGAATTAAAGGGGAAAGGTGGTAACCCTATGCCATGAGCAGAGATTATGTTATTTTCAGCAAAGTGTTATAAGTTCTGTACACACTTACAGATGGTCTGTTTGATGTAAGTGCTGTTCAATAAAAACTTCAACATTGATGTTGCGTACACACGGGTGCAATTATGTATGAAATTGCTGGCAAAATGTTCGGCCAGCAACCTGATTGCCAGTGTTTTCATGTGCAGCTGCTGATAGATGGCTGGGAGTGTGCTCCCGCGGCCAGCCGTTCATGGTCGCTGGTCACAGGAGCATGCTCCTGCGACCAGCACCTTCCCCCAGCGATCGCTGGGCAGGAGGTCAGCGCCCGATAAATCAGTGCTGTTCTCCCATGCCCTGCGACGCTGCTCCCTCCCTCCTCCCATCACCTGCTACTGTTGTGCTCCGCCTACGCCCCGTAGCAGTGTCTCCTTTTCATCGCTGATGAAAAAGAGACAGTAGCAATATGATTGCTGGGGATATATTGGTAGCAAAATATCCCCACCAATCATATAGACCCGTGTGTACACAGCATAAGTTTTGGAATTCCAAGGGCAGCAATGGTGGTGAACGCTTGTAAAGACTGATGACTCTGACAAATTGGTTCCAACATTTGGATATATGCCATTTGGAACATTCTTACTTTGCCGGTTTTACATGTAATAGTTTGGAATCTGAAATGCAACCATAATGCTCATGGAATTTGTCCCCAACAGATACATCAAACAGAATATCTGTGTGTGTGTATGCACCTATATTGTGCGGCCATTATCACACGCATACATTAACCCCATCTGACAACCTTGCCCACTACAGGAGGGGCATAATGTTATGTTCATGAACCTCCCAATTGATGTATGATTACCATCACCTGTGCTGAAGTAGGGAGATCATTTGTTTAGGACTGGGACACAGTTTTAAACATACATGAGATGGGAGTGCAGGAATTAAGCATTGTGTTTCTCCTGGAGCTGGTCATGTGATGTGGTATGTGCACCATTATATATTGTTACCTTGGTGGGAGTACAGTTGTTGAGCGCATTGCCGTTGTGGGGTGAGGACAGGTGGCCGTATAATCATTGGTCCAAGCATAGGCGACGAGTCTGGCTCACATGCAGTTGCTACATTGTCAAAAAACATTGCAAAACATCAATCATCCCAAAATACCTGTGTTACCACATGTCATTTGGTTTTTCAAAAATCAGTTTCGTAATGTACCTGTATTTAGACCAACATCAGTGTCCTGAGGGGCCACCGACACCGTTGCCATTGCGGCAGGGCCGGATTTGTAACTAGGCCCGTGAGGCACGGGCCTATGGGCGGCAGCTATTAGGGGCGGCATGGCAAATTGCCTGGGAGTGTGTTTTAATAATCAACACCGGGACCAGTCCAGGCAGTAGCAGCATGGCGGAGTCGAGCGGCACCCTAATTGGCGTCCGCACCGCTCGTCAATCGCTGCTGCCCGTTTGCTCAGTTATGCATATGAAATAGCATTCGGTCCTGCAGCTGCGACTGTCTGAGAGGCTCCGCCGGCGCCGCTCACTGGCTTAGGCTCACTGCTGCCCGGCGCCCATTGGCTATTCTACACAGACAGCTGATTGGCTGCTGTGTATAGAATGGGCTAGGACAGCTGAGCCGAGCGGCGCGCCCATTCTGGCACTGTGCATCTGTCCGTATTTCTCCCCCTCCCTGCCTTCCTCCCTCCCTCCGGGTCTGGACCGTACAGTGGGCAGCGGCAGACAGCATCTAAAAAGGATGCCGGCTGTAAAGAGATGAGCGCTCCGGTGTGTATATAAAAATGCCCGGCAACTTGTTGAGAAGGAATCTCAGTGAGAGCAGCTGAAAGAGGCTGCTGCAGGAGAGGGGACTGTTCTTTTCTAGGGAAAGGTAGGGATAACCATGACCCTACATCAGTACTGATTAAACACTCTTTGGTATGGTTTTTTTTTTCTGGCGTGATCTATTTGTGTGTGACAATTGGCTAAAATATCATGTATTTTACTAACAACACCGTGGCAGTAATATGTATTTTTAAATCTTTATATATTAATATTCGGTTTTTATTCATATTTTTGGACAAAATCATTTTATATTTATATTGTCATGTATGTGCTTCAATCTTTAAATTAATACTATGAGTGAGGGCAGGCACTGTGCCCACTGAAGGTGCATTAAAGCTGATCCGCATAGGCAGGCACTGAGCAGTGCCATGTGGGTACAACTCATGCTTTCTGTAATATGGATCTGGCTATTTCACTGTATATCAGGAAATTAGGATTGATTTTAGTGCACTACTTGTGGTGACATGCTTAGCCGGCCGTACCGATGCTCATCTTGGAGAGGCTGTCTATCTGGTCAGTCCCAGGTCCTAAACTTTCTGATGGCAGCCCTGGGAGGAGTGAAAAGGAGCCAGGAGGCAGTGGGCATTACAGTGTGTCATAATGTGTACTGGGCATTATGGTGTGTAATGGGCATTACGCTGTATGGAAAATTGTGTAACGGGCATTATGCTGTATGGAATAATGTGTACATGGCATTATTGTGCGTGGAATAATGTAGAATGGGCATTATGGTGCGTGGAATAATGTAGAATGGGCATTATGGTGTGTGGAATAATGTGTACCGGGCATAACTATAAGAAAGAAAAATTACTATGGGGTGGGGGGGTGTCAAAATATACTCTTGCTCTGGGCACAATGTTACCTAGCTACTTCTCTGTATGCATGACACTGCCAGCAATACTGCCGTGGAGCTGCTGCTACAGACCCTGGCTCTGGCCTGGGGATGAGGATGGGGCACAAACTGAGAGTGGAAGGAGAGAGGCAGGGCTGACGCTCTCTGGGCATGCCTGCCTCAGGCTTGTGGGGCAGCTAACATCAGTTCCGCAGTAAGAAGGGTCTCTCCGCCCATTGGGATGGAAAGGGATCTGGACTTGCTGCCTGAAAGTATTCAATGTGACTCTCTCCGAGCTTGATGCCGTGGTGATATATTTATATCATATAACTATATAATGAATATGTTAATTCAAGGGGGGCGGCCAAAAATGTTTTGCCTAGGGGCAGCCTGACCCCTAAATTCGCCCCTGCATTGCGGATGTGTTTGTGTAATGGCGACGACCAGCAGCAGGCCGTGATACTGTGCATAATTAATAGCAATTGTCATACATGTGTTTTATAAAAAAAAAAAAACACATATATATATATATATATATATATATATATATATATATATATACACACATATATATCTATCTATCTATCTATATATATATACACATATACATATATACAGGTTGAGTATCCCGTATTCCAAATGCTCGGGACCTGGAGAATTTTGGATAACAGATTATTCCGTATTTCGGAATATTTCAATTATGTTTTTTGAAGTATCTTGCATGTATGGTGTATAAACACATAAAATACACACAAATATATTGTATTACCACATGAAATACACTCAAATATATTTTATTTGTTCAAAAAACAAGGTTTCAAAACATGACACAAAATTTGTGTACTATCTCAGATATTGAATTAGAATGCCAAGCAATCATTTTCTTGCACATATATAGTGCCAGTTACATATCATGTCACCAGTAGTGGCAGTTACATATCATGTCACCAGTAGTGGCAGTTACATATCATGTCACCAGTAGTGCTGTTATAAATGTCCCCAGTGGGTTTTAAGTCAAAAAAATTTGTTTATCCAATTTCAGGAATGTATGGTTTTCGGACAAATCCGGATAACGGATACTCGGATACGGGATACTCAACCAGTATATATATAGATAGATAGATAGATAGATAGAGAAAAAAATACACAAACATATATACACTTTCATAGAACCACACTTTAGAGGACAACAATTTACCTATCTCCACATCAAAGAAATCCCCATGTGACACATCAAAGCCAGGGGATGAGGATGTGGTGTGAGTCCTTGCGGTGCCAGACCGCGATGAAGCACGGGATGCTGTATGGATAATAAAAGACAAACATAAGTTCAACACCAGAGAGAGAGAGAGAGAGACAGAGAGAGAGAGAGAGACAGAGAGAGAGAGAGAGAGACAGAGAGAGAGGAGGATGGCTCTGTCAGAACACACACCTGTCTCCTCAACACCAAATAGATCCCCCTGGGCAGGATCGTCAGGAGTAGCCACTGAACGGCTCTGAGTCCTTGCGGTGGCAGACCGCGATGAAGCACGGGATGCTGTATGGAGAATAAAAGACAAACATAAGTTCAACACGAGAGAGAGAGAGAGAGAGACAGAGAGAGGAGGATGGCTCTGTCAGAACACACACCTGTCTCCCCTACACCAAATAGATCCCCCTGGGCAGGATCGGCAGGAGTAGCCACTGAACGGCTCTGAGTCCTTGCGGTGCGAGACCGCGATGAAGCACGGGATGCTGTATGGAGAATAAAAGACAAACATAAGTTCAACACCAGAGAGAGAGAGAGAGAGAGAGAGAGAGAGACAGAGAGAGACAGAGAGAGAGAGAGAGAGGAGGATGGCTCTGTCAGAACACACACCTGTCTCCCCCACACCAAATAGATCCCCCTGGGCAGGATCGGCAGGAGTAGCCACTGAACGGCTCTGAGTCCTTGCGGTGCGAGACCGCGATGCAGCATGGGATGCTGTATGGAGAATAAAAGACAAACATAAGTTCACCACCAGAGAGAGAGCGATAAAATATGTACACTTTCCAAGTGTAACAATGGAGAGCTACACAGCCAGACAAACAAATCCCGTCTCACATTTGTCAAACACAGTCTGTGACACAGTAGCTGATTGGCAGGCCATTTGTGGCTTACCATGTTATATATTTGTACGCATCCAGAATGTTGTGCGGGTTGAAAAAGAATGTGACAATGGCACAATTACAAAACATACCTGTGTCATCATCTGAATCAGCAGACTCATGTCGACCCACTGAAGCTGACAGTACTTTCAACTTTTTGGCCCGGGGACCCCTTGAAACCACAGGGGATGTGTTCCGTTGCGTGACCTTTGAGATCTTGGTGGCTCCAGAAGGAGAGGAGGACCTTCCTTTTTTCGCACGGGCAGCTGTGATGACAAATGACACAACCACAACACATCCTCATTAGCATCACAAGCAGCCACAACAATAAAAACAGAGATTACCACAAACAATAGATAAACATGACACCTTCATTACAAGAGTACTCCAATAATGTTGGCACAATTGTAATGTGTATTGTAAACAATTTAAATTTATACATGATGTTTACACATGCACAACACACATTAAGGCCTCTAATTACCAAGACAATATTAATGGATGTTGAGTCTTGAATGCAAACCGTAACATTTGTCATTGGAATAAGGTTTATGTTAAAAACACACAGGCGTTGCTATGGGATACAACAACAATAGTTAGCACAACGATTAATGCAAACACACCTTCAAAACAACAAAGTATAAGACAATGAGGACTACACATAAACACTGCATCTGAAAATGCAGGCACAAACATACATAACAATTGTAAACTGGTTCCATTTATATAAGATCAGTTCCAAACTACATCATAAACATGACATACATGTATGTATGTTGATTGATTTTAGCATTGAAATAATCAAAAGCAGCAATGTGGGGAAGCATTAATGATGTTAATCATCTTCACTTTAACCAGACCTAATAATTATTAGATTGAGTGCAGCATGTGCACTGCAGGTGGGCCAGATGTTACAGGTGGAAATCATTAATTTGGCCTCAGTTTTAGCATTTCTGTGCAGGGTTAATATGGTCTGATTTATGCTTACACAGCAATACAGATCTCATTTTGAAGTACAACAACAAAATCAATTTATCACAGCAGATAAGACATCTGTCCCCATGCAAAGCATATGGTTTTGATTTTCAAACGAGCATTTTAGCTGGTTACACTAAACTACAAGACCACCAAATTAATTCACACAAAAGAACATTTACATGACTGTGAGGTATTGTGGTTTGCACTGTTTGTGCAGACCTAACCTGTGCAATTGTGTTATAATGCAAACAAGTTGTAACCTTCACATGTCCACATACTGCTTGTGTCGACCAAATGTCTGGATAACAAATTCTACCCAAACAACTAAACCAGGCATGTCCAACGTTGGCCCTCCAGATGTTTTGAAACTACACATCCCAGCATGCTTTGCAATAGTTTTAGCATTCTCTAATAGCAAAACTGTGGCAAAGCATGCTGGAATGTGTAGTTTCACAACATCTGGAGGGCCAACGTTGGACATGCCTGAACTAAACCATGTGAGGTGTATAGCATGTGTACATTACAGTGATAATGAACTGGGTGTGTGGCTCATTGGTGACTAAACAATGACTGTTGTGAAAAAATGTTATGTTGCATCATAGCTATGATAAAACTACCAATACTCACCAGCATGTCGGGCATCCGAATCAAGCACACCAGGTGGGCTGATAATCTCTTTTGGAATAAGAGTGGCCATTGCCCGCTCATAATCCTTCCAGTCAATACGGGATGGGACATTGGGCCCATATCGGCGTCGATGCTTCCCCTCCTTACACAGTTTCTCTTTGACAAGCCGACGGATGTCATAGAACCGTTTTTTGCAATTTGCAAAATCACGGACAACGGTCCCATGGGCATTGACTGCTTCCACTACTTCCTTCCATATATTAGCCTTCCGTGCTGCTGACACTGGCTGGAAAAACAGTGGGCCCTTATACTTGATAATACTGTGCAGAAGGGCAGTGCTTTCAGCTACTGAGAACTTGGGCATCTTCTTAGCAGGTTCCTTTTGCCCCTTCTTCGAGCCAGCAGGGGTGTCAACAGGCACTTCAGAATCCTCTTCATCCTCACCCTCACCTTCCTCATCCTCCTCCTCATCCAGCTTCTCATCACCCACCATCACATCAGCCACCTCCTCCACCTCACCCATGGAACTTTCACCACTCTCAGACATGAGCACAAACTTCTACCACACAAAATAATTGAAACACAAACAACACAAAACACACTCCTACTCCTTCCCTCAAACACACACACACACACACACACACACACACAAACACACACAAATATCGACTTTGGAACAAAAAAGAAAAAAATAAAGTGACAAACTTTTAAAAGGACAAGACAAACAATACACACTCAGAAATCACTTGAAACTAACACCAATCCTCACCTCTCCTCACAAATCTCCACTGCACCTCTCTCCTACACACTCCAAACTACACCCACAGCAAGTTTTGGCGCCTTCACGACTTATATATGGCTGGGAGAGCCCTCCCAAGTGTAAAAGAAATACACCAATCACGATTGTGCTTTCAGTTTCGTAGTGACGCATGTGAAATAAAATATGAATTTTCGTAGTTTGGTTCACGACAATTCGTGAAATATCTTTGTTTTACAGGCAATATCCCTACGACATTCGTATTTTCTTCTACGATTCTACGACAATACGAAAACATGTGTAAACCCAAATACGCATGTCTACGACATCGATAAATACGATTTTTTAGAATACAACTCTATAGTAAATAAAATTCCGGAACACGACTTTTTTTACAACATCACCAGTCGTACACATGCGTAGACGGTCGTAGAACAAATACGAATACGATTTTGTATACAAATCCATTTTGGTAAATGTCCCCCATAATGCCATGCAGTAATTCCCCTTACACATTATTGCCCACATTAGTAATGTCCTTATACACATAATGCCACAAAGTAATGCCGCTTAAACATATGCCACACATTATAACAACCAAATGCCCCCAGCACAACAATCACCCAGCCTGGACTGCAGACATTGAAGCCTGGGCTTACTGCAGGGAACCAGCCAGTATACAAAAGAAAAAAGAAACAAAGTATTCCTATAAGGGGCACTCCAGTATCTAATAATTCTATCAGTTTATTTTTGCATTAACAGAGTGATCCAAAAAGAAAACAGGGAATATAAAACATAACATTTATTGTTTATATAAAACAGCAAAATATAAAAAATTAGTGAAATGACATAAGTGTAAACAATGTGCACAAATGTTACTATAATAAAATGAATTTAAAAAAAGTGTCCCCTATGTGTGCTCTTTTATACGTGAGACGTGTTTTTTTGGTGTGTCTTTATATAGAATTCTCGCTATTCAGCGATTAATTATATGTACTCACTATGAATGGGCAATATTGTGAACCTAATATTCGGTGGGTTTCAGTTCGTGTGAATACTGCTGGTATTGTTCGATTCTCTAGCAGATTTTAAATAACTCAAAAGTAGAAACCAGTTCTACTAATTCTGCAGCATGAAGAAGCCTCTGAAACAGTGTTATTTAATAATGTATCCAATACTGACTAATATAGGGTACACACCAGAGGATACCGTCTTTGGGTCTACAGCAAGTTGGTCGATAAGCGTTGGGTCGACATGGTTCTAGGTCGACAGGTCATTATGTCGACACAAGCATTAGGTCGACAGGGTCTAGGTCGACAGTCAAAAGGTCGACATGGATTTTTTCACTGTTTTTTTAGCCGACATGTACCGACAGGTGGTATTTCGTGCCCTACAATCCACTAGGGTGTGGTGGGAGAATAAAATAGTGTGCCGAGCGCAGTGAGGTACCGTTCCCGATGCACGAAGCAAGGGGATGCGGTGCATTGGAAATTGTGTCCATGTTGACTGTTTCGACATTCGGGTAAAAAAATTGAAAAACCCCAATGTCGAACTTTTGACTGTCGACTTCGACCCTGTCGACCTATTGATTGTGTCAACCTATGGACCTGTTGACCTAAATCCATGTCGACCTAGACCCATGTCGACATTGACCCATGTCGACTTAATGGTGTTGACCTAATGCTTGTCGACCAACTTGCTGTAGACCAAACGATCCCAACCCCACACCAGAATAACCATGATCGTGCGACGATCATGAAACGATTTCCTGAAATCGTACGATGGTCGCACGATTGGATTGGAGTACACTATCTGCACACGATCGGCAGCCAATCGAATGTAGATGACAAATATTTAGCGGATCGGATCGGAATCGTATTAAAAACATGCCTAATTTTCCTCTTTTTACATAGAAACAGGCGTTAGACATGTTGAAATTGGGGGAATTGAGCCCAAATCATTCTGGTGTGTACTCAGCATACACAGCATTATGGCAGCATATGTTGCCATAAATTTGCAACAGTGTCATTAAACCTCTGAGCGTCTGATGCTCCCGCCATACTTTTACCCTTAAAGAGACTAAGAAACCCCACCCCTTTAAACATCCTCCCTCCCACCCCTTCCCTTTCCCTCTGCTCCCCTTTCTCCTGAAATAACCAAAACAGAGTCATTTGTTTATGGCGAATTAAAGGTCACATTTATTAATCAGATTACAATTAGGGAGGCCAATCCCCGGCCATTTTTTCAATCCCGGGATTCGGGATTGAAAAATGCTCAATCCCGGGATCCCGGGAATCCTGGGATTGGCCTCCCTAATAAAAAAACAAAAAATGACCCGCCCCCCAAATATCAATATTAATGCCCTCTTACTTCGCCCCGCCTGCCCGCCTGCCACTCTTCCCCATCCCCCTGCCCTGCGCTGTCACTTACAGAGGTAGTGGTGACAGGCAGCAGCAGGAGCGATGTTCCTCCATCCATCCAGCGGCGGGGCGGGCTGGCGGCTGAGCGATTGTGTGCTTGTGCTGAATTTAGTGCACTGACAGGCATGGCGGCGGACGGGCTGCGCAGCGTGGCATGATGTCAGGGGTCACGCTGCGCAGCCTGGGCGCCGTCATGCCTGTCATCACAGAGCACCTGCACACAGCGGAGAGCGGACCAATCGGCCACCGGGGGGTACGGAGCAGACAGCCGGGCAGCATCTGAGCCATTCTAAAGTGCTCAGCGCTGCCCGGCTTTGAAAAAAAAATACATTTAGCACTGGGATACTAATCCCGAAATCCCGGGATTGAAACCTTCAATCCCGGGATTCAAATCCTGACGATTTTAGGCCTAAATCCCGGGATCCCGCCGATCCCGATCCCGGGATTGGCCTCCCTAATTACAATATAATCGTAATCGCCTATGTGGCAAAGAAAGCACTGCGGTCCACCAGCCCTCGAACGTAACTGAATCAAGCCGACCGTGGGGGGTTGCCCATGGACCCTTTCTCGCAACTGAAACCGGTAACCAACCTGGGTCCCCAACTTGCCCCCCCCCCCCCGACGCCAGGCCTTTGGAGATCTGCACCCCTTTTTTGGGTGCCTCCGCTTCCTGGCGCCACACTTTGGCTGGCCCGCAGGTACTTCCGCGCCCTGTTACAATGAAGTTTGCTGTAAACAGATCCTTCTTGGATGTTCCTCCTTCTTCGTCCAAGGGTGGGTGGGTGGGACAATCCTTTCTGCCTCACCTGTTGCACTTTCTGACCCTCCTCCTTTACCTGTCCTGTGCTTAAGTATGGGTATACGACCCCGGGGAGGGGCCTGCACCCTATAGCCCTCTCCTACCTTCCCCCTTCTTTCCACCTCCTATCTCTTCCTAACTATCTACTTGCCTCCTACCTAACCCCAGCAATATGATAGGGCACACCTCCTGGCCTTGGGAGCCCAGACTAATAGTTTACGGTCTCTCCCGGCTAGTCGCCTCTCGCTCCTATTAAACCTCTGAGCGTCTGATGCTCCCGCCATACTTTTACCCTTAAAGAGACTAAGAAACCCCACCCCTTTAAACATCCTCCCCCCCACCCCTTCCCTTTCCCTCTGCTCCCCTTTCTCCTGAAATAACCAAAACAGAGTCATTTGTTTATGGCGAATTAAAGGTCACATTTATTAATCAGATTACAATATAATCGTAATCGCCTATGTGGCAAAGAAAGCACTGCGGTCCACCAGCCCTCGAACGTAACTGAATCAAGCCGACCGTGGGGGGGTTGCCCATGGACCCTTTCTCGTAACTGAAACCGGTAACCGACCTGGGTCCCCAACTTGCCCCCCCCCCGACGCCAGGCCTTTGGAGATCTGCACCCCCTTTTTGGGTGCCTCCGCTTCCTGGCGCCACACTTTGGCTGGCCCGCAGGTACTTCCGCCAACGCTAGGTTCCCAGAACCGCAGCCCGCCACCTTACCGTGACCTTCCCTCACCCTATGACTCAAACATTCAATAACAACCCACTGCACACAATTCACATAAAATTTTGAAACCACAGGAGACCCTCTGCTCGGGCAGAGTGTTAGCTATGCATCAATTCCTTTCTCCCCGATCTGATTTATTTCTTGTAGCTAGCTGACCACCACCTCCCGATGCATTTTATCTCTTTCTCCGAACACCCTGCTTCAAACGCTGTGGTGGCTGCGCCAATTCTAAACGAGTGCGTACCATACTCCTTTTGTTGCCCACCATTAGCCCTCACACATCGCTTAAACAGGGTTTTAAATTGGTATACCGTGAGTGGGGACTCATCCGTGTGCGCCAAAAAGGCCTCAGACCCTCCCTTACCCTCGTTGGCTTTGAGCGCCAAGTGATTACCAATATAATCTTAATCACTTAGGTGGCAAAGAAAGCACTGCGGTCCACCAGCCCTCGAACGTAACTGAATCAAGCTGACCGTGGGGGGGGGCCCATGGACCCTTTCTCGCAACTGAAACCGGTAACCGACCTGGGTCCCCAACTTGCCCCCACCCCGACGCCAGGCCTTTGGAGATCTGCACCCCCTTTATTGGGTGCCTCCGCTTCCTGGCGCCACACTTTGGCTGGCCCGCAGGTACTTTCGCCAACGCTAGGTTCTCAGAACCGTAGCCCGCCACCTTACCATGACCTTCCCTCACCCTATGACTTAAACCTTCATAACGACCCTCTGCACAGAAATTACATAAAATTACCAACCACAGGAGACCCTCCGCTCAGGCAGGGTGTTAGCTATGCATCAATTCCTTTCTCCCAAACCTGATGTGCTTCTTGTAGCTAGCTGAGCACCACCTCCCGATGCATTTTATCTCTTTCTCCGAACACCCTGCTTCGAACGCTGTGGTGGCTGCACCAATTCTAAACGAGTGCGTACCATACTCCTTTTCCTGCCAACCGTTAGCCTTCACACATCACTTAAGCAGGATTTTAAATTGGTATACCGGGAGTGGGGACTCATCCGCGTGCGCCAAAAAGGCCTCAGACCCTCCGTTACCCTCGTTGGCTCTGAGCGCCAAGTATTATTTTACCAACCTAACGGGGCAGGTCTCTGGGTGGCTTCCTTACCACAATGCCACCCATTTTCCTTTGCCTTGTTGGTCTGTCTTAGACCTGTGTCTCTTGCAGGCCACCACCGTTCCGCTCACTGATACATTGCCCGCCAACATGCCTGACCCCTTGCAAGCTTTTGATGCAGCCACCAGCTTGCTAACCCTAAATGTCCCATGGAATGCCATTGCGAATGCTGCCATGAGCAATGCTGTTTCAAACACCACCTTTGCACATGTCTTTTGCTGCCGCCATGAGCTGCCCCAGCATTGTCTCTGTAATGGGCCGGCTAGTATCAGGTTCTGTTGGGCTCCGCCTGCCCCAACCTTTCATCATTCAGCTGATGGTAAAGCTCTTTGTAATGTCCTCCTCCCCTGCTACTTTTTTAAAGAAAGCAATGGCTGCCAGCGCTACGCTCGCTAGACTTCTCGTCTTTGTACATTCCCCACAGGAATTCTTTTTTTTTTTTTGCGCTTCGCTTTCCCGCTTACCCTCCTTCGCTGCTATTTTCTTATGTTTCCCCCATTCCTCCCAAGCTACCCTGTAGCTTCTCCATCCATGTCACAGGCGCTATCAAGTCTTTCACCAGCTTGTTCACGCCATCTTGACAACCTGCCATAAATGAGGTGGACATGTTAAACCTAGCAGCTGCGCATGAGGTGCCGCTTCCCACTTTCTCCTTGAGAGGGCATCCGCTATGATGTTTTCTACCCCTGGGACGTGCTTGGCGCGAAAGTTAATGTTGTGCCGCAGGCAAACCAATACCAAATACCTGATCAGATTGATCGCTGGTGGGGAGGAGGCACTCTGCCTGTTGACCGCCTGAACCACCCCCAGGTTGTCACACCAGAAGGATATTTCCTTGTTGGCTAACCAGCTACTCCACAACTCTACCGCTACTGTGATCGGGAACAGCTCTAGCCGCAGCATGTTCCTTGTCAGCCCTGCTCCGACCCAGGTCTGCGGCCACTTGCGATGCGCACCATTCTCCCTCGAGATATGCCCCGAATCCCCAAAAACCCTGCTGCGTCGGTGTACAGCTGCAGCCTCTTGCTCGACACAGGTGGAGCCGGCAAGATGCGAATACCATTGAATTCCCTTAGAATTGTCTCCCACATCAACATGTCTTCTCTGATTTCTGTTGTCAGCTTAATCAGATGATGAGGCTTACTTACCCCTGCTGTGGCCCTTTCCAGTTTATGGCAGAAGATTCTGCCCATAGGGATAACCCTGCATGTGAAATTCAGTGTCCCCCACAACGATTGGAACTGTTTTAGTGCAATCTTGTTCGCTCTGGCATGCTCTCCAATAATCTGCCTCATAATGCCAGCAACCTTGTCCTCTGATAATCTACACAGCCTGCTGGTGGTATCTATTTCAATTCCCAGATACGGCAGTTTGTTCATAGGCCCCTCTGTTTTTTCCGTTGCTATGGGAACCCCAAAAGTGTGGAACAGCGCCTGCGTGGATTTTAACAGCCGCTCGCATGTATCAGTGTTCACCTGGCTGACCATTAGAAAGCCATCCAGATAGTGCGCAATTGTCCTGCAGCCCATCCCTGCCTCAACGCACCAGTGCAGGAACGTGCTGAATTTTTTTTTTTTAAAGAATGCACATGAAATGGCGCAACCCATGGGTAAGCATAGAGCCACATAGTAACTGCCCTTGAACTTTAGTCCCATGAATCCGTAACTATGTAGGTGAAGGGGGAGGAGCCTAAATGCTGATTAGATATCTATCTTCCCCAATTGGGCCCCTACCCCGCAGCTGCGCACTATTCTGAGCGCATCTTCAAAAGACTGGTAAGCGACGCTACACTGTTGCTTTTCTAAGGCGTCATTCACTGATTTTCCTGCTGGGTAAGACATGTGATGGCTGAGCCTGAATTTCCCGTGACCTGGCCGTTTGGCACTCTCTGCACTAACACATCTCCGGCTGACCTGCAGCTTCTCTGTGCCGCTGTCACTAATGCTTTCTTCACTATGGCGAATGTAAGGCTCTTGCTACTTTATGCGCATACTTACACAACGTAGAACTCATTCCTGTAAAGAAAGAGTACATTTGCATACTACGCTTTCGGCATTGCCGTAGCTCAGCGTCCGTCCAGGTCATCAGCCTGGCCATACCCCCCGATCCTTAGGCATCTGCAGGTGGAAGAGGAAGGGTTGCACTGCGAGGTGACATAAAACATGTTAGTTTGTACTGTGTGTAAATACGTTGCACCATGCAGCCTCCCAAAACATGAGCAATAATCCTATAATGCCACCTTCCTGCATTCTCCCTTTATTTATTTTTTCCTACCCTGCCTCTATCCATATACAAGTGACTGAATAGCTACCTCCATGGAAATTTGTAATGTTCCATTAAGCCCCGTTGTCATTAGACCTTTCACTAAGCTTGTTCAGTAAATAGTGCATTACCTTTGTTCTAAATGACCGTAAAAGAGAACTTGTACTAAGCTTCCAAAGAAGGGGCTGTTATCCCTTGTATTAGCATAAAGGTTATAAGATGTTGCCACCACATTGCTGGCAGCTGCACTGCGCATAGGTCTCCTTGCACCCTTCTGATTATTATACATAATGTGATCTACACCCTGCTCATGCTATTGCACCTATGACTGTTTTCCACCCAAGTTACACAAAATGCTCCTCTCTGCCTCACCTGTTGCACTTTCTGACCCTCCCCCTTTACCTGTCCTGTGCTTAAGTATGGGTATACGCCCCCGGGAAGGGGCCTGCACCCTATAGCCCTCTCCTACCTTCCCCCTTCTTTCCTCCTTCTATCTCTTCCTTACTATCTACTTGCCTCCTACCTAACCCCAGCAATATGATAGGGCACACCTCCTGGCCTTGGGAGCCCAGACTAATAGTTTACGGTCTCTCCCGGCTAGTCGCCTCTCGCTCCTATTTAGCAACCAATGTGTCAGTTTAGACACTATGATATGAAGTTTCTTCCCTGCTGATTTTATAGGTAGCATATGTGTTAATTATTCAATACCCACACGGACTCATGTTGTGTTTATAATGCTCTTTTGCTTATCGGCCGATTTCCGACCGATCGGCTGATATTAACCGCAAAATCATCCGCAAATCGGTCAATCTCAAGGATCTTTTGCTAAATCTTCTGATAGGAATGCACATCGGATCTTAAAATAAATCTTTGGTAAAGGTCTTAAGATCCTCAGATCTTTATTGTGTGTGGGCACCTTACCTCTGCTGATTATGAATGGTTGCAGGTATCTGAAAGTTCATTATCGCCGCAAAAGCCAGTCAGCTTATTGGCTCAGCTTGTTTTGCAGTGATATGCTCTAAATATCACCCCACTACCACCGCTGAATACAGCTAACAGAATAACAGTGCAGGTTCACTGGTGAATTAGGCTGATTGTGCGGTAATAATATGCAGACTTGTCCCTATTATTCCCCACTATCTGCGATCATCAAACTAAAAACCCTGCCAATTCACTGTTATCAGTACAATAGCGATTCACAGTCTGTCCTTATTACCTCTGTTTATTAGTGGTTACAAACTAGACCTGCTGGATTTGCATTAATGAACTCACATGTCCCTATTTCCGCTGCTAGACGCAGCGACCGTGTAATCCCTGCCTAATGCTAGAGCACACAAAACAGACACATCACCGACGTACGTTTCGCTAATGCTTAATCAGAGGTTTCTTCATGCTGCAGAATTAGTAGGGTGAAATGTAATAGGGTGAGAGAATCAGAAAGTGAGAGATTTGGTAAGAAATCTCCAGGTTTTTTTAAAGCGACAATCATTTACACTGCAAAACCAGTTTGATTTTGAAGTCTAAACGATTGCCGCCTAAAAAAAACCCTGGAGATTTCTTACCAAATCTCTCACTTTCTGAATCTCTCATCCTATTACCTTTCACACCTGGGGCCAAAATGTAATAGGGTTATGCTGTGTACACACGGGGGCGATAGGGGCTGAAATCGCTGGGAATATATGTTAATAGGTGGCAAAGAAAGCACTGCGGTCCACCAGCCCTCGATCGTAACTGAATCAAGCTGACCGTGGGGAGGGCCCATGGACCCTTTCTCGCAACTGAAACCGGTAACCGACCTGGGTCCCCAACTTGCCCCCACCCCGACGCCAGGCCTTTGGAGATCTGCACCCCCTTTATTGGGTGCCTCCGCTTCCTGGCGCCACACTTTGGCTGGCCCGCAGGTACTTTCGCCAACGCTAGGTTCTCAGAACCGTAGCCTGCCACCTTACCATGACCTTCCCTCACCCTATGACTTAAACCTTCATAACGACCCTCTGCACAGAAATTACATAAAATTACCAACCACAGGAGACCCTCCGCTCAGGCAGGGTGTTAGCTATGCATCAATTCCTTTCTCCCAAACCTGATGTGCTTCTTGTAGCTAGCTGAGCACCACCTCCCGATGCATTTTATCTCTTTCTCCGAACACCCTGCTTCGAACGCTGTGGTGGCTGCACCAATTCTAAACGAGTGCATACCATACTCCTTTTCCTGCCAACCGTTAGCCTTCACACATCACTTAAGCAGGATTTTAAATTGGTATACCGTGAGTGGGGACTCATCTGCGTGCGCCAAAAAGGCCTCAGACCCTCCGTTACCCTCGTTGGCTCTGAGCGCCAAGTATTATTTTACCAACCTAACGGGGCAGGTCTCTGGGTGGCTTCCTTACCACAATGCCACCCATTTTCCTTTGCCTTGTTGGTCTGTCTTAGACCTGTGTCTCTTGCAGGCCACCACCGTTCCGCTCACTGATACATTGCCCGCCAACATGCCTGACCCCTTGCAAGCTTTTGATGCAGCCACCAGCTTGCTAACCCTAAATGCCCCATGGAATGCCATTGCGAATGCTGCCATGAGCAATGCTGTTTCAAACACCACCTTTGCACATGTCTTTTGCTGCCGCCATGAGCTGCCCCAGCATTGTCTCTGTAATGGGCCGGCTAGTATCAGGTTCCGTTGGGCTCCGCCTGCCCCAACCTTTCATCATTCAGCTGATGGTAAAGCTCTTTGTAATGTCCTCCTCCCCTGCTACTTTTTTAAAGAAAGCAATGGCTGCCAGCACTATGTTTGCTAGACTTCTCGTCTTTGTACATTCCCCACAGGAATTCTTTTTTTTTTTTTGCGCTTCGCTTTCCCGCTTACCCTCCTTCGCTGCTATTTTCTTATGTTTCCCCCATTCCTCCCAAGCTACCCTGTAGCTTCTCCATCCATGTCACAGGCGCTATCAAGTCTTTCACCAGCTTGTTCACGCCATCTTGACAACCTGCCATAAATGAGGTGGACATGTTAAACCTTGCAGCTGCGCATGAGGTGCCGCTTCCCACTTTCCCCTTGAGAGGGCATCCGCTATGATGTTATCTACCCCTGGGACGTGCTTGGCGCGAAAGTTAATGTTGTGCCGCAGGCAAACCAATACCAAATACCTGATCAGATTGATCGCTGGTGGGGAGGAGGCACTCTGCCTGTTGACCGCCTGGATAACCCCCAGGTTGTCACACCAGAAGGATATTTCCTTGTTGGCTAACCAGCTACTCCACAACTCCACCGCTACTGTGATCGGGAACAGCTCTAGCCGCAGCATGTTCCTTGTCAGCCCTGCTCCGACCCAGCTCTGCGGCCACTTGCGATGCGCACCATTCTCCCTCGAGATATGCCCCGAATCCCCAAAAACCCTGCTGCGGTGGAGCCGGCAAGATGCGAATACCATTGAATTCCCTTAGAATTGTCTCCCACATCAACATGTCTTCTCTTATTTTTGTTGTCAGCTTAATCAGATGATGCGGCTTACTTACCCCTGCTGTGGCCCTTTCCAGTTTATGGCAGAAGATTCTGCCCATAGGGATAACCCTGCATGTGAAATTCAGTGTCCCCCACAATGATTGGAGCTGTTTTAGTGCAATCTTGTTCGCTCTGGCATGCTCTCCAATAATCTGCCTCATAATGCCAGCAACCTTGTCCTCTGGTAATCTACACAGCCTGCTGGTGGTATCTATTTCAATTCCCAGATACGGCAGTTTGTTCATAGGCCCCTCTGTTTTTTCCGTTGCTATGGGAACCCCAAAAGTGTGGAACAGCGCCTGCGTGGATTTTAACAGCCGCTCGCATGTATCAGTGTTCACCTGGCTGACCATTAGAAAGCCATCCAGATAGTGCGCAATTGTCCTGCAGCCCATCCCTGCCTCAACACACCAGTGCAGGAACGTGCTGAATTTTTTTTTTTTTAAAGAATGCACATGAAATGGCGCAACCCATGGGTAAGCATAGAGCCACATAGTAACTGCCCTTGAACTTTAGTCCCATGAATCCGTGACTATGTAGGTGAAGGGGGAGGAGCCTAAATGCTGATTAGATATCTATTTTCCCCAATTGGGCCCCTACCCCGCAGCTGCGCACTATTCTGAGCGCATCTTCAAAAGACTGGTAAGCGACGCTGCACTGTTGCTTTTCTAAGGCGTCAATCACTGATTTTCCTGCTGGGTAAGACATGTGATGGCTGAGCCTGAATTTCCCGTGACCTGGCCAATTGGCACTCTCTGCACTAACACATCTCCGGCTGACCTGCAGCTTCTCTGTGCCGCTGTCACTAATGCTTTCTTCACTATGGCGAATGTAAGGCTCTTGCTACTTTATGCGCATACTAACACAACGTAGAACTCATTCCTGTAAAGAAAGAGTACATTTGCATACTACGCTTTCGGCATTGCCGTAGCTCAGCGTCCGTCCAGGTCATCAGCCTGGCCATACCCCCCGATCCTTAGGCATCTGCAGGTGGAAGAGGAAGGGTTGCACTGCGAGGTGACATAAAACATGTTAGTTTGTACTGTGTGTAAATACGTTGCACCATGCAGCCTCCCAAAACATGAGCAATAATCCTATAATGCCACCTTCCTGCATTCTCCCTTTATTTATTTTTTCCTACCCTGCCTCTATCCATATACAAGTGACTGAATAGCTACCTCCATGGAAATTTGTAATGTTCCATTAAGCCCCGTTGTCATTAGACCTTTCACTAAGCTTGTTCAGTAAATAGTGCATTACCTTTGTTCTAAATGACCGTAAAAGAGAACTTGTACTAAGCTTCCAAAGAAGGGGCTGTTATCCCTTGTATTAGCATAAAGGTTATAAGATGTTGCCACCACATTGCTGGCAGCTGCACTGCGCATAGGTCTCCTTGCACCCTTCTGATTATTATACATAATGTGATCTACACCCTGCTCATGCTATTGCACCTATGACTGTTTTCCACCCAAGTTACACAAAATGCTCCTCTCTGCCTCACCTGTTGCACTTTCTGACCCTCCCCCTTTACCTGTCCTGTGCTTAAGTATGGGTATACGCCCCCGGGAAGGGGCCTGCACCCTATAGCCCTCTCCTACCTTCCCCCTTCTTTTCTCCTTCTATCTCTTCCTTACTATCTACTTGCCTCCTACCTAACCCCAGCAATATGATAGGGCACACCTCCTGGCCTTGGGAGCCCAGACTAATAGTTTACGGTCTCTCCCGGCTAGTCGCCTCTCGCTCCTATTTAGCAACCAATGTGTCAGTTTAGACACTATGATATGAAGTTTCTTCCCTGCTGATTTTATAGGTAGCATATGTGTTAATTATTCAATACCCACACGGACTCATGTTGTGTTTATAATGCTTTTTTGCTTATCGGCCGATTTCCGACCGATCGGCTGATATTAACCGCAAAATCATCCGCAAATCGGTCAATCTCAAGGATCTTTTGCTAAATCTTCTGATAGGAATGCACATCGGATCTTAAAATAAATCTTTGGTAAAGGTCTTAAGATCCTCAGATCTTTATTGTGTGTGGGCACCTTACCTCTGCTGATTATGAATGGTTGCAGGTATCTGAAAGTTCATTATCGCCGCTAAAGCCAGTCAGCTAATTGGCTCAGCTTGTTTTGCAGTAATATGCTCTAAATATCACCCCACTACCACCGCTGAATACAGCTAACAGAATAACAGTGCAGGTTCACTGGTGAATTAGGCTGATTGTGCGGTAATAATATGCAGACTTGTCCCTATTATTCCCCACTATCTGCGATCATCAAACTAAAAACCCTGCCAATTCACTGTTATCAGTACAATAGCGATTCACAGTCTGTCCTTATTACCTCTGTTTATTAGTGGTTACCAAACTAGACCTGCTGGATTTGCATTAATGAACTCACATGTCCCTATTTCCGCTGCTAGACGCAGCGACCGTGTAATCCCTGCCTAATGCTAGAGCACACAAAACAGACACATCACCGACGTACGTTTCGCTAATGCTTAATCAGAGGTTTCTTCATGCTGCAGAATTAGTAGGGTGAAATGTAATAGGGTGAGAGAATCAGAAAGTGAGAGATTTGGTAAGAAATCTCCAGGTTTTTTTAAAGCGACAATCATTTACACTGCAAAACCAGTTTGATTTTGAAGTCTAAACGATTGCCGCTTAAAAAAAACCCTGGAGATTTCTTACCAAATCTCTCACTTTCTGAATCTCTCATCCTATTACCTTTCACACCTGGGGCCAAAATGTAATAGGGTTATGCTGTTTACACACGGGGGCGATAGGGGCTGAAATCGCTGGGAATATGGTCGCTGAGCGACCATATTGCCAGTGATTGGAGTGTGCACCAGCGATAAATCGCTGGGTGCGCGCTCCCGTTTTCAGCCCCTGAATGGTCGCTGGTCGAAGGAACATGCTCCTCCGACCAGCGACATCCCCTGCCTCTTCACCCAGCAGTGTTTACATTTTCATCTGCGACCATCTCGCAGATGGTCGCAGATGAAAACGGGACACGGGGCAATATGATTGCTGAACAATATATTGCTAGCAATATATTGCCAGCGATCATATTGCCCCGTGTGTACGCACCTTTAGAGTTTAAGAAAGTGAGAGATTTTGGGAGAGTTTTCCCCTTTTTTTTGAAAGCAGCAATCATTTACACTGCAAAACCAGGTTGATTTTGTCATGTAATTGATTGCTGCTTTAAAAAACATGGGAAAACTCCCAAAATCTCTCACTTTCTTAAACTCTCACCCTATTACATTTGACCCCAGGTGTCTACTTTTGAGATATAGGGGGAAATTTACTAATATGAATTCGTAAAAAATAGGTGTATTCGTAGGCAGAAATACACCTATTTTTTACACATTTGTATTTTCGGGATTTACTATCCCAAAAATACAGCAATTCGTATTCCTAAAGATGGGACATTCGTATTTGTATTTACAAATACGAATGTCTACACCATTGATAGAATACGACAGGAATCACCATTCAAAAGAATGGTGGTTTCTGATTTACTAAGCAGCCATATTGATAATACGGCTGCTAATTGGCGTGAAACAGCCACGAAAATACGGCAGGAAAATACACCTTGATTTCCCTGTCGTATTTGCTTTAAGCCTGCACGGATCAGTCAGATCCGTTCAGGCTTTAGTGTAAAATTTTTTTTAAATTAATAATAAAAAAAAAAACAGCGTGGGGTCCCCCCCCCCCGCAGCTGTAACAAGCACCAGGCTGAAAGAGCCGGGGCCGGTAATTAAAAATCAGGGAACCCGACAAATAGGGATTCCCCGATTTTTAACAACCAGCCCCAGGCTCCAGGTCCGGGGCTGGTTCCCAAAATACGGGGGACAAAATGACTAGGGGTCCCCCGTACTTTAAGAGCCAGCCCCAGGCCAAACCAGCCAGCAGGGTAATGTCACAGCCGGGGGACACTTATTATATAAGGTCCCGCGGCCAAAACATTCTCCCTACCGACCAGTCAGCCTGGCCAGGTGCCCTGGGGGAGTGGGGACCCCCCCCAATAAAGGGGTCCCCCCCTCCAGGACTTACCTGACCAGGCTGAAGCCTGGTGCTGTCCCCGGTGGCCCTGTGCGGTGGCCACCGGGGTGATTTGTCTAAAAGAATAGATGAAAAACTATTGTTTAAAACTGTGGAACTATGAGTCCCAGCAAGCCTCCCCCGCAAGCTGGGACTTAGAGAACCACAAGTCCCAGCCTGCGGGGCATTAAAGGGCCCGCTGGCACTTGTAGTTCCACAGTAATAAAAATAGTACAATAAATACACACTGACACATTAGAAAAATAAAACTTTAATACATTCATAACACACACACATACTGATACTTACCTATCTTGATCCCGTAGGTAGCCCTCTGTCCTTGTGTCCGGTGTCCTGTGTCGTCCTCCAGGTCCATGTCGGCGGTCCGTGTCATCCTCCAGGTCCATGGCGGTGTCCTGGTCCGAAGTAATCCATGGTGGAGCTGTGGAAGGAAATCCTACATCGGACTGAGGAGAGAAGCAGAGATATTTCATACATGATTTCTATTGGCCGCCTAGCGGCCAATCAGGAGCCGACTTTCTTGGCTCCTGATTGGCCGCTAGGCGGCCAATAGAATCATTCTGAGAAGAGGCGCAGAGTATGAAATGTCTCTGCATCTCTCCTCAGTCCGATGCGGAGAGTGCAGGGAGCACCGGCAGCATGAAGAATACCTGGACTACGGCGGACCAAGAGAAGACATCTTCACCACAGGACCAGGTGAGTAGGATTTCCTTCCACAGCTCCACCATGGATTGCTTCGGACCCGGACACCGCCATGGACCTGGAGGATGACACGGACCGCCGACATGGACCTGGAGGACGACACAGGACACCGGACACCAGGACAGAGGGCTACCTATGGGATCAAGATAGGTAAGTATCAGTATGTGTGTGTTATGTATGTATTAAAGTTTTATTTTTCTAATGTGTCAGTGTGTATTTATTGTACTATTTTTATTACTGTGGAACTACAAGTGCCAGCGGGCCCTTTAATGCCCCGCAGGCTGGGACTTGTGGTTCTCCAAATCCCAGCTTGCGGGGGAGGCTTGCTGGGACTCATAGTTCCACAGTTTTAAACAATAGTTTTTCATTTATTCTTTTACACAGAATCAGCCCAGTGGCCACCGCACAGGGCCACCGGGGACAGCACCAGGCTTCAGCCTGGTCAGGTAAGTCCTGGAGGGGGGGGACCCCTTTATTGGGGGGGGGGCACTTCCCCAGGGCCCCTGGCCAGGCTGACTGGTCGGTAGGGAGAATGTTTTGGCCGCGGGACCTTATATAATAAGTGTTTGGCCTGGGGCTGGTTCTTAAAATACGGGGGACCCCTAGTCATTTTGTCCCCCGTATTTTTGGAACGAGCCCTGGACCTGGAGCCTGGAGCTGGTTGTTAAAAATCGGGGAACCCCTATTTGTCGGGTTCCCTGATTTTTAATTACCGGCCCCGGCTCTTTCAGCCTGGTGCTGGTTACAGCTGTGGGGGGGACCCCACGCTGTTTTATTTATTTATTTTTTTCTATTTTTTTTTACACTCTGCAGCCTGCACGGATCTGACTGATCCGTGCAGACTGCCTGAAAAATTTGTATTAGCGGCCGTATATATGGCCAGCTAATACGAATTAGTACAACATCGGAGGGTTACAAAGCAGTCGTATATGACTGCTTTGTAAATTCCCCTCTGGAACATGACTGTGCATACGGCTGAAACAGTCATATGCAGTCATAGGGAAAATACTAATACGAAAAACTAGGTTTTTCATATTAGTAAATTTCCCCCATATTGTATAAAATCTGCTAGAGAATTGAACAATACCAGCAGTATTCACACGAACTGAAACCCACCTAATATTAGGTTCACCATATTGCCCATTTATAGTGATTACATATAATTAATCGATGAATAGCGAGAATTCTATATAAAACCACAAAAAAAGAACACACGTGTCATGTATAAAAGAGCACATGTAGAGGACACTTATTTTTAATTCATTGTAGTCCAATTTTTCACATTGTTTGCACTTATGTCACTTTCACTAAAGGTGCCCATACACGGTACAATAATTGTATGTGTTATGGACTACAGTAGATCACATCGCATGCGATTTGCATGCGATGCGATCTAGTTCTAAAAGTATGTGCAGCACATACTTTTTGAGCTGTGCGATGGGCTGTGCGTGGAATTGTACCATGTATGGGCACCTTAAGAGTTAATATTTAGCTGTTTTAAATTGGTAACCAATAAAAGTTATGTTTTATATTTCTAATCTTTTTGGATCACTCTATTAATGCAAAAATAAACCAATAGAATTAGATCTAGAGTGCCCCTTATAGGAATACTTTTTTTTTTTCCTTTTGTATATTGCAGACATATTCCTGGGTGCACCTCTCTTTTTGAAAATAAATACACAATGTAATAATGAAAGGATGGGATGGCAATGCTATCAGATAAGCTGTGCAGATTTAGCTGAGCTCAGTGGGAAACAGCCAGTGCAAGATCCTTCTGCTGCTCCACAAAGGCCCATGGGAGGAGGAGCTGCTGCGGCCGGACATGCACTGCAGCTCCCCTCCAATGAAGGCAGCCATTTTTGTTACTGCGCAACGATGCCCCCTGTCTCTGGGCCTTATTCTGGTTCATTCCTTCGGATACGCGTACGCACGCATCTGACCGATTGAATGGCGCACACACGCTGTGAGCGAAGGCACGCCTATAAGCCCACCAATTCCATTGGGATGGACCAACACACAAAGGGGAGTGGCGTGCTAATGCACGTATGCTCCCGTGTGCGTATGGCACTTACAAGGTCTGCACAGAATTCAAGCATGCGGATGGCCGGATAGCCACTGCTGGGCTCAGACTACACAGCGTCTCTCCTCTCCCCGGGCCCTGCTCGCCTCGCTGCTGGCTTTCTGTAGCCGCCCGCTGTCCTCTCCTGCAGGCGGCGGCTCCTTTGATCTCCGCCTCCGCTCTCTCAGTCCCGTTGGCCGGGGACGCTGGCTGTCAGTCACAGCCGGGGTCTCTTCCTCTTTAGTGTGCTGACGGGGGACGGGGGGCAGCTTCTCCGGTCACGCTGCACACACGCTCTCCTGCTTACTCCTTACTTTCTACTTTGGTCACCTCTGACCTCTTCCTCACACGCTCCGGGCAGCCAATCAGGTGGGTGTCAGACTCCCTTCAGGTGAAGGTGAGCTGGGGCTGTTTAAGCCCTCACAGCCCTGATCATAGGGCAGGGGTTTTGCAGGCAGCATTGGCTGCAATTAAAGTGCTCCATTGGGGCACAGGGGCACTCCAGGGGTACACGGGGCACATATGGAACAATAATAATAATAAAAAAATAAAAAAACACAAACAAACAAACTAGATAGATAGATCAGTGGCCAGCAGGGGGGTGGGTGTTGGGGTGGGGTGTGTGTGTGTGTGTGTGTGTGTGTGTGTGTGGGGGGGGGGGGGATACTAGGTCCTGGTCTCACAGTAAATTATCAAGATCATTTTGTGTGTGCAGGCTCAAGCAGCAAGGCTTTAACAAATATTAAGTGACTATCTGAATAAAAAAGGGTGAAACACTGTAGCCTTGCTGCTTGAATCTACACACACTCAAACACAATATCAGCAGCAGCCTGTCAAAGATAGACTCTACGGGCTTCCCTTCCCCTCTCTCTGATGTATTACAATTACAAGGCTTACCCCTACGAGCTCCTACTCAGGATGGTGCCGCTGGCTCCTCGGCCCCCTTCGTCTGGCGCGCTAGGTGTGACGTCATCAAGTCACGTCGAGCATAAGATGTCACACCGCGGGGCCTCCCGGCATTCCTGCTGCCCACTGCACTGCCTGTTTAAACATCCTCAGGAAGCGGGCAGCAGGCGCTGTTAACTTAAGGTCACTCACAATGCCGGGCTGTGCGGCGTGCAGTGAATGACCCGCGGCCCGCCGCTTATGATGGCGGAAGGACTCACAATGCTGGGCTGTGTGGCGTGCGGTGAATGACCCGCGGCCCGCCGCTTATGATGGTGGAAGGACTCAAAATGCTGGGCTGTGTGGTGTGCTGTGAATGACCCGCGGCCCGCCGCTTATGATGGCGGAAGGACTCACAATGCTGGGCTGTGCGGCGTGCTGTGAATGACCCGCGGCCTGTCGCTTATGAGGGGGGAAGGCGGACAGTTAACTCGGGGTACGAGCAGCTGTAGTGAAGGAGGGTGCTGCGGGCATAGAGCTGGCCGGGCCTTACCCTCTGTCAGAGAGGCCGGGCCTGGGACAGTTGTGCCCATAGCACCCCCCTGTCGGCTGCCATGTCTGGGTCACTCGCAAGGATGCGAATTTGCCTCAAAGCGAATGAACCAGAATAAACCCAATAACCAAGGGGCAGTGGCGTAACTAAAGGGCCGCAGCCCCCCGCGGTGGCGGGGAGGCGCCGGGGGTCTGCGGACGCTGTTGTTTCTTCGCCAGCTCCCCACTGCTTGTGGGTGCAGCGGGGAGCTGGCAGGGGGGTCCGTGCGGCGCGGGGGTACCTGTGGTCAGGGACTCGAGAGAGCCTGGAGGTCCCTGCGGTGCTGATTATGAGTTGCCGGGGTGCCTGCAGCGAAGTGGAAATACTGCGCTACCGCCGTGCGGCGGCGCGGGAAGCGCTTCTAACTTTGAAAACACTGGCCGCGGCCGCACACTGATTGGCTGAGATTCAGCCAATCAGCATGCGCCCAGTGTTTTCAGAGTCAGAAGTACTTCCCGCGCCGCCGCACGGCGGTAGCGCAGTATTTCCACTTCGCTGCAGGGACCCCGGCAACTCATAATCAGCACCGCAGGGACCTCCAGGCTAGCTCCCCATGGGGGGGGGGCTTGTCTTTTAATGGGGGGGGGCTTGTCTTTTAACGGGGGGGGGCGACGATATTGTCCCGGCGGGGGGGAGCAAAAATTTCTGTTACGCCACTGCCAAGGGGGGTGATTCTAGTTGACCTGGTAAGTTGCAACCATCTTCGCCCTAAATAAAAGTCGGATCAAACTGATTTTTATCTGTGGGCTGCTGAAAAATCAGTCGATGGTCAGCGAGCATCTCAGCAGTCAGCTCAGCGGCGCTGACCGGCAGGAGGGAGCGCAGGCAGTGGCTGAACTGAGGGGAGCGCTGATCTCAGCAGTCAGCTCAGCGGCGCTGCCTAGCAGGAGGTAGCGCAGGCAGGGTTTGACAGTCTGTGCACTGGAGCATAACCCAGAAAATTCTCGGGAGTGCCAGTGAAGGGGTCAATACACATCTTTTAACATACCTGCATATACATTATGCAAGTGATTGATGTATAATTATCCATATCCCTTCGCATGCCGTGGGCATTCGTCCGGTGAATGGGGGAGGGTATTTGCTCCCCCGGCAGGTGGCGTTTAGCTGCCCACTAAGCAGCGAAAGAATGCAGCTTAGCAAGCAACTCTGAATCAGGCCCTTAGTTTATTGCTATCCTACCAGCAGGATACAAACTCCCAGTGACCTCCCAGTTTCTGTTGTAAGTTTAACAATGTCTAGGTCAACACCGAAAGGTCATTATGCCCGAGATTGACAATGACACAGGCAACAGGTCGACACAGAAAAAGTCTACACATTAAAAGTTTGACATGAGTTTTTCAAATTTGATGGTGTTTTTGTCAACAGCTGAGTATGTGGACCTCAAATTTGTGTACCACATACCCGCGTCTGGCACACTTCCGGCCCCAGGAGGGACTCGGGAACGTCCCCAAAAACCAGGGCGTTCCCACGATAAATGGGGCAGTTGGGAGGTATGCTCTTATATCCCCTCTAGTTACATAAGTATGCGGCACCACCCAGTGGCTGAGCGAACAGGATCAGTGGCGCCATCCACTGGCTGAGCATAAAATTGCTGTGGAAAGCTGGTTGTTGAATCTCTGCATGTTCTCTTTGTTTATCAATTTGCCTTTTCATGTGTTTTCTTGTTTTTTTCACCCCTAGTTGTTCTATTTCCTGATACGATGACCAGCATCACAAGGAAAAAGCTAATATACATATCCGCCTTACTGACTGCTGTCTTTCTAATGGGTTATTTTTCTGACCCTTCAAATCCTTCGTTGGATCACTGGAGACCTCCGTGTACCTGCTGTGAGCGTAGACTAACCACCAATACTATTACCCCACTGCACGACAACCGGACATTTATCATAGCTCCATATTTGGACAATCGAATAGACAATAAACGCGCAGTCCGTATCCTCAGCATTATCCACCACACAGAGGTGAAGGAGCTGTACTGCTGGTTTTGTTGTACCTTATCCAAATCGGTGGAGGTTTCCCAGGCTCAGATAGACATACACACTGATCGGTTTGAGTTTCCCTACGGCACAACGGACCTGGTCTGTATAGAACCACCAGGCTGCAATGCCAAGTACCTATCTGTCCATACATCTCCTACGGGGAATATGACGCAGTTACCCCTGTTCCAAATACAAAATCTGGACATAAAACCATTTTCCGCCAACTTCACGGTCTGCGTTTCCACCATGTTTGGGAATTACAGTAACATCTTACAGTTCATACAGACCATGGAGATGTACCGGATACTGGGGGCACAACGGGTCATGATCTACCTGAATAACTGCAGCACCCAGGTGGAAAAAGTCATTCAGTACTACATTGCAGAAGGTGTTGTGGAGGTGATACCTTGGCCAATTGACCAATACCTGAGACCAGCTCGAGCATGGCACCATTCTATAGACGCCAAGGACATAGGGTATTATGGCCAGTTGGCAACACTCAATGACTGCATCTATCGGAACATGTACAGGAGTAAGTTTGTGCTGCTTAATGACCTTGATGAAATAATTCTGCCATTCAAACACCAGACATGGGACGACCTGATGGAAAGTCTCCAGCAACAGAACCCAGAAGTTGGGATTTTTCTCTTTGAAAATCATATTTTCCCTCAAACCGTCGCAATTGATGGAAACTTCTCCAACATCGTGTCGTGGAAGAGTTTGCCCGGATTTAATATACTGCAGTACGTTCTCCGAGAGCCAGATAGGCCGGACTACTTCAATGCCCGTAAAATGATTGTGGATCCTAGAAAAGTGATTCAAACATCTGTACACTCTGATCTAAGATCTATTGGGGGTTCCAAAAAAGTCTCTCTGGAGACAGCACTGGTGTACCACTGCAGAACACCTCTTCAGAAGAAGTTAGCAAAGACCTCTTTAATAGAAGATAAAACCATATGGAGATATAATGTGTCATTGATTAGAAATGTTAACAAGGTCTTGAGCCAAATAGACTTACTGTACAGTCATAATAACCCAAAGTAATGGTCATTAAGGTCCGATTTTTCTTCTCATCTGATAGGTTTGGCATCTTTTCCTGTTTTCTAATAGGAAATGAAATGAACAAATTTCAGGCATCACATTTTTTGGTTTACTATGAGGTTGTAACTGAAATCTGATTGCAGAGAGATAACTATTATTCATGGCTAGCTGTCTTACCGCAGACTGCACAACTTCAGCTAGGCACACACCCAAACACACACAAACACCTTCTATAAATATACGTATGCATGTGTGTGTATGTATTTATGTGTGTGTGTGTGTGTGTTTGTGTGTGTGTGTCACACACTGGGGACTGATGCTTTACGAATAGAGCCACAGAAGCAATATTGACGGCTTTCAATTACCAGTTCAAACTGCTTTTAATGAACTGATTTGAACTTGAAGGGGAGAAGAGGTGCCCCCTTGGAAGCAGGAGCCTGGCAGCAGATGCCTCCATTGCCACCCAGAGTCACACCTCTGGTACACACTATACAACGCTTGTACCCAGTTGACCTGAAGGGTGAAGGGACCTGAAATTGGAAATTGCATACACTCTTACCGTTGCAACTGGAGCAACGGAGGTCACCATGTTGCACTTTGCAGCATGGCATTGTTAGAGATGTCTTCTTGATGACCTGCCTGCATGGCAGACCATAAGATATTGCTAATATAGATTTAATCTTCAAAGAAAATTCCAATCCAACTTTCTTAAATGGTTTCCAAAACACAGAAAAAATGAATCAACTCAAACAAACAAAATTGTTACAATAAAGAATCAATAGAGAAAGTACCGGATTATTATAATGTACCCATTGACAACTTTAAGTCCATAAACTATAGAAATCTGATTAACATAGAATCAATGTAGACTGTTGGTTGGTAAAATTAAAATGTATTAGGAGATCATTTGTGTAGCCCACACCCAGTGGCGTAGCTACAGGGGTCGCAGCGGTCGCACCTGCGACCGGGCTCCTGAGCCAGGGGGGCCCAGCCCCCGCCACTGTCCGGCCTGGTTACTCAGAGGTCATACCTCCGCTCCGAGTCCTCATCACAGCTCTCACTAGGCTGCCGGCAGCACTGCAATAGCTGCCGGTGCGCCTATGTTTCCGGCCACCAGCCCGTCAGCTACGGCTGCCCCTGCCTTTCCCTGCACACAGAGACAGACGCTAGAAGTCATAATTCACCTCTAGCGTCTGACAGGAAGCGCAGATCTGCACTTCCTGGTAACGCGGCTACAGAGCTGTGCTCCCTGTCAGAGACGCTGGAAGTGAAAAATGACTCTAGCGTCTGTCTCTCTCTGCGCAGGGTAAGGCAGGGGCAGCAACAGCAGCGTACGGGCGGGTGGCTGGGGTGGGCACATACGTATTAACCCCTTGGCAACGAGCTAGAACCCCTGGCAACGGGAATAAACCCCCCTTGTCAACGAGCATTAACCCCTGATAAAAAAAAATGTAACCACTTGGCAACATCCAATAACCCCTGGCAACACATATTAACCCCTTGGCAACGAGCAAGAACCCATGGCAACGGACATTAACCCCCCTTGGCAATGATGTATTAAAATATAAACAGACCGAGATTTTAATTTTGTTGTATGTAGGGGGGCCCCAAGGTGACCTTTCGCACCAGGGCCCATGAACCCTTAGCTACGCCCCTGCCCACACCCACACACACAGATTTCTCCATAGAATTGAACCTGACAACTGCTGATTGTTCTTATAGAAAATAATACTGGCCATACCCCCATCAGTGCTGTGCTGTGCCACATTATCTCTTTAGCACCTGACGCAGGTATCCTTGGTATAGATAAACATTTACATGCAGGCTGTGGATTGACATAAACTAATAGGGGCCGATTTTAAATACATATATCTCATGTAATGGTGTTTAAGCATGTTTATATCCTCTAAATGGGAAAGAGTTATTACTGTATGTATTTATGACATTTTGTATTATTAAATTGATGTCATTTTATAAAGTTGAGCCTCATGGATTTAATAAGGAGCACCCATTAGAGATCGCTCTCCCATGTAATTTAGAGTACTCCTAGTGCAGTGACTTTTTGCTTTTTTCCCAAGGAACATTCAACAACCAAATGTACCATACAGGGGCATAACTAGAACTCTGCGGGCCCCATAGAAAAATCTTGAAAGGCCCCCCCAGCCGGCCGGAGGAATAGATGGAGAGACAGACTGATAAATGGGAGGGGGCTTTGATGAACAGGAGAGGGCGTAGCGGGGGGGGGGGGGCAGGCTGGCCCCTCTACCTACAGAGAGTACAGGGGATGCAATTTTTATGGGGCACAATGACTTGTGGCGCTCCCAAGGCAATCCCAATGCACCCTTCAAAGTTTTATAATTTTTATTTTTAATCACTGCTGCCACAGGCCAGGTTGGGCCATCACCTCCTCCCTGTATATCCATTGTTGTGCCACCCTCTGCCCGCATAGACCTAATTGTTCCCCATGTCCTCCAGTGTATAGCCATTGTTGTCCCCCGCGTAACTTACTGAGTGAGAGGATGGAGGTGAAGCACTGTACAGTAGCTGCCGCTGCCCCATCCTGTCATCATGAGCAATGCATGCCACTTACGGGGTGAGAAGACAGAGGGCAGAGGTAAAGCCGCTTCATGTGCAGTCTCTAAAACTACAGTAGCTGCGGCGCGGCTGTGCGTGGCTGATGGATGCACAGTAAAGTGCTTGAACAGTCCGTCAGCCGCACACAGCCGGCGCCGCAGTTACTGTAGTTTCAGAGACTGCACATGAAGCGGCTTCACCTCTGTCCTCCGTGCTCTCACCCCGTAAGACAGTGACATGCTCATGACGACCGGATGGGGCAGCGGCAGCTACTGTACAGTGCTTCCAGAGTCTGCAGCAGCTTCACCTCCATCCTCTCAACTAATAAGTTACATGTTGGTCTCACTATAATATAGAGTCTGCAGGGGATTGCCTTGGCCCCCCCCCCCCCCCCAACCTGCCGGGCCCCATAGCAACTGCATCCCCTGCACCCTCTATAGTTACGCCACTGGTACCATATTCAAAGCAAAATCACCCATTGGGTTCTCCATGAAATATATACATATATGTGCACCACCACAGAATACAACATAAGTATATACAGATAGTTTGCACCACAACAGATCTACTTATCTCTTGTCTGCAGTCCCGGGCGGCTCTCCTCCTGGCAGGCTTAATGAGGCCAACGCCTCCTCTAGCATCCTCAAAAAGTGTCTGCTGTAAGGGGGTGGCCATTTTCTGAGGGTCATTTTCATTAACAAGCCTGCCAGTAGGAGAGCCGCCCGGGACAGCAGACAAGAGATAAGTAGATCTGCGGGTCCCGGTGGCAGCGGCGAACAGAGAGGTCCCAGCAGCAGTGTAGTGCATGATAGCCCCGCAGACCCCCGCCACCCACACTTAGGAGGTTATTCTGATCGGAGCGGCCAAACGTGCGTACGTTAGCCAATAACGTACGCTAGCCGTACGCGGCCGTTAGGGTTAGGTCCACCCACAAATCAGCCGCTTACGTACGGGCAGAAATACCGTAGAAGGGGAGTGGAGTACAAATGAGCGTACGGCAACGTACGCGGACGGCCCAGCCCTTGCACTCCGACAACTGGCGTACAACTGAGCGTACAACTGAGCGTACGGCGCCGTTTACGGACGTCTTTCGTCCGTCTTCCCACCGACTTCTTGCGGAGATCTGAGCGTACGCCAGCTTGCACGGACGGGTCCCTATTGTTTTCAATGGAAAACTCAGCTTATGTCACCGCTCGTGAGAGTGAGTGTACGTCCGTGCACGCTGGCATACCCTTCACATATATGGACCTGCAAATCTTGCCTCTCAACTACTAATCTGACAATTGATTAATTAATCTATTTGTTATTCAATTATTGTTTTCTATTAACTCAATTGTGTACCTTAATAAAGACCTAATAAAACTACATTTGAACCCTCATTACATGTATATTTGTTATGTTCTAATGTGGCATTTTAATCACTATCTATGTGTCCCCATATTGCTGTTACTTTTACATCAAGTTATGTTGGTGTTTCTGTATATGTACTAAATTATGTCCATAATTACTTTGTCCACAATGTGTAACATGTATACCTACCCTGATGTTATGTGTGATGTTTTAATCTAACAACATTAAACATGCATGCATTTTCACTATGTGTTATTTTACTCAAAAACACACACATTCACACATCAATCATTACCCCTCACCTCAAATTACAAGTATAACGTACAGTACACATCTGTATGTACCTACCCTTACAAGCCCTCTAACATATTTATTAGTAAAAACACAGGCAATTTCGAACTGTACATAAACGTTTATTTTGGGCAAAAATAATAAGGGGGGGGGGGGTAAAAAAAAATTAAATGAGGTCGTCCAGTTGGGCAAAAAGAATAAATAAATATAGCAGGGTCAGGAATATTTCCCTCCGGATCCGTGCCACCTCCTCCTGCTGCTGTTCAGTGTCTGTAGTGAAGGGATAAAAAAAAAAAAATTAATATATAACATACACAAAAGTTTGTTGTATTTGTACATAATAAAAAGTTTAGAGTTAGGTGTGAAGGCCACATACATTTGTAAACTACATTGAAGATGGGTCTGCTGTAAACACAGTACTAAAAAATAATATGTTAACACACACATACTGTACATAGTAAATAACATTAATTCAATTACTCCTTCATCAATGAATGTATGCTGTATCCCAATTGGTACTTTGGTTTTGGGGGACTGTCCTCTAACCTCACAATTAGCCTGTGCTATTTAAGGGTTATGACATTGTTGTGGCTTAAGCACTCCTTAGTATTTTAAATTTAGGACATTGCTGTACAAATTATAGGCCTACAGCTATGTTTGTAAAGCATGCATCCGCATGGCCTCACACACTATTACCAAAACAATCTCTACATTTAAGTTGCACCAGTGGCAGATTAAGCCTTTGGGGGGCCCGGGGTACTTTAGAGCGGGGGGCCCCCTTGCACTTGTCATTACTGGCTGCACACTGCATGGGCGAATATTATACTGTCAAAACACAGAGTAAAGGCAGAATAAACTTGGTCAATGGTTACCTGCAGGGGATATATATATATATATATATATATATATATATATATATATATAAATATACACACACCACATGAAAAGCCTGTGTTTGTCCCTCTGCCCCTTACTCTGGAGGAGACCTCACAGTCCTAGTGCTGCCTCTGATTAAAAACCCTCCTATGACTAAGCTGCTGCTGCTGTTCTCCATGGACCTGAGAAGCATGTAATGAGCTCCACCAATCAGAGCTCAGCACAAACTTCTCAGCCTCTGTCCTCTGGTGCAAAGTGTCATGGGACTTAGTCAACTCCCAGAAATGCACTGCACACTTGTGCAATCAGTGTGCCTTGGCTCCCGATGCTCAGCACCATAAATCATTGTCACATTGGCAGATAGGTGAAGCTGCAGCACTACCCCACCCATGCACAAAACATTTAGCTAAAAAAAAAAAACCATAACTTAAACATTTTATTTTTAAAAAATACATGACAACCACAGGGGGCCCCTAGCTAGAGGGGGGCCCAGGGGCACTGACCCCTTGCGCCTCCATTATAATCCGGCCCTGTGTTGCACATCATGCTGGGAACTGGAGTTACCCAACACCTGGAGCCACATAACTACCACACCACTAATGTCGGATATCTCATTGGATGTACTGTTATGTCAATTATTCAAGGGGTGAGGCATGGCCACACTCAAAAAAACCACCAAGGGGAGCCTTGTTCCTGGAGAAGGACAGGACACACCTCATGGTCGCCCTGCAGTGATATGTTGCAACTAATGTTGATGTTGGATACACATATGTGGTTGTTGTGATTGTTTATGTGTAGAAATGTGTAGGTCAACATTAGACACATTATTTACTTACGGCTACTTGAGCCATCCTGGTCGCCGCTGGTTGGCTGTGCAGTGGTTGGGGGGGTCAGGAGCAAGGGGGATGGTCCTGGAGTTTGGACCGAGGTAGTGGGTGTGAGTGGGGAGTGGAGAGGTTTGGGGGTGGGTGGTGGAGAGGTGTAGGGGGGTTGGAAATGGGGTGGGGAGGGGGGGGTGGGGGTTGGGGGGGGGGGGGGGGTTGTGGAGGGGGTGGGGGTTGTGGAGGTGGTGGGGGTTGTGGAGGGGGAAGGGGATGGGGAAATTGTGTGGGTCCAAGCTGCACCCAGTGTCTCCAGTGTTGGGGAGGGGGTGTGGGTTGGGGAGGGGGTTGTGGAGGGGGTGGGGGTTGTGGAGGGGGTGGGGGTTGTGGAGGGGGAAGGGGATGGGGAAATTGTGTGGGTCCAAGCTGCACCCAGTGTCTCCTCTTCTTCCTCCTCCTCTTCTTCCTCCTCCTCTTCTTCCTCCTCCTCCTCTTCCTCCTCCTCTTTCTTCTCCTCCTCCTCCTCCTCTTCCTCCTCCTCCTCCTCCTCCTCCTCTTCCTCTTCCTCCTCCTCCTCTTCCTCCTCCTCCTCTTCCGGCTGCTCCTGGGCTGCCTGGTCCCGGCGTGCCTGCTCCCGGGCTTCTCTGGCGGCTCTTGCCCGTGCTGAAATGTTCATGTTGATGGCATAGAAATCGAAGATTGGGTTTCATAAAAAAGGGGGAAAGAAAAATTCACATTAGTCATGCTCATAACCTTCAAAATTATCATTGCTGTGATATTTCAGACATTTATCATGCAAACTATTTGATATCCTACACCCAAAAACTGATCAACTACTTAAACCCCCCCTATACACCCCCTATACACCCATATACACCCCCATATACACCCATATACACCCCCATATACACCCATATACACCCCCATATACACCCATATACACCCCCATATACACCCATATACACCCCCATACTCAGCAACATATTTATAAAAAGTACACAAAACATTGCTAAAAAACGCTGACATACTAGTAATCAAAACTTACATCGGGCAATATGGCGGCGAAGGGTGCTCAGGAAAACTGGCTGCCGCCGGCGCAGGTCTGACCAGCGCCGCTCAACCTGCCCCAGGCTTCTGCGGACGCCGGTCGTCGAGAAGATCAGGCGGCGGGCAGCAGTATACGCCCGCCGCTTGTCCGCATTTCTAACATATGGGCCCCTGGGCCCCAGGTGACGGTCCATGACGTCGACCAGGGCCAACAGCTCAGGGGTGGAAAATGGCCTAGCTCTGTTAGGAGTCATATTGGCAATGGCGCAGTTATTAATTGCAGGTACATATATCACTTTTGGTGCTTGCTGATTGGTCGAAAAAATTGTTTGTTTGGTATTAACTTTATTTATCCCTCTTACATTAACAAACTGAATGCGAATAGAAACTTACGCGGACCGTTCCGATATACACACACCACAACCAACAGCATGCATTCAATGAAGAGAGAAGTACTGTATTTACAGTGTGCGGAAAATAATACACGCAACCCTCTACGTACAACTACGCTGCTTAAAGGGGGCACGATACACCGATATCCATGGAGAGGAGTACTGTATTTACAGTGTGCGGAAAATAATACACGCAACCCTCTAGTCATAACTACGCTGCTTAAAGGGCCACAATGCGACATGTTGCTGTATGACAATTTCATACACATTACATATGTAAGGAAAGCATTGTAACGTGATGTTTTGAAATGTAACTCACAAGGCATACACGAACTCCAACAGATACCAGCTGACAACACTCATCATTGGAATGACAGGTGCACACATTTCACGATGTAGCCCACAATGCTCCACAACCTGTGTATGTGCATATACAGGTGATTGATCAGGTGCGTTGAGACCTGCGTAATTTAAGCGGGAATTATCGGCGGGAAATATCGGCGTAAATTTGCATCTACATTGCGGGAAAAAATATACGCCCCCTTGTTCATGGCGGGAGATTAACATATAAATATTCAGTCAGATGCAGCCCACAATTGCTGCAAACATGTCTGAATCAGACGATTCTGCAGCAGAGGATGCTCTGCAGAGAGCTACAGCACAATCCCTGCTTGATGCACTGAACAAGAGGGAACAGGAGCGGAGAAGGAGGGCCCAAGAGAGGAGTCGCCTGCAAGATCAAGCGGGCCCCTCAGTAACAGGCCCTGGTGAACCTCCACCAGCTCCACAAGGGCCAAGCAACCAGCCAGAACAAGAGGTTGCATCTCTCCAAACAGGTGTGACCCAGCAGGTGCATGGTGAGAGAACTGGGGCCACCAGAAAACAAGCTGCAACATCTAGGGTGAGGACTGAGCAGGATACCACCACCAGAAAGAGAAACCCTGCATTTGTAGAGGCCGAAATGCGAATTCTAGTGCCCAGGGCACGCGAATGGATTGAATTGGCAACCAGGAAGCCGGGTGCCAGTGCAAGGAGAAAGCTTTGGGACAAGATCACAGAGGAAGTGAACCAGGTGTCACCAGTGGTCCGAAATTGGGACGCGGTGAATAAAAGGTTAGTGTGTTTGTCAGGGCTATTTTTCAGCAGTCTCCAGCAGGAACTGAGGCCCTTATTGTAGTTCACTCTTTCTGGCCAAATAATTCTTAGATGGACAAAACCATGTGCACTGCAGGTGAGGCAGGTGTTACTTGTGCAGAGATAATCAGATTTGGGTGGGGTTTTACACCTGCCTCACCTGCAGTGCACATGGTTTTGTCCATCAAAGAAATATTTGGCCAGAAAGAGTGAACTAGAATAAGGGCCTCAGTTCCTGCTGGAGACTGCTGAAAAATTGCCCTGGTCTTTGTCCCCCTGATGTCATATGTGTGTACATATGTTACATGTATGTTTTGAGACTAATAGAAAGGTGTGTTTGTAGATAGTGCTACACTTCAATGTCACATGTGAACACAACCATGTCTAATTACCCACATTGATATATGAAACATGCACCATTGGTGTGATGTGAGGTTATGGGCACAGTTCTGCTCATGTTAAGTATGTGATGGGACAAGAGAAAGTGTGTTTTTGAAAGAGTTGTTGTAACATGTTCCATATGATGCTACTGAAACAAGAATGAGCAAACTGTGCACATGTAGCTGGTGAGAAACTACACATCCCAGTATGCCATTCCATAGTTAAATTACTCCATAATAACCACATTGTCAAGCTATGGTGGAATGTGTAGTTTCACACCAGGTGGAGGTGCCTAATTTGGCCATGGATGATGTCATTTCTGCATAGTGATGTATGTATGTGCATTTAGTGGCCTAATGAATGAGATGAGACACTGAAATGCCTCCTAATTTAGACATGAATGTGTGTGTGTGGGACATATGGCAAAAAAACATAAGAGCACCCACACTAGGAAATGTCACGTAGCTAGGGGTACCACATAGTCCCTTTAATTCCGGACACATATTAATTACACAGGTTCTGTGGCTGGCTGACTTCAAGACTCCACTTCACCTAATTTTAAACTGCCACAGAACCTGTGTAATTAACATGTGTCCGGAATTGAAGGGACTAGGTGGTAACCCTACACGTAGCACAGTGGTGCACATATCTCATGGTGATATTTGTATTTTTAAACTTGTAGGTGGACTGACTTCAAAAGTACACTGAAGAGGAAGATGACTGACCGGTACAACCACAGCATGTCCACCGGGAGCGGTCCTATGCCTGACCATTTGGAGTATACCCCCCTGGAGCAGGACTCCTTGGACGTGATTGATGTGGGGGAGATCAGGGGGATCTCCAATATGGACAGTGAGCTCCCGGCGGAGGTCTTTGATGGTAAGTCACAGTAATGCATTGTATTTAGAAAGATATTTTTTATTGCGTATGTGATGGTGACATTGTTTTCAATTCTTATCCTAGCAGAAGCAGAAAGCCAGGATGTACCGGCAGCATCTTCCTCTGCAGAGCCACAGGTGGAGCAAGTGGTCCAGCCTCCACCAAGACATCGCCCCCAGCCCCAGCCACAGGAGACATGGGATGAGAGCCTGTTGGTGACGCTGGAGAGGATCGAGCAGCAAGGGGTGGATGCTGCGATCCGTCAGCAGCAGGTGGCGGATTTTATGGCGGAGTGGAAGGCCACAAACAAGCTGCAGGTTGAGGCCTTGAACCGCATTAATGAAACTCTGGCGGCTGGCATAGTAAGCATTGGCCAACACCTCAGCCGCCAGAATGAACTTCTTGCGGAGCAGCTGTCCACCGCCAGGTCCCTAAGGGACAATCCCCCATCTGCTGCCCCACCCCAAGCTGCTCCCCAACCTTCCACGTCTGCTGACCCTCCTGTGTCGACTAGGGGAAGACGCCGAAAGCCAGCTGACCCAAAGGCCCCTGTCCCCAAGGCCCCATCTAAAAGGGGCAAAAAAGGGCCCAAATGAGACCTGGTTCACTTCCTCTGTGGTTGGAGCCCAAAGGTTTAAATTGCACTGGACATCCGCTTCCTGAGTTGGCCATCGATCCATTTGCGTGCCATGGGCATGAAAGTTCGTATTTTGACCTCTACAAATGCAGGATATTTTTTTTTGGTGGTGTGTATCTTGCTTAGTATTCACCCTGGTTGTTGCAGTACGTATTCTGGTGTCCCCATTTCTTTCACCATTGCATTTGCAGGGTAACACATGTTTGGAGATATGCAACCTCTTGTTCTGGCTGTTTTATTATTTGTGTGTCTATTTTATTTGTTTATTTGATTTCTCACATTAAAGTGTCAAGCTGTGATGCTGAACAGCAAATAAATTTATTTTACAAATTAAATCTAAATTGTGGTATGTGTCATTTCTTGTGTGAAACAAATACTAGATTTATGTGTACTTACTGACCAGGGTATTTTTGAACATTTGTGGAAGTGTGGTCGAAGTTTCCCATGTGTAACCCTCTCCATGGCCATTCCCATGTTCCTATCCAACTTTTCCCTGCTAATTAGTTTGTGTCAGCACATGTGCAGAGCAACTTAATAGGTGAGAAAGCAGTTTGTGTGCAGGTGAGGTAGCTCCTACAGTAGTAGGTAAAAGCAGGTCCAGAACAAAGCTTTCCTCATGGAGTGGGTGAGGCAGACAAACAAGGGTGAAAAGGTACATTTGTGTAGGAATGCATATGTGTCCTCCCTAAAAAAAGATGTGTGAATGGGCCAAACATGATAAATTAGCTTGTGAACAAACATGCCTAACTTTTTAAATATATATGATTTTACAGTGTCATAAGCAGATGTAGGAATCCTTTGTTAGAGAGATGAGAGTGCAATAATGTAATTGGTGGCATCTTACATCCAGAGTGTAGTCAAATCCAAATCATAGCAGATGAGATAGTGGTACAGGTCATTATTTTGGGTACTATACAAAGATTGTGTGGAAAATAGTGGTCATGGGCTTCAAACATTGCTGAAACATCCTTTGTAGGTGTTAGATGTGGTTTATGTTATTGTATCCTAAATACAAAACCTATGTTAGTATTAGAGTGAACACGTTGACACATGTCGACTTGTGTAGATTGAGTGTGCTACTGCGTAAAGTCTATGAAAGCACGTAGTGAATGTGTCTAACTGTTTAGCAAATACCTACCTTAGCGTATAAAAAGATTCTTACCTTAAATTAAACAAACCTTTAAATGTGGAGAAGTATAGAAAGAGAAGCTTCCAATGTGTTTGCGTGCTGTGTGTGTGGCTTGCAGGTAGTGAAATCATGCTTTGGACTTAATAGACTGCAGCATTGCTTATTACATTCAGGTGTATGTGTTTGAGTAGTAATCAGCGTTAATTAGCAAACTCAGGCGCACGCTGGCATGCGGTATCTGTAGGGGTGGTTTGAGATGGCGGCTGGCAGCCGCCTGTTTTGTGTCCGAAATGAACGGTGCCTTAGTCGATCGTGCGGTAGTAGCACCGCTCATTTTTGGTGCACACCCCCGTGTACGCCCATATTTACGCCCATTTTCCCTCATTATTTTGGCCGCTCCCATCAACACGCCCCTATGCCGCCCCCATTAACCGTACACTCGCGTACAGGTTTTTTCGCACGTTGAGGCCCGGCCATAAGCGTTGTGGAGTGTTCGCGCCGGCGCATTAGCGTATCTGCACATGCGCAGATCATGAAAAACACCGGGACGTACGCGTACGGCCCGGCCGCTCCAACCAGAATAAGGGCCTTAATCAGCGCCTCCCCGCGACTGTGGGGTCTGCGGGGCTATTGTTACGTCACTGACACAAGTATATACAGATATTTGCACCAACGCATAATAGAACACAAGTATATACAGAACAAGAATAGATTTCTCACAGAACCCACTGCGCCTCTGTGCAGCAATAGCAAAAACCACCAACAGAGGAATAGTCCAAATAGTCCTGGACCTATAATTAAGCATTATGCGAAACGTACGTTAGGAGACAGCAGGGGGGATGCGGCACACATGTTGTATGTGACCGACCCGACCTGCTAGAGTCTGTCCGCCGTATCAATGTGTAACAGCATTAAGCTGTGAATAAATGTTGTTTGGTGTGGCACCGCGTCTGTTGAACATTAACACAATACAAACTACACTGTGCTAAACTGTTGGGCGTACAACACGTGGCCCGCCGCCAGCAATAATATCTAACAAATAGTCTGCACAGATTAGAATTATGTATTGGCGTGTTTAAAATTGTATATGTCTTAAGTTTGCAGTGCAGGGAAGCTCACATGCTACATAGCATATAGATATAGAGCGACATTAACCCAAAGATTAGTCAGTGGCTACACACAAGCATATTGTAGCAATCACCTTTGATAAACCACAAACACAATAATTAAGTCAACGACAATTGACCATTTGGTTGTACATTCAGATTGACTTTGTGATGTGGCAATCTGGGTGCGCTGACAATATACTAATTGACTGTGTGAAATCCTCGGGCAAAACTAGCCGACTAGGATAGCACAGCCAATTACTTCAACAAACATTGATTCACAGTGCTTAATGACTGCATGCAATAAGCAATGAATTAATTAATGAGACATACGAACATGACCAGCACCTTTCTGTGATAAATTGGTAACAGTATATGCTGAACTTACCCTTACTGTAACACCTGTCCCTGATGAATAGCATACACAATTAAAAATTATGCACAAACAATCATGCACAAGGCATGTGAGCAGCGCTTAATGAATTTAAACCAATGAGATGAATATTAAATAATTTTACTATAATAAAACAAGTAAATAGACAATATATAATAAATGCACATGACAATACACAATAAAAATAGGTGTAAAATTCACGCCACAGGAAAATAGGGAATGTAGATTGGCTCAGGGGGACACAAATATGAACAATGGGGTATAGTGGGTCACTGGTAAGTGCACTATACCGGTATTTGGGTGACCTTTTTGTTCCAGGAGAGTCCACTTTTGTGACAATCAGGTGTTAATCCTCACTATTGATCACTGTATTTTGTAGGCCGTTTGGAGGTAGAGGTGAAACCTAGGCTTCCGCTATTCTACTGGTAATCTGACCCGGTGGGCTATGTTGGGGTATAGCCACCAGGGTGGTCCAGGATGCGGTGTCCGCCAGGAGATGGAATGTCACTGGAAGGGGCTTCTGTTCACAGGGTCCTTCAAACTTGGTTGGCTGGATGGTGTTTGCCAAAAGGGGGACTTGTAGAGCAGTGTCCGCCACACGGAGGAAGTTAGATGGCAAAAGGGGTACCTGGTATCCAAATAGGTCCACACTGGGCAATGAGGTATGCTTTTAAATCCTGGGCGTGAAATAATGGGGGTGTCCACTCAACGCGTTTCACTGCCAACTGCAGCTTTATCAAGAGTGTTTAACAGTGTCTCTGGTATGGGTATATATACCCTTGATAATGAACAAACAATCAGCATGTGTGTGCATCAAGCATAATACAATTTAGGGTTAATACAGCATAAAACACATAATGTATCTATCAGTAGGAGACAGACTCATATCCATTCAGAAATCCAATTTAATATACAAGAAATTATACGGAACAGATGGAGAGAAATAAAAAATATATTGTCATATGCAAATGAAGGAGGTCACATGATCGGGAGGAAAGGGGCCTTCAATGCACATTAATCCGTACATTTCCAAGGTTGGGGCTCAAATGAGACATAGGTGGTGATAGTCTGGATCTCTTGATATTCAAGAAACCCAGAAACGAGTGTTTAAAAACTTTTTTCCGGGTCATGATCTACCTGAATAACTGCAGCACCCAGGTGGAAAAAGTCATTCAGTACTACATTGCAGAAGGTGTTGTGGAGGTGATATTTTGGCCAATTGACCAATATCTGAGACCAGCTCGAGCATGGCACCATTCTATAGACGCCAAGGACATAGGGTATTATGGCCAGTTGGCAACACTCAATGACTGCATCTATCGGAACATGTACAGGAGTAAGTTTGTGCTGCTTAATGACCTTGATGAAATAATTCTGCCATTCAAACACCAGACATGGGACGGCCTGATGGAAGGTCTCCAGCAACAGAACCCAGGAGTTGGGATTTTTCTCTTTGAAAATCACATTTTCCCTCAAACCGTCGCAATTGATGGAAACTTCTCCAACATCGTGTCGTGGAAGAGTTTGCCCGGATTTAATATACTGCAGTACGTTCTCCGAGAGCCAGATAGGCCGGACTACTTCAATGCCCGTAAAATGATTGTGGATCCTAGAAAAGTGATTCAAACATCTGTACACTCTGATCTAAGATCTATTGGGGGTTCCAAAAAAGTCTCTCTGGAGACAGCACTGGTGTACCACTGCAGAACACCTCTTCAGAAGAAGTTAGCAAAGACCTCTTTAATAGAAGATAAAACCATATGGAGATATAATGTGTCATTGATTAGAAATGTTAACAAGGTCTTGAGCCAAATAGACTTACTGTACAGTCATAATAACCCAAAGTTATGGTCATTAAGGTCCGATTTGGCATCTTTTCCTGTTTTCTAATAGGAAATGAAATGAACAAATTTCAGGCATCACATTTTTTGGTTTACTATGAGGTTGTAACTGAAATCTGATTGCAGAGAGATAACTATTATTCATGGCTAGCTGGCTTATCGCAGACTGCACAACTTCAGCTAGGCACACCCCCAAACACACACACACCACCTTCTATAAATATACGTATGCATGTGTGTGTATGTATTTATGTGTGTGTGTGTGTGTGTGTGTGTTTGTGTGTGTGTGTCACACACTGGGGACTGATGCTTTACTGATAGAGCCACAGAAGCGAATATTGGCGGCTTTCAATTACCATTTCAAACTGCTTTTAATGAACTGATTTGAACTTGTAGGGGAGAAGAGGAGCCTGGCAGCAGGAGCCTGGCAGCAGATGCCTCCATTTCCACCTCTGGTACACACTATACAACACTTGTACCCAGTTGACCTGAAGGGTGAAGGGACTTGAAATTGGAAATTGCATACACTCTTACAGTTGCAACTGGAGCAATGGAGGTCGCCATGTTGCTTTTTGCAGCATGGCATTGTTAGAGATGTCTTCTTCCTGACCTGCCTGCATGGCAGACCATAAGATATTGCTAATATAGGCTGGGGGTGCGGATATCAGGTGTACATACTGTGTCATATGTGCCAATGTCATTCCAGTCAACCACCCTACTCATTGAGCTGTTTGATCCTGCATTAGAACGTTGAGACTTTTAAGTATATGAAGATATTTTTTCTTTGCAATTGAGCAGATCTATGTAGTGTCCAGGGGGTACAAAATATGCTACCTGGACTTCCCACTTAATACTATATAGGATTTCCTTGACGTGGAACAAAGGCATCCTTCATGTACTGTATGATCTGTCTTGTCACATGCAAGAATAGCAGCAGCCTCTGTACTATGCACTGGGACAGGAATCAGCACAGCTAGTGATGTCACTGTGATCTGGTTAGGGGGCCCCCGTCAGAGGTGGGCCTGGGGTACAATATCCCCCATATCCCCACCACGACTCACCTTACTTTGCTGTCAGAGGGCAGGATGTATTAACATCACCTCTTGCGATACATCCTTCCATCGTGCTGATACTAATTGCCCCTCTTGTCTCCTGATAAGAGCTGCCCTTTGCAATCAGAGCCGGTCCCTGGACTTTTTGGTTTGTGACACGGGAGTACATTTATGTATGCGCAGAGGGACGCGGTCAGGGGGTGGGTACTAATTACACAGGCCCAGGATTGCTGGAGGGGTGTGGCCTAATCGCGGGAAGTGGCCACGCCTCCCATGATTAGGCCACTCTCTGAAATGTTACCGGGTCCCGGCACACCTCTCGGCGACCCTGAACACAGTGGCTGTGGGAGATGCTGGCAGGGGACCAATTGGATCCCTCTTAGTTGGGAACACAGAAGTAGAAAGAAGCCCAGCTGTTAATGGATAACACAAAAGCTGGTGCCCAGGGCTTAAGACATTTGGAATGAGCAATCGTACATAGAATCGTGATAGTACAGGTCTGTCTTGCCACCCCACAGTAGGCTCTCCGTGCTGCCACAGGCTTGCGGCCCTTCCATTCAGGTGCACAGCCACATCCGGTTCCAGTCTTACATTAGAACCTCCCCTGTACCGCACTGTGGTAGTAGCGGTCACCTTTCATGCATCAGAGGAGGATCCCCGTGCTGGGACACACTGCAGGCTTTCACACAGCAGCTGCTAGACAAAGAGTAGACATCTCCAGGTGCACATTGCATGACAGCTTATAACTGATTTTAAAAATGCCGGTGCCAGATGACCAAATAGGCGAAGAAGGCAGAGTGGGCACTGGCCTATGGGCACCCCAGCTGTTAGAGGCTCTGCGTCAACAGTTGAAAATAAGATAGATTTAATCTTGAAAGAAAATTGCAATCAAATTTTCTTAAATGGTTTACAAAACACAGAAAAAATGAATCAACTCAAACAAACAAAACTGTTACAATAAAGAATCAATAGAGAAAGTACCGTATTATTATAATGTACCCATTGACAACTTTAAGTCCATAAACCATAGAAATCAGATTAACATAGAATCAATGTAGACTGTTGGTTGGTAAAATTAAAATGTATTAGGAGATAATTTGTGTAGCCCACACCCACACACCCACACAGATTCCTCCATAGAATTGAACCTGACAACTGCTGATTGTTCTTATAGAAAATAATACTGGCCATACCCCCATCAGTGCTGTGCTGTGACACAATTTATCTCTTTAGCACCTGACGCAGGTATCCTTGGTATAGATAAACATTTACATGCAGGCTGTGGATTGACGTAAACTAATAGGGGCCGATTTTAAATACATATATCTCATGTAATGGTGTTTAAGCATGTTTATATCCTCTAAATGGGAAAGAGTTATTACTGTATGTATTTATGACATTTAATATTATTAAATTGATGTCATTTTATAAAGTTGAGCCTCATGGTTTTAATAAGGAGCACCCATTAGAGATCGCTCTCCCATGTAATTTAGAGTACTCCTAGTGCAGTGACTTTTGGCTTTTTTTTGCAAGGAACATTCAACAACCAAATGTACCATACAGGGGCATAGCTAGAACTCTGAAGGCCCCATAGCAAAATCTTGAAAGGCCCCCCCAGCCGGCCGGAGGAATAGACGGAGAGACAGACTGACAAATGGGAGGGGGCTTTGATGAACAAGAGAGGGCATAGCCGGAGAGGCAGGCTGGCCCCTCTATCTACTGAGAGTGCAGGGGATGCAATTTTTATGGGGCACAATGACTTGTGGTGGCCCCAAGGCAATCCCAATGCACCCTTCAAAGTTTTATCATTTTTATTTTTAATCACTGCTGCCACAGGCCAGGTTTGGCCATCACCTCCTCCCTGTATATCCATTGTTGTGCCACCCTCTGCCCGCATAGACCTAATTGTTCCCCATGTCCACCAGTGTATAGCCATTGTTGTCCCCCATGTAACTTACTGAGTGAGAGGATGGAGGTGACGCACTGTACAGTAGCTGCCGCTGCCCCATCCTGTCAACATGAGCAATGCATGTCACTTACGGGGTGAGAAGACAGAGGGCAGAGGTAAAGCCGCTTCATGTGCAGTCTCTGAAACTACAGTAGCTGCGGTGCGGCTGTGCGTGGCTGATGGATGCACAGTAAAGTGCTTGAACAGTCCATCAGCCGCGCACAGCCGGCGCCGCAGTTACTGTAGTTTCAGAGACTGCACATGAAGCGGCTTCACCTCTGTCCTCCGTGCTCTCACCCCGTAAGACAGTGACATGCTCATGATGACCGGATGGGGCAGCGGCAGCTACTGTACAGTGCTTTCGGAGTCTGCAGCAGCTTCACCTCCATCCTCTCAACTAATAAGTTACATGTTGGTCTCACTATATTAAAGAGGGTGCAGGGGATTGCCTTGCCCCCCCCCCACCCGCCGGGCCCCATAGCAACTGCATCCCCTGCACCCTCTATAGTTACGCCACTGGTACCATATTCAAAGCAAAATCACCCATTGCGTTCTCCATGAAATATATACATATATGTGCACCACCACAGAATACAACATAAGTATATACAGATAGTTTGCACCACAACATGTCTACTTATCTCTTGTCTGCAGTCCCGGGCGGCTCTCCTCCTGGCAGGCTTAATGAAAATGACCCACAAAAAATGGCCTCCCCCTATCAGCAGACCGTTTTTGAGGATGCTAGAGGAGGCATCCTCAAAAAGTGTCTGCTGTAAGGGGGCGGCCATTTTCTTAAGGAAATTTTCATTAACAAGCCTGCCAGTAGAAGAGCCGCCCGGGACAGCAGACAAGAGATAAGTAGATCTGCGGGTCCCGGTGGCAGCGGCGAACAGAGGGGTCCCAGCAGCAGTGTAGTGCATGATAGCCCCGCAGACCCCTGCCACCCACACTTAATCAGCGCCTCCCCGCGACTGTGGGGTCTGCGGGGCTATTGTTACGTCACTGACACAAGTATATACAGATATTTGCACCAACACATAATAGAACACAAGTATATACAGAACCAGAATAGATTTCTCACAGAACCCACTGCGCCTCTGTGCAGCAATAGCAAAAACCACCAACAGAGGAATAGTACAAATAGTCCAGGACCTATAATTAAGCATTATGCGAAACGTACGTTAGGAGACAGCAGGGGGGATGCGGCACACATGTTGTATGTAACCGACCCGACCTGCTAGAGTCTGTCCCCCGTATTAATGTGTAACAGCATTAAGCTGTGAATAAATGTTGTTTGGTGTGGCACCGCGTCTGTTAAACATTAACACAATACAAACTACACTGTGCTAAACTGTTGGGCATACAACACGTGGCCCGCCGCCAGCAATAATATCTAACAAATAGTCTGCACAGATTAGAATTATGTATTGGCGTGTTTAAAATTGTATATGCCTTAAGTTTGCAGTGCAGGGAAGCTCACATGCTACATAGCATATAGATATAGAGCGACATTAACCCAAAGATTAGTCAGTGGCTACACACAAGCATATTGTAGCAATCACCTCTGATAAACCACAAACACAATAATTAAGTCAACGACAATTGACCATTTGGTTGTACATTCAGATTGACTTTGTGATGGTGGCAATCTGGGTGCGCTGACAATATATTAATTGACTGTGTGAAATCCTCGGGCAAAACTAGCCGACTAGGATAGCACAGCCAATTACTTAAACAAACATTGATTCACAGTGCTTAATGACTGCATGCAATAAGCAATGAATTAATTAATGAGACATACGAACATGACCAGCACCTTTCTGTGATAAATTGGTAACAGTATATGCTGAACTTACCCTTACTGTAACACCTGTCCCTGATGAATAGCATACACGATTAAAAATTAGCCTCCAGTGAGAAATTAATGGCATTTATACTTCCAATTATAGCTGCAAAACATTCATCAGACGAAATGACCACTTGGGTAATCAAGCATATACTGTAGGAATCAGTCATTATAAAAGGGTATCTCTCTTAGGCCCCCATTTATCAATGCTCGCATTTACAATGCGATCTGGGCGGAATATTACCGCCCATGATCGCATTGTAAAATGCGATCATATCACCTCAATGTATCCGAAGGAGCCTGTCCCTGCGATACCCGGAGCCGGAAGCCGGGGGGTCTGCGCATGCGCGGTTATGCGCTGACCCCCCCGTGACCCCGCTGACCGCACTGCCGCTCGGGCAGTGCGAAGTGTAGCCATAGGCTACAATGGGCTATCGCCACATTAGAATGGCGATAGCCCAGGGGTGCGATGCCGGGCTGCCCGATGTTGATACATCGGGCAGCTTTGCATCCCCCATAGAAACCTATGGGGGATGTGGCCAGTGGCGGTGCAGGGGGGATCGCAGCAGGGATCGGAGATTCCTGCTGCGGTCCCCCTTTAATACATTCCAGGGATACTTAATATTTGCGGTTAACCCCCGAAAACTGATTTTTTTTTTCGGGGATTTAGCCGCAAATATTGCTTGATAAATGGGCCCCTTAACCCTTCCACTTTATCTGATAGAGTTTGAACAAATACAATCTATTCCACAGTATATTATAGAACTGTGAAATAACTGGCATTCTGAGGCTCATAGATGACACTTATGCCACCCCACAGTAGGCTCTCTGTGCCGCCACAGGCTTGCGGCCCTTCCATTCAGGTGCACAGCCACATCAGGTTCCAGTCTTACATTAGAACCTCCCCTGTACCGCACTGTGGTAGTAGCGGTCACCTTTCATGCATCAGAGGAGGATCCCCGTGCTGGGACACACTGCAGGCTTTCCCACAGCAGCTGCTAGACAAAGAGTAGACATCTCCAGGTGCACATTGCATGACAGCTTATAACTGATTTTAAAAATGCCGGTGCCAGATGACCAAATAGGCGAAGAAGGCAGAGTGGGCACTGGCCTATGGGCACCCCAGCTGTTAGAGGCTCTGCGTCAACAGTTGAAAATAAGATAGATTTAATCTTGAAAGAAAATTGCAATCAAACTTTCTTAAATGGTTTCCAAAACACAGAAAAAATGAATCAACTCAAACAAACAAAACTGTTACAATAAAGAATCAATAGAGAAAGTACCGTATTATTATAATGTACCCATTGACAACTTTAAGTCCATAAACTATAGAAATCTGATTAACATAGAATCAATGTAGACTGTTGGTTGTTAAAATTAAAATGTATTAGGAGATCATTTGTGTAGCCCACACCCACACACCCACACAGATTCCTCCATAGAATTGAACCTGACAACTGCTGATTGTTCTTATAGAAAATAATACTGGCCATACCCCCATCAGTGCTGTGCTGTGACACATTATCTCTTTAGCACCTGACGCAGGTATCCTTGGTATAGATAAACATTTACATGCAGGCTGTGGATTGACGTAAACTAATAGGGGCCGATTTTAAATACATATATCTCATCTAATGGTGTTTAAGCATGTTTATATTCTCTAAATGGGAAAGAGTTATTACTGTATGTATTTATGACATTTTGTATTATTAAATTGATGTAATTTTATAAAGTTGAGCCTCATGGTTTTAATAAGGAGCACCCATTAGAGATCGCTCTCCCATGTAATTTAGAGTACTCCTAGTGCAGTGACTTTTGGCTTTTTTTTGCAAGGAACATTCAACAACCAAATGTACCATACAGGGGCATAACTAGAACTCTGCGGGCCCCATAGCAAAATCTTGAAAGCCCCCCCCAGCCGGCCGGAGGAATAGATGGAGAGACAGACTGACAAATGGGAGGGGGCTTTGATGAACAGGAGAGGGCATAGCGGGGGGGGGGGGGCAGGCTGGCCCCTCTACCTACAGAGAGTGCAGGGGATGCAATTTTTATGGGGCACAATGACTTGTGTCGCTCCCAAGGCAATCCCAATGCACCCTTCAAAGTTTTATAATTTTTATTTTTAATCACTGCTGCCACAGGCCAGGTTGGGCCATCACCTCCTCCCTGTATATCCATTGTTGTGCCACCCCCTGCCCGCATAGACCAAATTGTTCCCCATGTCCTCCAGTGTATAGCCATTGTTGTCCCCCATGTAACTTACTGAGTGAGAGGATGGAGGTGAAGCACTGTACAGTAGCTGCCGCTGCCCCATCCTGTCATCATGAGCAATGCATGTCACTTACGGGGTGAGAAGACAGAGGGCAGAGGTAAAGCCGCTTCATGGCCCTTATTCTGGTTCGGACGGTACGGCCCGCGTGCGGCCGTACCGCCGATGTTTTTATTCTGCACATGCGCAGAGGTCAATCTGCGCATGTGCAGCCCCCTTCGCCGCAGACGTATTTCGTCCGCCGCAAAGGGGGCGTATAGGGGCGTGAGGGGCTTCATACCCTCATTTCCCTATGTGTACGCCCCGCGTTTCATGGGCGTTCCCATGCAAACGCGGGGCGTATGCATGGTAATGAGGGTATGACGCAACTCATGGGGGCGGAAAGCTGACGTCGCCGGATGTCAGCTCTCAGCCCCCATACAAGCTAGCACACGGACGATTGTCCGTGTGGTCTCAGCTTGCGGGAGCTGCTGGGGCGTGCGGACCTGCCTTCGATGGTCGACGACCATCGAATGCAGGGGGCAGCTCCCACCATGGTGGAGGCGTACGCCTCCACCATTTTTATGCGGATCGCCAGCCGTCCGTGTACGGACGGCCGTGGCGATCCGTCTCGTGGGCGGGGATTGGTTTGTGCGGCCGGAGCACCGTGTGCGGCTCCGGCCGCACCAACCAGAATAAGGGTGCAGTCTCTGAAACTACAGTAGCTGCGGCGCGGCTGTGCGTGGCTGATGGATGCGCAGTAAAGTGCTGGAACAGTCCGTCAGCCACGCACAGCCGGCACCGCAGTTACTGTAGTTTCAGAGACTGCACATGAAGCGGCTTCACCTCTGTCCTCCGTGCTCTCACCCCGAAAGACAGTGATATGCTCATGATGACCGGATCGGGCAGCGGCAGCTACTGTACAGTGCTTCCGGAGTCTGCAGCAGCTTCACCTCCATCCTCTCAACTAATAAGTTACATGTTGGTCTCACTATATTATAGAGGGTGCAGGGGATTGCCTTGGGGCCCCCCCAACCCGCCGGGCCCCATAGCAACTGTATCCCCTGCACCCTATATAGTTACGCCAATGGTACCATATCCAAAGCAAAATCACCCATTGCGTTCTCCATGAAATATATACATATATGTGCACCACCACAGAATACAACATAAGTATATACAGATAGTTTGCACCACAACAGATCTTCTTATCTCTTGTCTGCAGTCCCAGGCGGCTCTCCTCCTGGCAGGCTTAATGAAAATGACCCACAAAAAATGGCCTCCCCCTCTCAGCAGACCGTTTTTGAGGATGCTAGAGGCATCCTCAAAAAGTGTCTGCTGTGAGGGGGCGGCCATTTTCTGAGGGTCATTTTCATTAACAAGCCTGCCAGGAGGAGAGCCGCCCGGGACTGCAGGCAAGAGATAAGTAGATCTGTGGGTCCCGGTGGCAGCGGCGAACAGAGGGGTCCCAGCAGCAGTGTAGTGCATGATAGCCCCGCAGACCCCTGCCACCTCCACTTAATCAGCGCCTCCCCGCGACTGTGGGGTCTGCGGTGCTATTGTTACGTCACTGACACAAGTATATACAGATATTTGCACCAACACATAATAGAACACAAGTATATACAGAACCAGAATAGATTTCTCACAGAACCCACTGCGCCTCTGTGCAGCAATAGCAAAAAACACCAACAGAGCAATAGTCCAAATAGACCAGGACCTATAATTAAGCATTATGCGAAACGTACGTTAGGAGACAGCAGGGGGGATGCGGCACACATGTTGTATGTAACCGACCCGACCTGCTAGAGTCTGTCCCCCGTATTAATGTGTAACAGCATTAAGCATGTGAATAAATGTTGTTTGGTGTGGCACCACGTCTGTTAAACATTAACACAATACAAACTACACTGTGCTAAACTGTTGGGCATACAACACGTGGCCCGCCGCCAGCAATAATATCTAACAAATAGTCTGCACAGATTAGAATTATGTATTGGCGTGTTTAAAATTGTATATGCCTTAAGTTTGCAGTGCAGGGAAGCTCACATGCTACATAGCATATAGATATAGAGCGACATTAACCCAAAGATTAGTCAGTGGCTACACACAAGCATATTGTAGCAATCACCTCTGATAAACCACAAACACAATAATTAAGTCAACGACAATTGACCATTTGGTTGTACATTCAGATTGACTTTGTGATGGTGGCAATCTGGGTGCGCTGACAATATATTAATTGACTGTGTGAAATCCTCGGGCAAAACTAGCCGACTAGGATAGCACAGCCAATTACTTAAACAAACATTGATTCACAGTGCTTAATGACTGCATGCAATAAGCAATGAATTAATTAATGAGACATACGAACATGACCAGCACCTTTCTGTGATAAATTGGTAACAGTATATGCTGAACTTACCCTTACTGTAACACCTGTCCCTGATGAATAGCATACACGATTAAAAATTAGCCTCCAGTGAGAAATTAATGGCATTTATACTTCCAATTATAGCTGCAAAACATTCATCAGACGAAATGACCACTTGGGTAATCAAGCATATACTGTAGGAATCAGTCATTATAAAAGGGTATCTCTCTTAGGCCCCCATTTATCATTGCTCGCATTTACAATGCGATCTGGGCGGAATATTACCGCCCATGATCGCATTGTAAAATGCGATCATATCACCTCAATGTATCCGAAGGAGCCTGTCCCTGCGATACCCGGAGCCGGAAGCCGGGGGGTCTGCGCATGCGCGGTTATGCGCTGACCCCCCCGTGACCCCGCTGACCGCACTGCCGCTCGGGCAGTGCGAAGTGTAGCCATAGGCTACAATGGGCTATCGCCACATTAGAATGGCGATAGCCCAGGGGTGCGATGCCGGGCTGCCCGATGTTGATACATCGGGCAGCTTTGCATCCCCCATAGAAACCTATGGGGGATGTGGCCAGTGGCGGTGCAGGGGGGATCGCAGCAGGGATCGGAGATTCCTGCTGCGGTCCCCCTTTAATACATTCCAGGGATACTTAATATTTGCGGTTAACCCCCGAAAACTGATTTTTTTTTCCGGGGATTTAGCCGCAAATATTGCTTGATAAATGGGCCCCTTAACCCTTCCACTTTATCTGATAGAGTTTGAACAAATACAATCTATTCCACAGTATATTATAGAACTGTGAAATAACTGGCATTCTGAGGCTCATAGATGACACTTATGCCACCCCACAGTAGGCTCTCTGTGCCGCCACAGGCTTGCGGCCCTTCCATTCAGGTGCACAGCCACATCAGGTTCCAGTCTTACATTAGAACCTCCCCTGTACCGCACTGTGGTAGTAGCGGTCACCTTTCATGCATCAGAGGAGGATCCCCGTGCTGGGACACACTGCAGGCTTTCCCACAGCAGCTGCTAGACAAAGAGTAGACATCTCCAGGTGCACATTGCATGACAGCTTATAACTGATTTTAAAAATGCCGGTGCCAGATGACCAAATAGGCGAAGAAGGCAGAGTGGGCACTGGCCTATGGGCACCCCAGCTGTTAGAGGCTCTGCGTCAACAGTTGAAAATAAGATAGATTTAATCTTGAAAGAAAATTGCAATCAAACTTTCTTAAATGGTTTCCAAAACACAGAAAAAATGAATCAACTCAAACAAACAAAACTGTTACAATAAAGAATCAATAGAGAAAGTACCGTATTATTATAATGTACCCATTGACAACTTTAAGTCCATAAACTATAGAAATCTGATTAACATAGAATCAATGTAGACTGTTGGTTGTTAAAATTAAAATGTATTAGGAGATCATTTGTGTAGCCCACACCCACACACCCACACAGATTCCTCCATAGAATTGAACCTGACAACTGCTGATTGTTCTTATAGAAAATAATACTGGCCATACCCCCATCAGTGCTGTGCTGTGACACATTATCTCTTTAGCACCTGACGCAGGTATCCTTGGTATAGATAAACATTTACATGCAGGCTGTGGATTGACGTAAACTAATAGGGGCCGATTTTAAATACATATATCTCATCTAATGGTGTTTAAGCATGTTTATATCCTCTAAATGGGAAAGAGTTATTACTGTATGTATTTATGACATTTTGTATTATTAAATTGATGTCATTTTATAAAGTTGAGCCTCATGGATTTAATAAGGAGCACCCATTAGAGATCGCTCTCCCATGTAATTTAGAGTACTCCTAGTGCAGTGACTTTTTCCTTTTTTTCCCAAGGAACATTCAACAACCAAATGTACCATACAGGGGCATAACTAGAACTCTGCGGGCCCCATAGCAAAATCTTGAAAGGCCCCCCCAGCCGGCCGGAGGAATAGACGGAGAGACAGACTGACAAATGGGAGGGGGCTTTGATGAACAAGAGAGGGCATAGCGGGGGGGGGGGGGCAGGCTGGCCCCTCTATCTACTGAGAGTGCAGGGGATGCAATTTTTATGGGGCACAATGACTTGTGGCGCTCCCAAGGCAATCCCAATACACCCTTCAAAGTTTTATAATTTTTATTTTTAATCACTGCTGCCACAGGCCAGGTTGGGCCATCACCTTCTCCCTGTATATCCATTGTTGTGCCACCCTCTGCCCGCATAGACCTAATTGTTCCCCATGTCCTCCAGTGTATAGCCATTGTTGTCCCCCATGTAACTTACTGAGTGAGAGGATGGAGGTGAAGCACTGTACAGTAGCTGCCGCTGCCCCATCCTGTCATCATGAGCAATGCATGCCACTTACGGGGTGAGAAGACAGAGGGCAGAGGTAAAGCCGCTTCATGTGCAGTCTCTGAAACTACAGTAGCTGCGGCGCGGCTGTGCGTGGCTGATGGATGCACAGTAAAGTGCTGGAACAGTCCGTCAGCCGCACACAGCCGGCGCCGCAGTTACTGTAGTTTCAGAGACTGCACATGAAGCGGCTTCACCTCTGTCCTCCGTGCTCTCACCCCGTAAGACAGTGACATGCTCATGACGACCGGATGGGGCAGCGGCAGCTACTGTACAGTGCTTCCGGAGTCTGCAGCAGCTTCACCTCCATCCTCTCAACTAATAAGTTACATGTTGGTCTCACTATATTATAGAGGGTGCAGGGGATTGCCTTGGGCCCCCCCCCCCCAACCTGCCGGGCCCCATAGCAACTGCATCCCCTGCACCCTCTATAGTTACGCCACTGGTACCATATTCAAAGCAAAATCACCCATTGCGTTCTCCATGAAATATATACATATATGTGCACCACCACAGAATACAACATAAGTATATACAGATAGTTTGCACCACAACAGATCTACTTATCTCTTGTCTGCAGTCCCGGGCGGCTCTCCTCCTGGCAGCAAAAAGTGTCTGCTGTAAGGGGGCGGCCATTTTCTGAGGGTCATTTTCATTAACAAGCCTGCCAGTAGGAGAGCCGCCCGGGACAGCAGACAAGAGATAAGTAGATCTGCGGGTCCCGGTGGCAGCGGCGAACAGAGAGGTCCCAGCAGCAGTGTAGTGCATGATAGCCCCGCAGACCCCCGCCACCCACACTTAGTCAGCACCTCCCCACGACTGTGGGGTCTGCGGGGCTATTGTTACGTCACTGACACAAGTATATACAGATATTTGCACCAACGCATAATAAAACACAAGTATATACAGAACAAGAATAGATTTCTCACAGAACCCACTGCGCCTCTGTGCAGCAATAGCAAAAACCACCAACAGAGGAATAGTCCAAATAGTCCAGGACCTATAATTAAGCATTATGCGAAACGTACGTTAGGAGACAGCAGGGGGGATGCGGCACACATGTTGTATGTGACCGACCCGACCTGCTAGAGTCTGTCCGCCGTATCAATGTGTAACAGCATTAAGCTGTGAATAAATGTTGTTTGGTGTGGCACCGCGTCTGTTGAACATTAACACAATACAAACTACACTGTGCTAAACTGTTGGGCGTACAACACGTGGCCCGCCGCCAGCAATAATATCTAACAAATAGTCTGCACAGATTAGAATTATGTATTGGCGTGTTTAAAATTGTATATGTCTTAAGTTTGCAGTGCAGGGAAGCTCACATGCTACATAGCATATAGATATAGAGCGACATTAACCCAAAGATTAGTCAGTGGCTACACACAAGCATATTGGCCCTTATTCTGATCGGTGCGTACTTTCCCGAATTCCTACGGTGCGGTCCGCACGCCACGCTGTGCGGACGTCGGCCGTAAAAACGCCCACCGAGCCTCCGCATTCGGACGGACTCGCACTTTAAGAACAGGGCGTGTTTACGGACGACATACAAACCATGCGTGTGCGGTGGACACACTCAGATTCTGCACGGTATTACAGAGTATGCACGGTGATACCGCATCAGAACGGATGGGAAGCTGGCCGTACGCACCGATGCGGTGTATTTACGCAAAACTAGCCACTATTATCTCAACTCTGCAATACATCACATGACCCACTTATTCAATTACCTATCCTCATTAAAAAATGTTTATTTGTAATTGGAATAAATTAAATGCCAATATGTACTTAAACCCATGCCTAACACATCCATTGCACACATTAACCCTTACATCAATTGAAGTGCAATGGTTTATATTTTTCCCTGTGTTTTACGTATGATATTATATCATAGTTGCTGCTGAAAATCTATATTGCACAATGTACTCATTAGTACTAACACATACTAAAGGAAACCTTACTACATGTATAAACACAGTGTGTGTGTGTATTTTGTAGGTTTTATAATGTCTAATTAGCTACAATTACACTACATTTGTGTAATGGCAGGATGTGCACACACCAAAAACATACATCTATATACAGAATGTACATTTAGCGTCACTAAAATATTATAAACAATCTACACATATACTGTTTCAGGTCAAAAGAAAACAAACAACTTCTAACTTGCATTAAAAATTTATTTACAAAAACAACTTAGGAAATGTAAAAAGAAAAAGAAAAATATTACAAAAGCAGGTCTGTAAGGTCCTGCAGGTCTGCAATGACCAGCTGTAGGTGGTGGCGAAGCCGCATGAGGGCACCACGGACACCCTCATCTGCTTGTGTTTGGCCATCTGTGGGCATGTTAAAGGGGCTAAAATTAGTCATGATATTCATGCATACATTTCACATACTCCTACATAAATCTAAGAAATGCAAGGTGACATGTATGTGTATATATATATAAAGATAGAGAGAGAGAGAGAGAGAGAGAGAGAGAGAGAGAGAGAGAGACACATAGATAAATATATATGACACATACATATATACATACATGCATAGATATTTAATTAATACTGTGTTTTTGACCCTCTACCCTTTACTCTGTAGAAGACCTAACAGTCATAGTGTTTTTTCTGATTCACAACCCACCCATGACTAAGAAATGACAAGCATGAAATTTCCTCTGTCAATAACAACTTGTCACAAACTCCTCAGTCTAAGTTCAGTGATGGTTCGTGGCATGGGACTTATGCAAATGTCAGGAATGCACATTACACATCCTCACAATCATTATTAAGTCATACCTCCCAACTTTTGTTCTAAAGAAATAGGGACACTCGCGCGGCGAAGCCGCGCGAGCGCCCGAAAAGGGGGCGGGGCGTATGCAAATGAGGGCGCGGCTTATGCTAATTAGCCGCGACCTCATTTTCATACGAGAACAGCGTCTATTCTACTAGATTGGGGGGGTCTCCCAACTGCCACCCCCCGCAGCGGGACAATGCCTGCCGCGGGTGGGACAGAGGGACAGGACCCGAAAATCGGGACTGTCCCTCTAAAATCGTGACAGTTGGGAGGTATGATTAAGTCTAAAGCAACCTACAATTATTAGAGGGAAACTACAATTGAGAACCACAGGGGGTGTTTAGGTAGAGGACGCTCCAGGGACACTGACAACTTCTGACTCCATTCTAAGCCAGGCCTGGCCATACTCCATTTATACCATACATCATATAGTTTAGAAATAGCATTCAGCTAAAACTTATAATCAGCTAGATGATGGGACAGAATCTACGCTTGCAGCAGGGGAATTTAATACAAAAATAATACACTCATCCCTTTACACCGGTTATGTGGCATTAAAAATGGAGATCCAAGCCATCCCACCAACCTGTGTAATTAAGATGTGTCCCGGATGAAAGGGATGCCTTGGTCACCCCCATCTAACCCGTAATTGTGTGTGTAGCTACCCACTTTGTGTTATCTATTAATAGTATTGTAACACAATTTATCCTCACCAGTGCTACATAACAAATTCTAGTACAAATAATTGATTAATGATGCATTATGTATACATACCGATGCGTTCTACGGCCAACACCTCACAGGCCTCCTCCTCCTCTGCCTCGGCCGCCTCCTCTCCATTCCTGGCCTCCTCATTAGCCACGACCTCCTCCAGCACATCCTCCACATCCTCCTCCGCCACCTCCTCCTCCACTTCCTCCTCCACTTCCTCCTCCACTTCCTTCTCCTCAGCACTTCCTCCTCTGCCACCTCCTCCTCCACTTCCTCATCCTCCATCTCCTGAGGCACTTCCTCCTCCTCCATCTCCTCTGCCACCTCCTCCTGGCCCTGGCCTGCCTCTGCCTCCTCCCGTGCGTGTCGTGCTCGGGCTCGTGCTGTGTGGGAGAAAACAAACATCAATGGCAATGTAGGCTCATTGTGGCACATGTATTAAGCCATAACAAGAGATACATGGAAGGGTGATAAGGAGAGAAAATTATGCTGCCAACTAGCTCCTTACTGTTTATGGACTTAAAATTCTAATATGTCAGTTAGTAGGTGATTTGTAAGTGTTTCAGTCCTTAGAACCCTTGCATTTATCTATTGTTAACACATAATACATCTGGCCCATTGTATGCATCATAATCAATATTCCTATGTAATTACATATAATAGCCACATGACTGCATGTTAACGCGGAAGAAGCACACATAACAGTCTATGGCCTTTTAATCCCATGGACACCCACGTAACAATATTAAATTTCTAAAGTTTATATATGCTATAATGTAAGTGCGAAATTTCCTTGTGGAAATACTCACATTCAGCTAGATCACTCCTTATGTGCTGGAGTAAATCTGGCTGGCGCCTGCAGAGGTCTGACCACCGCCTCTCCAGCTGGGCAATGGTCCTCCGCACCCGGGTGCGGGCGTAAATACGGCGGGCTGCCGCGGCATACGCACGCCGTTTCTGGCCGTTCGTAATGAAGGGCCCCGCACGGCCCAGCCTTGTCTCCATGACGGAGACAAGTGCCCTGAGTTCCGCATGAGAAAACGGCTCAGCTCTGCGTGTGTCAGCCATTTTCACACTGGCATAAATCAACCAATCATGTGCTGTAATTGGTTTATCACAGTTATTTGTGTTAATAACTTTATTGATCATTTTTACATTAACAGCGTCTCAGCGCCAACACAAATGGCGAAAACTTCGCATGCCTTAACAACAGTTGGTGTAGGTTGGCATCGCATACCTAACATTTGCAGTGTTTATTAAATGTCAATCCTACATTGCATACAAAAACTGGTTCCATAGTGCCACCCAAAATACACTTACACATATGCACGGTACGCACGGTAGTGCTGATGTACGGCAATGAACAAATGTGATATATATATCAGATGCCTATATTTTAAACACAGTGTGTATGCACTTTGCAAATGGAATAACGCATTGCACCGCCAAGCAACGCGTGCTATAGCTTTGCAACGCATAGCTGTACTTCGCATTACTTACTGTATGCATCTATGTGTATGTGTACATTTATGTTTAAAAGACACATACAAATACCTGCAGGTATCCTGAGTCCACCATTATACACCAGCACTGCCTGCCTGCCTGGCTCCTACTTGAAATGTCTAAACATGTAAATAATTTCAAATATCATATATAAATATATATATATATATATATATATATCCATCCAAAAATGCCGGCACTCCAATGTACTTGCAGCATCAACCCAGGTGCCAGTAAATGAATTTACACGGTCCAAAGTCCCACCAAGTAGGACAATAACGGCACTCAAAAGGATTTTTCAACACAAGGAAAACTGTATTAAAATACAGACATGTACAGAATAATGGGTTACGTTTCGGGGGACAAACCCCGTCCTCAGACCCTCCTACAGCGTGGATATTTATGATATGTGCTTAGTTTTGTTGGAAGTACAATATAGCTGCTCAAAATTATACCTTGTGCAAGGGATCTTATGTGTTTGTTATATCTTCATTATTGTAGTTGATACTATCACTGATTTTAATACAGTTTTCCTTGTGTTGAAAAATCCTTTTGAGTGCCGTTATTGTCCTACTTGGTGGGACTTTGGACCGTATAGATATATATATATCTGAGAATAAATCATACATCTACACATAAAAATTTGCACAACACATAACAAACATACATGTGTTAAAAAGAGAATAAATCAATGTACTCACCAGACATCAGTGATAGTATCAACTACAATAATGAAGATATAACAAACACATAAGATCCCTTGCACAAGGTATAATTTTGAGCAGCTATATTGTACTTCCAACAAAACTAAGCACATATCATAAATATCTATTATTTCTTTGCCATTAAGAGGGCAGGCTGCCTAATTGTTGTTTTGTAAGACTGACAAATAACACACTGTACATATTTGATGTGGTGGTTTTTGTATTAATTGTTGTGGTGTGTGCAACTATATAAAATGTACCTGAAGAATCTTTGGACCACAGAGTCCCGCAGCTGGTATCCCCTACGGCATTCTGGGGAGCGGGATGGGCGCAGGGGCGGTTCTTGCGGCTCAGATGGAACCTCCCACTCATCAAAGGGTATCTCACGCCGCACAGCAATGTTATGAAAACATACACACAGGCCCACGATCCTCGACACCATTTCAGGCGCATACTGTAAGTCACCACCAGTGCGGTGGAGCGTTCTAAATCGTCCCTTTAAAAGGCCAATTGAGCGCTCCACCACTTGCCTGGTGGCAACATGCGCCCGATTGAATGCCTCCTGTGGGCCAGGTTCTGGGGAGCTGTACGGCGTAAGTAGCCAGGGCGTACATGGGTAACCGGAGTCACCCAGAACCCACGCATCACGGCCTTCTAGCTCTTGGAGTCTCTGCCAAATCCCGGTTTGTCAGATAACATGAGAGTCATGGGCACTTCCGGGAAACTTCGAGTTGAAGGCGAGAATTTCCATGGATGGGCCACATACCACCATCACGTTCAGTGAGTGGAACAATTTTCGGTTCCTATAGATCTTCTCACTTCTTGATGGAGGCACAAATGGTACATGGGTGCCATCCACAGCCCCTATCACATTAGGGAAGCCAGCAATTTGATGGAAGGCCTGCTGGCTTCTGCGAAGGGTCTCTTGGGCAAAAGACATGGCCATGAAGTGCCCCTTGCGCCTAAACATGGCTGACGTCACACGCCTCAGGATTCGGCAGAAAGCCGGCTGAGATATTCCAGCAAGTACTGCCACTACTTGTTGGAATGATCCTGAGGCGCAGAAATGCAAGACCGCCAGCAGCTGAGTGTGAGGCGGAATTGCTGTCGTGATCCCATGAAGAGGTTCCAGATCACTCTCAATTATCGAGAGAAGATCAAGAATGACATGTGGCGGTAACCGGTACCTAGTAAGTACCTCATCATCGGGCATCCCAAAGAGTGTCACCCGTGTGCGATAGATTCTAGCACGTCCTGGCCTCCTTGCCCGACGAGTGGGGAGAGCCGCAAGTGCCCTTAGCCTCCTAGCCATGAAACCCATCATTGCTTCAGCAACCTATAATTAAATGCACATAAATAATGATGCACCTATGCACATAATGGCCATATCCGACAAAGAATATATTTATATGCTTCAATACGTACAATAGACGGCCGCCCAGTGAAGTCCCGAATATCCATATTAATCTATAATGATGTAACAATAATATGAACTCAATACACACCGTCCTAAACACACAGATGCTTACAACATGTAACTACTAAACACTACTTGAGTATTATAGGTGTCAGCATTTGATGCCGACATCATGTACTATGACACATGTAACACAATTGGTTGTTAAATTTGGTATAAAAATGCAGGGCACTGCAAAGTTTGGCCCTTCTGAACGGGAATGTTGAAACCAGAAAAACCAGCATTGTCAATTGTAATAGTTATTTTTGCTTCAATTATGACACATTTCAACTATTGCTGGGACATGTCGTCCTGCAATAGATGGTCACACACAGGTTTAACACCTGTGAGTGAAATAGTGAACATGTGACATGTTTCAATAATGCTACAAAGCCTTTGCTGGGCCAACAATCTGTACTCAGTGAGCCAATGGTGCATACATTAATACACTTACATTGTTAATGTATATCATATCTACAAGGACCATGGAAGAGCTTACCTTAGACCCTGGCCAACTACAGATCTGGAGACAAATGATTCTAGCATCAAACCACTATTTATAGGCCTATCACATGTGTTGTGTATAACATTAGTGATAAGTATTGCATGACTTGTGGCCTGGATTTTCTAATGGATTGGGTTACTTTAATATTTCAATCAATCTCAACAATACCACAGTAGTCATGAACATTCCCAAATAGCATGTATATTGTGCGATACTCACAGGTGTACATTATATGCAATCTTAGAATAGGTGACCGATACTTTATGTTGAAGTTACGCCAGGTTTTGCACAATGGAATTGCCGCAACTATGGGCGTGGCGTATGCGGCGCGAAAACAGCACGCCGTACGCTGGCGGCCGTTACGCTCGCGCACGGAACGCAGGTGTCGCTGATGTACGCCAATGACACAAACAGTATATAAATGTGTATTAGAATGTGACAAAGTTGCTGCAAACATGGCTGGATCTCAATCTGAGGGAGACCAGGAGTACCAGCAACTCTTTGCCCGCCTGGACTCCAGCACCTCCTATGTGCCACTGAACAGGCAGGCAGTGGGAAATGATGAGGCAGCTGGGCCATCAACATCAGGCCAACCTGCAGCTGGCCCATCAACATCAGGCCAACCTGCAGCTGGCCCATCAACATCAGGGCAATCTGCAGCTGGCTCATATGCAGCCTCAGCAGAATCATTTGGAACACAACCGGTGACTTCCCAAGATAGCAGCATGGCCAGCACTTCAAGTACAGCGACAGGTGGCCGTGGGCATGGCCGTGGGCGAAAGAGGGCAACAGAGGAACCAAGTTCCAGAAATATGGCATTTGAACCACAGGAGCTTGCCATCCTGGTTCCGCGAGCACGTGATTGGATCGAGTGTCCACAGGAGAGGCTGACACACACACGCAGATGGAAGATTTGGGAAGACATAACAGCGGAGATTAATGCAGTGGCGCCACAAGTTCGTGAGGCGGAGCACGTCAAGAAGAGGCAAGTGCATTTGTGTTAAATGTGACCAGTAATAGACCAGTAATGTTTGAATTCATGCTTAGATGGATTTGCCAAATGGTCGGTGAGGTTGGTACGATACACAGACATGATTGACATGTCATTTAGTTGATAGTTATAGTAGGGTGAGTGTGAATGTGTATTGTAAGGGTTGATTTCATAGTTGAATCTAATGTTATGTTTTTGACATTAAGCACATGTCGTAATATGTAGCACATAGCAATGGCTGCAACAGCAAACATCTGGAGTGACATGTATATATATTACATTGCAGGTGGCACGACTTCAAAACCAACCTGAAGAAGAAGATGACCAAACGGTGGGAACACAGCCACAGATCTGGGGCCGGGCCCATGCCAGCACGCCTACAGTTCACCCCCCTGGAGTTGATGGCCGAGTGCTGTGTTGCAGTTGAGGAGGTCAGGGGGGTGAGCACCATGGACAGCGAGGCCCCAGCTGAAGTGTTTGCGGCTTTTGTGGAAGGTAAATATTTGTCATGCCATAAGATTGTGGAAGTAATTATCTTAGAATGTGTCCTAATTGTGTTTATAATTTTCAACAGAAACCCCACCGTTTGGTGATGACTCTTCTCAGGAGGTGGAGGAGTCCGTGCCACCTGGCCCCAGTGGTAGGCCTGTGCAGCAGCAGCCATCGGTCCAAGCCGATTATGCCAGCTTGGCCCAGATGCTTGGAGACATTAACCAGCAGGGAGAGTTGGCATCAGAACGGATGCGTAGGACAGAGGAGATCATGGCGAGCTTGGCCAGCACCCAGCAGTCCATCGCTGTGAGCATGCAGGCCATGGCTGAGGCGCATCAGGCCATGGCTGCAAGTGTTCAGGTGCTGGCCGAGCAAGCCACGCGTCAAAATGATCTCCTCCTCCACCATAATGAGCTTATGGTGGAGCTAGTTGCCAGCAATAGGGTCCTAATGTCATCCGTTTCTGTTGCATTACCACCAGCAACACTCCCTGCTGGCAGAGGGGGAAGACCATCCACCCCCTCACCAGCATCTGCTCCACCTGGGCCAGCATCTGTCCGTGGCCGTGGCCGAAGAGCTGCTGCACATGCCAAGGAGCCTACCAAGGGCAAACGTGCCCGCAAATGAACTTGTGGGTGCATTAATCTCCACCGTTATGTGGTCCCAAATCTTTCATTGTGCTGTGTGTGTCAGCTTCTTGTGTCCAATCACGTGCTGAGGGTAACCAGATTAGCCCTTGGTTCAAATGTCATTTTTGGTTCCCCTGTTGCCCTCTTTTGCCTGCCATTACTGTCTGCTGTACTTGAAGTGATGTTGCTAAGTCCCTTTGTGTTTCAAATGATTCTGCTGTGGTTATGAATGTGTAAAATTATATTTGTTTTATGTTATAATTTATTTATGTACATTCCTGCCATGCTTTTTGATTTATTCACAGTGTCAGTTTCTGTGACATTTATTTAAATAAATGTATTTATTTCTCCAAAATTGTGTGGTTTAATTAGTACATGTAGAATACACATGTGTATTGATAGTATTAATATTCAGTGATGTCCATTCTTAGCAGTTTTAAAGTGTGTGACAAGTACAGCATATATATATGTGTGTGTTTAGTAAAGGTTCCTTGAAGCAGCAATGGTTTCAATTAAAGCACTGACAAGCGTGTCATTAGTGAGTAATGAGTAAAGGAGTCGATTGTATTGTGTTCAGCTGTTACTGCTTGTAGTCATTAGGCGTTCCGTTCGCCTACCGCAGGACCGAGTGGTTTCCGCAAAGCAATACTTGCTTATGGACACCGCACATTTCTATCGGTTTTGTTCGCGTGCATTCGGAGTGCTATCCGAATGCACGCCCACCAACATAAGTGCACTCCCCCATGTCCGCCCATGTTTCCACCCAGTTTTGCCCACTTTGAAACTACGCCCCTGTGTCATTCCGCATGACGCCCATAATACGCCCATATTTCCCGAGTGATTGCGGTCCACAGTTTTGTACGGGATTAGCACGAACAGGTACGGAGTCCGTGCTTGGCACATGCGCCTTGCGTTCCCCACGCATGCGCAGACGCCGTAAAAACGCTATCCGAAAGTATTCGGGAAAGTACGCATCAACCAGAATAAGGCCCATTGTAGCAATCACCTTTGATAAACCACAAACACAATAATTAAGTCAACGACAATTGACCATTTGGTTGTAAATTCAGATTGACTTTGTGATGTGGCAATCTGGGTGCGCTGACAATATACTAATTGACTGTGTGAAATCCTCGGGCAAAACTAGCCGACTAGGATAGCACAGCCAATTCCTTCAACAAACATTGATTCACAGTGCTTAATGACTGCATGCAATAAGCAATGAATTAATTAATGAGACATACGAACATGACCAGCACCTTTCTGTGATAAATTGGTAACAGTATATGCTGAACTTACCCTTACTGTAACACCTGTCCCTGATGAATAGCATACACAATTAAAAATTATGCACAAACAATCATGCACAAGGCATGTGAGCAGCGCTTAATGAATTTAAACCAATGAGATGAATATTAAATAATTTTACTATAATAAAACAAGTAAATAGACAATATATAATAAATGCACATAAAAATACACAATAAAAATAGGTGTAAAATTCACGCCACTGGAAAATAGGGAATGTAGATTGGCTCAGGGGGACACAAATATGAACAATGGGGTATAGTGGGTCACTGGTAAGTGCACTATACCGGTATTTGGGTGACCTTTTTGTTCCAGGAGAGTCCACTTTTGTGACAATCAGGTGTTAATCCTCACTATTGATCACTGTATTTTGTAGGCCGTTTGGAGGTAGAGGTGAAACCTAGGCTTCCGCTATTCTACTGGTAATCTGACCCGGTGGGCTATGTTGGGGTATAGCCACCAGGGTGGTCCAGGATGCGGTGTCCGCCAGGAGATGGAATGTCACTGGAAGGGGCTTCTGTTCACAGGGTCCTTCAAACTTGGTTGGCTGGATGGTGTTTGCCAAAAGGGGGACTTGTAGAGCAGTGTCCGCCACACGGAGGAAGTTAGATGGCAAAAGGGGTACCTGGTATCCAAATAGGTCCACACTGGGCAATGAGGTATGCTTTTAAATCCTGGGCGTGAAATAATGGGGGTGTCCACTCAGCGCGTTTCACTGCCAACTGCAGCTTTATCAAGAGTGTTTAACAGTGTCTCTGGTATGGGTATATATACCCTTGATAATGAACAAACAATCAGCCAGCATGTGTGTGCATCAAGCATAATACAATTTAGGGTTAATACAGCATAAAACACATAATGTATCTATCAGTAGGAGACAGACTCATATCCATTCAGAAATCCAATTTAATATACAAGAAATTATACGGAACAGATGGAGAGAAATAAAAAATATATTGTCATATGCAAATGAGGGAGGTCACATGATCGGGAGGAAAGGGGCCTTCAATGCACATTAATCCGTACATTTCCAAGGTTGGGGCTCAAATGAGACATAGGTGGTGATAGTCTGGATCTCTTGATATTCAAGAAACCCAGAAACGAGTGTTTAAAAACTTTTTTCCGGGTCATGATCTACCTGAATAACTGCAGCACCCAGGTGGAAAAAGTCATTCAGTACTACATTGCAGAAGGTGTTGTGGAGGTGATACCTTGGCCAATTGACCAATACCTGAGACCAGCTCGAGCATGGCACCATTCTATAGACGCCAAGGACATAGGGTATTATGGCCAGTTGGCAACACTCAATGACTGCATCTATCGGAACATGTACAGGAGTAAGTTTGTGCTGCTTAATGACCTCGATGAAATAATTCTGCCATTCAAACACCAGACATGGGACGACCTGATGGAAAGTCTCCAGCAACAGAACCCAGGAGTTGGGGTTTTTCTCTTTAAAAATCACATTTTCCCTCAAACCGTCGCAATTGATGGAAACTTCTCCAACATCGTGTCGTGGAAGAGTTTGCCCGGATTTAATATACTGCAGTACGTTCTCCGAGAGCCAGATAGGCCGGACTACTTCAATGCCCGTAAAATGATTGTGGATCCTAGAAAAGTGATTCAAACATCTGTACACTCTGATCTAAGATCTATTGGGGGTTCCAAAAAAGTCTCTCTGGAGACAGCACTGGTGTACCACTGCAGAACACCTCTTCAGAAGAAGTTAGCAAAGACCTCTTTAATAGAAGATAAAACCATATGGAGATATAATGTGTCATTGATTAGAAATGTTAACAAGGTCTTGAGCCAAATAGACTTACTGTACAGTCATAATAACCCAAAGTAATGGTCATTAAGGTCCGATTTTTCTTCTCATCTGATAGGTTTGGCATCTTTTCCTGTTTTCTAATAGGAATGAAATGAACAAATTTCAGGCATCACATGTTTTGGTTTACTATGAGGTTGTAACTGAAATCTGATTGCAGGGAGATAACTGTTATTCATGGCTAGCTGGCTTACCGCAGACTGCACAACTTCAGCTAGGCACACCCCCAAACACACACAAACACCTTCTATAAATATACGTATGCATGTGTGTGTGTGTATGTATTTATATGTGTGTGTGTGTGTGTGTGTGTGTGTCACACACTGGGGACTGATGTTTTACTGATAGAGCCACAGAAGCGAATATTGGCGGCTTTCAATTACCATTTCAAACTGCTTTTAATGAACTGATTTGAACTTGTAGGGGAGAAGAGGAGCCTGGCAGCAGGAGCCTGGCAGCAGATGCCTCCATTTCCACCTCTGGTACACACTATACAGCACTTGTACCCAGTTGACCTGAAGGGTGAAGGGACCTGAAATTGGAAATTGCATACACTCTTACCGTTGCAACTGGAGCAACGGAGGTCACCATGTTGCACTTTGCAGCATGGCATCGTTAGAGATGTCTTCTTCCTGACCTGCCTGCATGGCAGACCATAAGATATTGTTAATATAGGCCGGGGGTGCGGATATCAGGTGTACATACTGTGTCATATGTGCCAATGTCATTCCAGTCAACCACCCTACTCATTGAGCTGTTTGATCCTGCATTAGAACGTTGAGACTTTTAAGTATATGAAGATATTTTTTCTTTGCAATTGAGCAGATCTATGTAGTGTCCAGGGGGTACAAAATATGCTACCTGGACTTCCCACTTAATACTATATAGGATTTCCTTGACGTGGAACAAAGGCATCCTTCATGTACTGTATGATCTATCTTGTCACATGCAAGAATAGCAGCAGCCTCTGTACTATGCACTGGGACAGGAATCAGCACAGCTAGTGATGTCACTGTGATCTGGTCAGGGGGCCCCCGTCAGAGGTGGGCCTGGGGTACAATATCCCCCGTATCCCCACCACGACTCACCTTACTTTGCTGTCAGAGGGCAGGATGTATTAACATCACCTCTTGCGATACATCCTTCCATCGTGCTGATACTAATTGCCCCTCTTGTCTCCTGATAAGATCTGCCCTTTGCAATCAGAGCCGGTCCCTGGACTTTTTGGTTTGTGACACGGGAGTACATTTATGTATGCGCAGAGGGACGCGGTCAGGGGGTGAGTACTAATTACACAGGCCCAGGAATGCTGGAGGGGTGTGGCCTAATCGCGGGAAGTGGCCACGCCTCCCATGATTAGGCCACTCCCTGAAATGTTACCGGGTCCCGGCACACCTCTCGGCGACCCTGAACACAGTGGCTGTGGGAGATGCTGGCAGGGGACCAATTGGATCCCTCTTAGTTAGGAACACAGAAGTAGAAAGAAGCCCAGCTGTTAATGGATAATGCAAAAGCTGGTGCCCAGGGCTTAAGACATTTGGAATGAGCAATTGTACAGAGAATCGTGATAGTACAGGTCTGTCTTGCCACCCCACAGTAGGCTCTCCGTGCTGCCACAGGCTTGCGGCCCTTCCATTCTGGTGCACAGCCACATCATGTTCCAGCCTTATATTAGAACCTCCCCTGTACTGCACTGTGGTAGGAGAGATCACCTTTCATGCAACATCAGAGGAGGATCCCCGTGCTGGGACACACTGCAGGCTTTCCCACAGCAGCTGCTAGACAAAGAGTAGACATCTCCAGGTGCACATTGCATGACAGTATATAACTGAAATTTAAAAATGCCGGTGCCAGATGACCATTTAGGCAAAGAAGGCAGAGTAGGCACTGGCCTATGGGCACCCCAGCTGTTAGAGGCTCTGTGACAACAGTTGAAAATAAGATAGATTTAATCTTGAAAGAAAATTCCAATCAAACTTTCTTAAATGGTTTCCAAAACGTCAGAAAAATGAATCAACTCTCAAAGAAACAAAAACGTTACAATAAAGACTCAATAGAGAAAATGCCGCATTAATATAATGTACCCACCCATTGCCACCTTTAAGTCCGTAAATCATAGACATCAGATTCATATAGAATCAATGTAGACTGTTGGTTGGTAAAATTAAAACGTATTAGGAGATCATTTGTGTAGCCCCCCCCCCCACGATGTGTGTGTGGCACACACGCACACAGATTCCTCCATATAGTTTAATCTCACAACTGCTGATTGTTCTTATAGAAAATAATACTAACCATACCACCATCAGTGCTGTGCTGCCTGTGACGCTAGCAATAACCAATACACTCCTTCAGCAGGAGTTGTATTGCTACAACATTATTTCTTTAGCACCTGACGCAGGTATCCTTGGTATAGATAAACATTTACATGCAGGATGTGGATTGACATAAACTAATAGGGGCCGATTTTAAATACATATATCTCATGTAATGGTGTTTAAGCATGTTTATATCCCCGAAATGGGAAAGAGTTATTACTGTATGTATTTATGACATTTTGTATTATTAAATTGATGTCATTTTATAAAATTGAGCCTCATGGTTTTAATAAGGAGCAAACATTAGAGATCACTCTCCCACATAATTTAGAGTACTCCTAGTGCAGTGAATTTTGGCTTTTTTTCCCAAGGAACATTAAACAACCAAATGTACCATATTCAAAGCAAAATCACCCATTGCGTTCTCCATGAAGTATCTCTTATATATTTAGCCAGATCTGTCACTCATCCCCTGTGTGTATAATGTTCCCGCCCAGCGGCATACACAAACCCGCCCCCCCTAGGGAAAAGACCAGTGTTTTATGTGTATAACGTTTTCATGTGTACTGTATAACGTTCCTCCCGCCCCCATCCAACGATTCGGGGGACCCCCGCGACCCCTCCCTCGATTTGCGGGACCCCCGCGACCCCCCCTCCCGCGATTCGCGGGACCCCGGCGATTTGCGAGCCCCCCGCGACCCCCCCTCCCGCGATTCACGGGACCCCCCTTCCTGCGTTTTGCGACCCCCCCTCCCGCAATTCGCGCCCCCCTCCCGCAATTCTACCCCCCCCCCGCGCGATTTGCGGACCCCCGCCCCCTCCCCCGCGATTCACGTGACCCCAGCGACCTCCCGCAATTCGCGGGACTCCCTGCGCCCCCTCCCGCGATTCGGGGGACCCCCGCAACCCCTCCCGCAATTTACGGGACTCCCTGCGCCCCCCTCCCGCGATTTGCAGGACCCCCGCGACCCCCCCTCCCGTGATTCGCGGGACCCCCGCGACCCCTTCCCGCAATTCGCGAGACCCCCGCGACCCCCCCTCCCGCGATTCGTGGACCCCACAACCCCCCCCCCGCAATTTGCAGACCCCTCTGACCCCCTTCCGGCAATTCCACCCCCCAGCGGACCCCCGCAACCCTGCTCCCGCATTTCACGTACCCCTGTGACAATGGGGGATCCTGTACTGCCACAAGCAGGTGCCGCCCCTAGGTGGGAAATCCATCCCTGGCTGCCGCGCTGCAGGTTCCCCCACTGCCAGAAGTGACCCCATGGTCCTCTGCACCAGCGCCACATCTTTTATCAATGTCTTGCCCAAATACCACTATTATACAGTCTCCTGCTCTCATGCACGCTCACTCTCTCCCAGTGGAAGGAGACGCTCACCCACTGCCGGGAGCTGCATACTGTCCCCCACCCTCCTCCAGTTCTAGGGATGCCCATCAACCATCAATGATTTCAAATAATCGATGGTTTATGGCCGATGTTGAATACTTTTGCCATCGATGTGGGAGGACCAGATGGTTTCCCTACATCGATGGCAAAGGAGAAACGGTCAAGTTTCAAATTTTTAATGTCATCCATAGGGAAATGCAGGGCTAACCCAGGTTCAGTGTAAACGGCGCAGACCTGGGTCCGACCTGGGTCACAGTGCTGTGTAAATGGGGTATGAAGCTGGGTCCAACCTTGGAAACTCCCATGTTCAAAGACCAGGGATTTTGGTGTAAAAGGTGTATAAATAAACCCATTAGTGTGCCTTGAGGACCAAGGTTGGGAATGCCTGGAATAGATAATCATGAATTCTCTGTAACATGCAAAAAACATGCCAGTGCTACAGGTTCAGTATCTCTTATCCAAAATGCTCGGGACCACAAGCATTTTGGATAAGGGATTATTCCAGACTTCGGAATTCATTTTTGTTACATACTCACTTAGGAGGTTATTCTGATCGGAGCGGCCAAACGTGCGTACGTTCACTATTAACGTACGCTCTCCGTACGCGGCCGTTGGGGTTAAGTCCACCCACAACTCAGCCGCATACGTACGGCCAGAAACAACGTCGAAGGGGAGTGGCGTACAATTGAGCGTACGCCAACGTACACGGACGGACCAGCCCTTACACTCCGACAACTGGCGTACAACAGAGCGTACGCCACCGTTTACGGACGTCTCTCGTCCGTCTTCCCACCGACTTCTTGCGGCTATCTGAGCGTACGCCAGCTTGCACGGACGGGTCCCTATTGTTTTCAATGGAAAACTCAGCTTATGTCACCGCTCGTGAGAGTGAGCGTACGTCCGTGTACGCTGGCATACCCTTCACATATATGGACCTGCAAATCTTGCCTTTCAACTACAATTCAGACAATTAATTAATTATTCTAATTGTTATTCAATTATTGTTTTCTATTAACTCAATTGTCTACCTTAATAAAGACCCTAATAAAACAACATTTTAACCCTCATTACATGTATATTTGTTATGTTCTAATGTGGCATTTTAATCACTATCTATGTGTCCCCACATTGCTTTTACTTGTAAATAAATTTATGTTCGTGTTTGTGTGTATGTACTAAATTATGTCCATAATTAGTTTGATCTGATTTTTTTAACATGTATACCTACCCTGATGTTATGTGTGATGTTTTAATCTAACAACAATAAAAAATCATACCTTTTCACTATGTGTTATTTCACCCCAAAACACACACATTCACACATCATTCATTACCCCTCACCTCAAATTACCAATATAACTTACATTACACATCTGTATGTACCTGCCCTTACAAACCCTCTCACATATTTATGATTAAAAACACAGGCAACTTCTAACTTTCAAAAAACTTTTATTCTTAACAAACATAATAAGGGGGGGGGATAAAAAAAATTACATGAGGGCCTCCAGACGTACAAAAAGAATATTTAAATAAAATAAAGTCAGGAATATTTCCCGCATTATATTGGCCACCTCCTCCTGGTGCTGTTCAGTGTCTGTAGTGAAGGGGAAAAACACATTATAATAGTCTTTTGTACCGTGTTTACAGCATACCCATCTTCAATGTAGTTGAAAAATGTATGTGGCCTTCACACTTAACTCACAAATTCATATTATGTTACAATGCAATAAACATTTATGTATATGATATTGTGTGTGAAAACATACTAGTCTTTTGTACCGTGTTTACAGCATACCCATCTTCAATGTAGTTGAAAAATGTATGTGGCCTTCACACTTAACTCACAAATTCATATTATGTTACAATGCAATAAACATTTATGTATATGATATATTAAGTATGTTTTCACACACATACTGTATATATTACATGAAATTAAATAAATTCCTCCTTATTGGATAAATGTATGCTGTATCACCATTGGGAGGTTTGTTTTGGGGTAATCACCTCTAACCTCACAATTAACCTGTGCTATTTAAGGGTAATGACATTGTTGTGGCTTAAGCACTCCTTACTTAGTAAAATGTTTGCCATTGCTGTACAAATTATAGGCCTAAAGCTATGTTTGTAAAGCATGCATCCGCATGGCCTCACACACTATTAACAAAACAATCTCTAAATTTATGTTGCACATCATGCTGGGAAGTGGAGTTACACAACACCTGGATCCACATAACTACAACACCACTAATGTCGGATATGTCATTGGATGTACTGTTATGTCAATTATTCAAGGGGTGAGGCATGGCCACACTAAAAAAAAAACACCAAGGGGACCCTTGTTCCTGGAGAAGGACAGGCCACACCTCATGGTCGCCCTGCAGTGATATGTTGCAACTAATGTTGATGTTGGATACACATATGTGGTTGTTGTGATTGTTTATGTGTAGAAATGTGTAAGTAAACATTAGACACATTATTTACTTACGGCTAGTTGAGCCATCCTGCTCGCCGCTGGTTGGGTGTGCGGTGGTTGGGGGGGTCAGGAGCAAGGGGGATGGGATAGGACTTGGGATACTGGTAGTGGGTTGGAGTGGGGATTGGAGAGGTTTGGGGGTGGGTGGTGGAGAGGTGTAGGGGGGTTGGAAATGGGGTGGGGAGGGGGTGGGGGTAGGGGTGTGGGTGGGGGTTGGGGAGGGGGTGGGGGTTGTGGAGGGGGTGGGGGTTGGGGAGGGGGAGGGGGTGGGGGTAGGGGTGGGGGTGGGGGTTGGGGAGGGGGTGGGGGATGGGGAGGGGGTGGGGGTTGGGGAGGGGGTGGGGGTTGGGGAGGGGGTGGGGGTGGGGGTTGGGGAGGGGGTGGGGGTTGGGGAGGGGGTGGGGGTAGGGGTGTGGGTTGGGGAGGGGGTGGGGGTTGGGGAGGGGGAGGGGGTGGGGGTAGGGGAGTGGCTGGTGGAAGGGGATGTAGAAATTTGGTGGGCCCCAGCTGGACCCATTGTCTCCTCCTCTTCCTCCTCCTCTTCCTCCTCCTCTTCCTCCTCCTCTTCCTTCTCCTCGTCTGGCTGCTCCTGGGCTGCCTGCTCCCGGGCTGCCTGCTCCCGGGCTGCCTGCTCCCGGGCTGCCTTGCCCGTGCTGAAATGTTCATGTTGATGGCATAGAAATCGAAGATTGGGTTTCATAAAAAAGGGGGAAAGAAAAATTCACATTAGTCATGCTCATAACCTTCCAAATTATCATTGCTGTTATATTTCAGACATTTATCATGCAAACTAATTGATATGCTACACCCAAAAACTGAGCAACTACTTAAACCCCCCCCTATACACCCCATATACACCCCATATACACCCCCTATACACCCATATACACCCCATATACACCCATATACACCCCATATACACCCATATACACCCCCTATACACCCCATATACACCCATATACACCCCATATACACCTCCTATACACCCATATACACCCCATATACACCCATATACACCCATATACACCCCATATACACCCCATATACACCCATATACACCCCATATACACCCATATACACCCCATATACACCCCATATACACCCATATACACCCCATATACACCCATATACACCCCATATACACCCCATATACACCCCATATACACCCACATACTCAGGAACATATTTATAAAAAGTACAGAAAACATTGCAAAAAAACGCAGACATACTAGTAAACAAAAACTTACATCGGGCAATATGGCGGCGAATAGAGCAAAGTAACACTGGCTGCCGCCGGCGCAGGTCAGACCAGCGGCGCTCCACCTGTGCCAGGCTTCTGCGGACGCCGGTCCGGGTGTATATTAGGCGGCGGGCAGCATTATACGCCCGCCGCTTGTCCATGTTTGACACATATGGGCCCCTGGGCCCCAGCCGTTGGTCCATGACCTCAACCAAGGCCACCAGCTCCTGGGTCGAAAACGCGCGAGCCCTGGTTGAAGTCATAGTGGCAATGGCGCAGTTATTAATTGCAGGTACATATATCACTTTTGGTGCTTGCTGATTGGTGTAAAAAATTGTTTGTTTAGTATTAACTTTATTAATCCTTCTTACATTAACAAACTGGATGCGAATAGAAACTTACGCGGACCGTTCCGATATACACACACCATAACCAACAGCATGCATTCAATGTATAGAGAGGAACTGTATATACAGTGTGCGGAAAAGAATACACGCAACCGTCTACTAATAAATACGCTGCTAAAAGGGGCACAATGCAACATGTTGGTGTATGACAATTTCATACTCATTACATATGTAAGGAAAGCATTATAACGTGATGTTTTGAAATGTGACTCACAAAGCATACACGAACTCCAACAGATACCAGCTGACAACACTCATCATTGGAATGACAGGTGCACACATTTCACGATGTAGCACACAATGCTCCACAACCTGTGTATGTGCATATACAGGTGATTGATCAGGTGCGTTGAGACCTGCGTAATTTAAGCGGCAATTATCGGCGGGAAATATCGGCGTAAATTAGCAACTACATTGCGGGGAAAAAATATACGCCCCCTTGTTCATGGCGGGAGATTAACATATAAATATTCAGTCAGATGCAGGCCAGAATTGCTGCAAACATGTCTAGCTCAGACGATTCCGCAGCTGAGGACGCTCTACAGAGAGCTACAGCAGAATCCCTGCTTGAAGCTTTGCAGAAGAGAGAACAGGAGCGGAGAAGGAGGGCCCAAGAGAGAAGTAGCCTGCAAGACCAAGCGGGCCCCTCACTAACAGGCCCTGTTCAACCTCCACCAGCTCCACAAGGGCCAAGCAACCAGCCAGAACAAGAGGTTGCATCTCTCCAAACAGGTGTGACCCAGCAGGTGCATGGTGAGAGAACTGGGGCCACCAGAAAACGAGCTGCAACATCTAGGGTGAGGACTGAGCAGGATACCACCACCAAAAAGAGAAACCCTCCATTTGTAGAGGCAGAATTAAGAATTTTAGTGCCCAGAGCACGCGAATGGATCGAATTGCCAACCAGGAAGCCGGGTGCCAGTGCAAGGAGAAACCTTTGGGACAAGATCACAGAGGAAGTGAACCAGGTGTCACCAGTGGTCAGAGATTGGCTAGCGGTGAAGAAAAGGCAAGTGTGTTTGTCCTCCTGATAATGTCATATGTGTGTACATATGTTACATGTATGTTTTGAGAATAATAGAAAGGTGTGTTTGTAGATAGTGCTACACTTCAATGTCACATGTGAACACAACCATGTCTAATAACCCACATTGATATATGAAACATGCACCATTGGTGTGATGTGAGGTTATGGGCACAGTTCTGCTCATGTGAAGTATGTGAAGTATGTGATGGGACAAGAGAAAGTGTGTTTTTGAAAGAGTTGTTGTAACATGTTCCATATGATGCTACTGAAACAAGAATGACCAAACTGTGCACATGTAGCTGGTGAGAAACTACACATCCCAGTATGCCATCCCATAGTTAAATTACTCCATAATAACCACACTGTCAAGCTATGGTGGAATGTGTAGTTTCACAACAGGTGGAGGTGCATAATTTGGCCATGGATGATGTCATTTCTGCATAGTGATCTATGTATGTGCATTTAGTGGCCTAATGAATGAGATGAGACACTGAAATGCCTCCTAATGGAGACATTAATGTGTGTGTGGGACACATATGGCTAAAAAACATAAGATCACCCACACTAGGAAATGTCACGTAGCACAGTGGTGCACATATCTCATGGTGATATTTGTATTTTTAAACTTGTAGGTGGACAGACTTCAAAACGACACTGAAGAAGAAGATGACTGACCGGTACAACCACAGCATGTCCACCGGGAGAGGTCCTATGCCAGATAATTTGGAGTATACCCCCCTGGAGCAGGACGCCTTGGATGTCATTGATGTGGCCGAGGTCAGGGGGATATCCAATATGGATAGTGAGCTCCCGGCGGAGGTCTTTGCTGCTGCTTTTGATGGTAAGTCACAGTAATGCATTGTATTTTGAAAGATTTTTTTTGTGCGTATGTGATGGTGACATTGTTTTCAATTATTCTCCTAGCAGAAGCAGAAACCCAGGATGAACCGGCAGCATCTTCCTCTGCAGAGCCACAGGTGGAGCAAGTGGTCCAGCCTCCACCAAGACGACACCCCCAGCCACAGGAGACATGGGATGCCAGCGTGATGGTGATGCTGGAGAGGATCGAGCAGCAAGGGGTGGATGATGCGATCCGTCAGCAGCAGGTTGGGGAATTTCTGGCTGATTGGAAGGCCACAAACAGGCAGCAGTGTGAGGCCTTCAACCGCATGAATGACACTCTGGCGGCTGGCATGCAAAGCATTGGCCAACACCTCAGCCGCCAGAATGAAATTCTTGCGGAGCTGCTGACCACCGCCAGGTCCCTAAGGGACAATCCCCCATCTGCTGGCCCACCCCAAGCTGCTCCCCAACCTTCCACCTCTGCTGACCCTCCTGTGTCCACTAGGGGAAGACGCCGCAAGCCATCTGAGCCAAAGGCCCCTGTCCCCAAGGCCCCATCTAAAAGGGGGAAAAAAGGGCCCAAATAATGACACCTGGTTCACTTCCTCTGTGGTTGGACCCCAAATGTTTAAATTGCACTGGACATCCACTTCCTGAGTTGGCCATCGATCCATTTTCGTGCCATGGGCATTAAAGTTCTTATCTTGACCTCTACAAATGCAGGATACATTTTTGGTGGTGTGTATCTTGCTTAGTATTCACCCTGGTTGTTGCAGTACGTATTCTGGTGTCCCCATTTCTTTCACCATTGCATTTGCAGGGTAACACATGTTTGGAGATATGCAACCTCTTGTTCTGGCTGTTTTTTTATTTTTGTGTCTATTTTATTTGTTTATTTGATTTATGACATTAAAGTGTCAAATAAGCTGTGATGCTGAACAGCAAATAAATTTATTTTACCAATTAAAACAAAATTGTTGTATGTGTAATTTCTTGTGTGAAACAAATACTACATTTATGTGTACTTACTGACCAGGGTATTTTTGAACATTTGTTGAAGTGTGGTAGAAGTTTCCCATGTGTAACCCTCTTCATGGCCATTCCTATGTTCCTATCCAACTTTTCCCTGCTAATTAGTTTGTGTCAGCACATGTGCAGAGCAACTTAATAGGTGAGAAAGCAGTTTGTGTGCAGGTGAGGTAGCTCCTACAGTAGTAGGTAAAAGCAGGTCCAGAACAATGCTTTCCTCATGGAGTGGGTGAGGCAGACAAACAAGGGTCAAAAGGTACATTTGTGTAGGAATGCATATGTGTCCTCCCTAAAAAAAGATGTGTGAATCGGCCAAACATGAGAAAATTGCTTGTGAACAAACATGTATAACTTTTTAAATATATATGATTTGACAGTGTCATAAGCAGATGTAGGAATCCTTTGTTAGAGAGATGTGAGTGCAATAATGTGATTGGTGGCATCTTACATCCAGAGTGTAGTAAAATCCAATTCATAGCAGATCAGATAGTGGTACAGTTCTGTATTTTGGGTACTATACAAAGATTGTGTGCAAAATAGTGGACATGGGCTTAAAACATTGCTGAAACATACTTTGTAGGTGTTAGATGTGGTTTATGTTATTGTATCATAAATACAAAACGGTACTTATGAGTTATCCGGGCGCCCGATTTCTAAATCGGGTCGGATCGGGCACATCGCATCGCATCGCATGCGACCATCGGATGCGATGCGATGACCCGATTTTTCCATAGGAATCAATGTTAAAATGGACTGAGTCCATTTTAACATGGAATTCAATGGGAAAAAGGGGTCCTTTTCATACCCCTACTATCCAAGTGGGCATGGAGTTGGATATAAACCTGTGGCGAGCGTAGCGAGCCACCGAGCCCGAAGCGCCACAGGTTTATATTCAACTCCATGCCCACTTGGATAGTAGGGGTATGAAGAGGACCCCTTTTTCCCATTGAATTCCATGTTAAAATGGACTCTGTCAATTTTATCATTGATTCCTATGGAAAAATCGGGTCATCGCATCCGATGGTCGCATGCGATGCGATGCGATATCGCATCGCATCGCATCTGATTGTATGCCTTAACTTAAGGCATACAATCAAAAAATCGGGCGCCCAGATAACTCATAAGTACCTACAAAACCTATGTTTGTATTAGAGTGAACACGTTGACACATGTCGACTTGTGTAGATTGAGTGTGCTACTGTGTAAAGTCTATGAAAGCACGTAGTGAATGTGTATAACTGTTTAACAAATACCTACCTTAGCATATATAAGCAGGTCTTAAAAAGATTCTTACCTTAAATTAAACAAACCTTTAAATGTAGAGAAGTATAGAAAGATAAGCTTCCAATGTGTTTGAGTGCTGTGTGTGGCTTGCAGGTAGTGAAATCATGGTTTGGACTTAATAGACTGCAGCATTGCTTATTACATTCAGGTGTATGTGTTTGAGTAGTAATCAGCGTAAATTAGCAAACCCAGGCGCACGCTGGCATGCGGTATCTGTAGGGGTGGTCTGAGGTGGCGGTTGGCGGCCGCCTGTTTTGTGTCCAAAATGAACGGTGCTTTAGGCGATCGTGCGGTAGTAGCACCGTTCATTTTTGGTGCACACCCCCGTGTACGCCCATATTTACGCCCATTTTCCCTCATTATTTCGGCCGCTCCCCTCAACACGCCCCTATGCCGCCCCCAATGCCCGTACTCTCGCGTACAGGTTTTTTCGCACGTAGAGACCCGTCCGTAAGCGTTGTGGAGTGTTCGCGCCTGCGCATTGGCGATTGTACGCATGCGCAGATCATGAAAAACCCCGGAACGTACGCGTACGGCCCGGCCGCACCAACCAGAATAAGGCCCTTAGTCCCCCTATGTTCACAGTGTCCCCTGCTGTCCACGAATACCACCGGATTCATACTCAGTGGCATCCCTGGTCCCAGGATGCATTCCACATGTGCGCGGGAGCGCTGGTGACGTCACCGGCACACATGCGCAATGCATCTTTGGTACCGGGAATGCCACTGAAGACGACTCGGATGCATACTTGTCTACTTTTGAAAACTGGTTTCAGGGAGATTATAGTTGGTAGTAGAATTTTGCACAGTGCCCCATTGAGGGGGCGTGTCATGCTCCACCCAAAGGGTGTGTCTAGTTACATATATGGAGAGCTTGTGTAAAGAGATTGTGAACCTGGCACCTTGAATTGTTGTGTGGTGTGTACTGCTACATCTGAGAGGAATCTTGTAAAATGACTTATATCCAAATGTAAATGTAGCCCCAAAGCAGTTAGTAAGAGATACTATACTTGTTAAAGTGCTGGGAAATGGTGCTGATGATTCAATGTAAATGTATCTGTCTCCCATTCCTTTTTTTCCCCAAAAAATTAAACAGTGTAATGTGGGCTAGGTGACATGAGGGAGATTGGTAGATTAATGAGGGAGAGAGGGAGATTGTTGTTATGTCAGGGAGTCTCCTGCAGAATGTGTGTGCTTGTGTGTGTGTGAGATTACTCACCTTTATCTGTTGCTCAGAAACACTACTCGTTAATGGATTATAGATCAAAATAAATGATTACCCTATTAAACTTTCAACTTCTTTTATAAGACTATAAACTAATGGTGATTACTTTATTATTGTTCTGGTGCGCAAAGTCTAACTCTAAATATTGTATCTGAATTAATGACTTGGGGGTCATTCAGACCTGCTCGCTAGGCTGCGTATATTTGCTGCCTAGCGAGCAGGTAAACGGTGCCCCGCCGAATGCACACTCCCCGCCGCCCAAATCCCGGCGCTCCAATGCGAGTGAATGTGTACGCTTACACATCCGCTCACATGCGCTCGCACAGAGGAGAAATCATTTGATGGTTACTCACCATCAAATGATTCTTGTGCGAATTAGGGGCGGGGGTTGACATCATGTGACCTTGTCTCCCCACCCCAAGCAGACAGGGGAATGACTGGGTTTGCAGGTGTCCGCCCAGCATTTCCATGGGAACTGTTTCTGTGGGCACACCCATGAAACGCTGGGTGGACCGCAACCATCGCCCCCTGCCTGTCGCACATTTTGCAAACGCTCAGCGAGTGTAGAACTTGCTGAAGTCGTTCGCTCCCTAGAATAGTGGGGGTTTCCATAGCAGACATTACTAATAAAGATTGTAGGATTCCCCACTTTTCATAATAGGGATATCAATCCTCATCATATTTCTTTGAACATAATTGTAATATGGAGTGCATCCGCCTTTCAACTTCTTTGTTTGCTTTTGTGTCCATGTATTCAAGTTGGTTAGGATAGCACCCGCCACCCCCGCTATTAAAGACAATATTTTAGCGCCTCTCTTTACCCGTTACACTATAGGGTATCAATATAGTGCTGACGCCATAAACCCCTTCTTTTTGTGGTAATTACAACTTCCCCTGAAACGAGGATTACAAAATGTGAATTAAAATTGTTGCAGCAACTTTTTACAAAAACTGCTCCAAAAGCCATTTTTATACATTCCAGTGATCCTAAAATAATGCATAAAGGGTGTAAAAAAAAAACCCATTTGTTCCTGTATTGATTACTCTAGCCTACTCTCATCTGTCAGTCTCCATTAACCCTTTGAGTGCCCACATCTCTTTGAGAGATGTGCAGAATTCCCGCTAAAAATGCCAGCATCGCTCACATTTGTTATATAAATTCAAATAAACATAAAAAATATTATATTTCCTACTGTGTGTAAGGTAACATCACTGGTCATTATGATGAATAAATCTGTATACTGGGCAATTTTCACACCAATTTTGACAAGATCACTTGCCACTCAAGGGGTTAATGGGAAAGAAAAACATTTTTTAAACACCCGACCTCTGTCAGCCCTGCCCCTGATGACATGAAACCTCTCTACCTGAGGACAGTCAGCCTGTCTCCTGTCTAATCTCCTGAGCGTCGGAGTCGGGATACAGCCCAATATTTCCCTTGCATTTATCTTCAAGTACAGTGCCCTGAACTGAATTTGGACTGCGTCTTTGTGTCTGGTAGCTGAAATACCAGCAACTGGCAAGGTAACCGAATGACTGTAGAGCAGGGTTTCCCAATCTTGGTCCTCAAGGTACACTAAAGGTGCGTACACACGGAGCAATATGATCGCTGACAATAGACCAGAGATGTTCGCTGATGAATATGACACACTGCCGGGAGAAGAGGCAGGGAAGTCGCTGGTCAGAGGAGCATGCTCCTCCGACCAGCGACCATTCAGGGGCTTAAAACGGGAGCGCGCACCCAGCGATTTATCGCTGGTGCACATTCCAATCGCTGGCAATATGGTCGCTCAGCAACCATATTGCCGGCGATTTATGCGTATAAAGCTTTAGAGTCCAGGTTTACCGATAGCACGGGTGACCAAATTTGTACTTCAGTTATTTTAATTTAACCATCTGTGCTTAAACACTAGATATCACTAAAACCTGGAATGTTAGTGCAACTTGAAGACTGAGATTGGGGAAGACTGCTGCAGAGTGATGCATGTGATTTCTGTCATGTCTGTTGATGGTAGTTTGTTTATTGGGTGCTGTGTGCTAGAACCACCGACTGTGACTGGTCCTAGGGGTTATAGTATGTTAGATCTACAATGTCTAGGTATACAGTCGTATGGTTGACTACTAATGGTCGACAGTGAAAAGGTCGACAGGGTCCAAAGCTTGACAGTCAAAAAGTTGACAGGGTGAAAAGATCGACAGGGTCAAATGGTTGACATTGAAAAGGTTGGCAGGGTCAAAAGGTCAACAAGGAAAAAGGCAACTTTTTTGTTGGTGTCTATGTCGACATATGACCTAGAATTATATGGGGACATACACAGGACAGGTGAGGGAATGGGGGACAAATAGGCTGCGAATGGGAGGAAGGGTGCATAGATGGCAAGTGGGAAGCAGAGGGGGCATAGACAGAGGGTGGGGGGGAGGAAGGGGCATAGACAGAGGGTGGGGGGGAGGAAGGGGCATAGACAGAGGGTGGGGGGGAGGAAGGGGCATAGACAGAGGGTGTGGGGGGGAGGAAGGGGCATAAACAGAGGGTGGGGGGGAGGAAGGGGCATAGACAGAGGGTGGGGGGGAGGAAGGGGCATAGACAGAGGGTGAGGGGAAGGAGGCATAGACAGACAGAGAATCATATGGGGGCATAGATGGATACAGGGGGTGGATTGGAATAGAAAATCAGCCTAGGAAGCATGAAGATACACTTAAGGCCCCCATACATTAGGCCGACTTGTCCTAGGAACAAGTCGGACCCAATTCTTCTGCGAGCCGCCCGGCAGCTCCCCGGGAGGTTCACATACAATTTGCCCAGGGAGCTGCCGGGCAGTGAGGAGCAGTGTGGTGGGGGGTACCGGCGGTGGTAGTGGGTGAGCAGCGGTGGTAGTGGGGGCTGGCAGCAGTGTCTCTGGGTGCCGCGGGGGATGCCGGTGACAGTGGGGCGGGCGGCGATGATAATCAGCGTGCTGTGTACATAGAACATGATACGCACCCACAGATCACCAGCATATACACACACATACTGTAGATGAGTTCTCAGGCAGATACTGATGGGCTCTTATCCTTCCGTGCAGCAGGTCCCACATGATCACCAGGGTGGAAGGTGGGCGCTTGTTCTGAGTGAGCCATAATGAAGAAATCTCTCCCTGGCTGGGACCCTTGGGTACAGCGATCGCCAGACCTGATCTCTTCGGGCGCACCCGGCCGCCCCCCGCCATCTCCGTTCCCCTCGGCGCTCCATTCCCGTCCTCTCCCCTGCTGCCCTCCTGTACTCTGCTCCCCTCCGGCCTCCGCAAACAATGCTGGCCGCACAATCCCTGACAGCCCTGGACAGATGGCATGCACGCTGCCTCCGGACTGCGGAACGCAGATTGCGGAAGTGCACCAGGGGGGAGATGTGCACCGGACAGTGCGGACCGCATAATACCTGGACACGCAAACTTCCGGCCAAGCGCGTACCGCTGCAGGGGACGCGCTTGCCCGCTCTTTGTGGTATCAGTAAGCAGCCACATCACAATGACGGGGGAGTGATCTCGGGAGCCGCAGCTCGGTGACAGGGGAGCCGCATGCGGCTCGCGAGCCGCGGGTCGGCCACCCCTGCTATAGGGTATCAATATAGTGCCGACTCCATAAACCACTTCTTTTTGTGGTAATTACAACTTCCCCTGAAACGATAATTACAAAATGTGAATTAAAATTGTTGCAGCAATTTTTTAGAAAAACTGCTCCAAAAGCCAGTATTTTCCCTGCACAGAAACAAAATAACTCACCTAAAGCTAACTCTAACTGACAGCAATTTGCTGTAGCTGTAGCTTAAAAGTAAAGACAATGAATTATGATCATAGTAAATAGTGTTCATTTTAGCACCCTGCATCTTTTAGAACCTGTGTAATTCCTCTTCCCTGTTTGGGGTGTGGCTGTCTTCTGTGGTACTTCTAGCACATGTCTAGTCTGCATATCAGTGCAGAAATACAGCCCACACTGTGCTAGAAGCACCACAGCAGACAGGGCAGAAGAACTGCACAGGTTTGGAAGATGCAGGGTACTAGAATGAACACTAGTAGATTGAGTGTATTAATTACCCCCACAACTCCTCTGTGTTTCCAATATGTGTGCTTGAAAGGTCGACACAAGCATTAGGTCGATAATGGGAAGGTCAACAGTCAAAATGTCAACATGAGTTTTTCACTTTTTTTTTTTTTAGCTGGCATATGCCAACAGGCGGTATTTCATACCCTACCATCCACTACGGCGTGGTGGGAGCATAAAATGTGTGCTGAGGGCAGTGAGCCGTGCGAGGGGACGCGGTACTCTTAGACGGTGTCCATTTTGACATTCAGGACAAAAAAAAAGTGAAAAACTCATGTTGACCTTTTGACTGTCGACCTAATGCTCGTGTCGACCTTCCAACCCTGTCGACCTTAGCTATGTCGACCTATTTCAGGTGTCGACCTTCCAACCTTGTTGACTGGTTATACTCATACCAAAAGGACTGCCTATAATCACCATGCTCTGAATACCTGGACTCTCCGGGCATTTATCCGGGACTTGATCTAAAACCCATACAGCCATCTCATAAGGAGACCCTAATTACTTCTCCATCTCCAGTTGGTAACTATCATGTGCTGGTGCAGTGAATTGTATTAGATTGCTTATCTTGTGGGGGTGCCGGACGCCAGGGCCGGCGCTACCCACTCAGCAGCTCCTGCAAAGCAGGGAGGCGCCATGCTGAAAAGGCGCTGTCTCCCTGCCTGCTCTGCTAAAGCTGCCTCAGCCCTCACTGTCACTACCACCTGCATGCCGCCCGCAGCGCCTGTCTGACAGCGGACGGCAGTATGGAGAGACTGAGAAGCTCCCTTCACCGCGCACACACTGTCCTCCTCCTGCGACCTGCCCCCTCTTCCTCACAGACACTTGCGCTGAGGCATGTAGCGCTGTCTGTGAATGCCTGGATGACATGTCGGGGGAAATTTACTAAAGGAAATTTGTAAAAAATAGGTGTATTTGTATCCAGAAATACACTTATTTTTGACATTTACTATCCCGAAAATACAGCAATTCATATTCGTATTGATAGTACATCAATATGATTATAAATACGAATTGCCGTATACATGTACTGTACATGTCCCCGAGATCCTCCATACAGTAGGATTGCATGTTGCATACACTCCCACAATCGGGCTGCAGCTTGTTGCAATGGCAATGTGAAAGGGCGCAAAATGTATGGTTTGCAGGAGGGCGCAGGACACCCTAGCACCGACCCTGCCGGACGCGTTCCCGACAGTCGGGATCCCGACAGTCATTTACCCGAGGTCGGGGGTTGGGACAGTCGGGATCCCGACTGTCAAAACGCCGACAGCCGGGTGCCCTAACGGCCACCCGCTATTTTCCCTCGTGGGGGTCCACGACCCCCCTAGAGGGAGAATAGAATAGGTGCCCGCAAGGGGCATTTTTGCGCTCGCCATGCTGTCTGAGTACGGGCAGTCGGGATCCCGACATCGGGCTAATGACTGTCGGGATCCCGACTGTCGGAGCCCCATACCACACCCTCTTGTGGAGCTGACCCATTAGTGTGGGGGATATAACAAATCTCCAATATTCATGAATTGTTTTTAACACCATATAATTGTTTATTTTATGATTGTGATAATTCTCATTCATTATGTGTTTATTTTTAACAAGTGGTAGTGTACATTCTTCAATTGAAATCATAGCGCTGTACTTCTTTTTTTTTTTTTTTTTGTATTAAGCTGAGATACTGTAAATGCAAGGGTTATAAAGAGAGATAAACATCCAGCCAATCACCTCCTAACTAACTTTTTTCAAACACAGCCTGTAACATTGCAGTTAGCAGGTGATTGGCTGGGTGTTTATCTCTCTTTATCACCCTTGCATTTATCTCTTGTTAAGGCTTAATACATCTGCCCCAGTAACCCTTGCCCATCTGGAGAACCCACTAGTTATTCTTAGAGGTTGTTAGGGCAGCCGCGTGTCCAGATGGCAGCCATTCGTTCATTTAATTATACAGAGGAAGTTATAAAGTACAAACAGAATCATTGAATCCTGGTGCAGAGGAGGAAGATCTAGGTCTCTCCTGTGTCACATGCAAACCGTGCATACAGCAATCATCTGTTCAGCCCCGACAGTTACAAGCGAGGAGGGGACATGAAGAGCCTGCCTACTTTTATATGTCTTATCCCCCCTAGTTGCCATTTTGTTAAAGGGGTTGATGCCAGCGTCACTTTTATGGTCTATAAATGACAGTTAGGGATGTGGTCGTTGGAGTCAGAGAGTGGAGGAGAGTAAGCTCTGACCAGTGCTGAGTGACAGGAGCTGTGTGAGGCACCAGAGCGAGCAAGGCACTGTTAATGTGGCTGCCTCGAAGGCAGAGAGCGGGCTGTGTCCAGACAGATGCACGGCTGACTGAGGACTGAGGTAATGGAGAAGGAGGAGGGAGTGGCTGCGCTGATGAGGTGCTGCAAGTAACCAAACATCGCCATCCTTTAAGTGTACAGAGCAGCGCTTCAGGGAACGGAGGAGACCCAAGGCTGAGGGGTAGATGAAGTATGAAGCAGTGATAAGGGAGGAGAAGTGACCCATGGCATCTACCACTGTCAGAGGGGCAGCTTTGTAGGGGCCAGAGCACTCCAGTGTTAGTAGCTAGGGCAGTGATGGCTAACCTTGACACTCCAGCTGTTGTTGAACTACGCATCCCAGCATGCCCTACTACAGTTTTACTATTTGACCATGCTAAAACTGATGCTGGGATGCGTAGTTCAACAACAGCTGGAGTGTCAAGGTTAGCCATTACTGAGCTAGGGGCTGGTTAGAGGGTGCCGGGGAGGTGTGCAGTCAGTGTTATGCACACACAGACATACACAGCACGGAGCACTGGGAAAGCCCAAATAATCTAAACCACTAGCAGATGTCACATAAATAACTGCAGGAGTGAGAAGAGTCCAGTACTATGAGCTGCAACAGCCATCCACAATATAGAGAACTTTGCACGTGTCTGCATTTGTCAGGAGAGACCGGGGTCAATTTACTAAAGCTTCTAAAAATAGATGGCATTGCCCATAGCAACCAATCAGATTCTGTCTATCGTTTTTCCAGGATGCCATAGAGAAATTATAGAATCTGGTAATTGCTACGGGCAACTTTTCTGTGCAGAGTTACAACTCCTGCAACTAATATCCCCAGCTAAATTTGCTATCCCCTGCATCCTTATTGGATGCCGAGTCACATGCTTCACTAAGGTTCACACAGCCTTGGATGTTTAACCCACTACATGCCTATTGCAGTCATTCCGCTATTCATTTGTGGTCCAACAAAGATGCCCTCCTTGATTTTCGCTTCACTGAGCCTTGGGAACTTTTGCCTAAATGCTTGGCCACAGCATTGATCTACAATTTAGTTCATCGCTAAGGATCTTCAAACTTGAACTAATAAACAATTTTAAACATCATATTCCTGTTCAGCGCATTAAAGTCAGTAAGAGTTGGTTGCTTTTACGTAGGATCCTTTTTGGCTGTTGCCTAGTGTTATTAATTATGTTGTCCAATCATGACTATGGTTGTGCAGTCATATGGTATATTATACCTTCCAAATTTAGTTAGTGCTGGGTCAGGACATGCTGCCCAAACGCGAGTCCATGATGAAAAACAGGTGTGCCGCACCAGAAGTGACACTGTGGGAGGGACATCAGGACCAATCTCCAATTAGCGGGATTGTCCTGCTGTAATCAGGAAAGTTGGGAGGTATGGTATATGAGCCTTGGTAGGCTGTAGCAATAGCCGTTTTGCCTCCCCATTTATATCTGATGCCCCGCCATGTGTTGTCAGGTCGCCGCATTGGGTGCAAATTTTGTTCAATTAATTACTGGTTTTATTTTTTTGGGTGCTTTTGTCCTCGTGGACTTGATTGGTCACAAAAGAAAACCACCACATCCACATACAAACAGTGGCCAAATTAACATAAGACACCTGACAAACAAATACAATGTTGAAAATGATGCCCCACCCCCTGGCACGGAGCCTCCACATCGCATATCATGCATTGTATGTGCTCATTTTGCATACATGCGATCCCATTTACCACCCGATGTATCATAATTGCAGTAGTGGCAATTTCTGGATCAGACGCACATTGGCCTGCGGATCAGTTCAGAATCATAAATGAGGGATGATTCAACACTTTTCAAATGATTTATCGGCCAGATGCATCTAGATCGTGTAGAAAATGTTCATCTCACATAAGGGTATGGCCACCTTAATTGTAATTTATAGAAATGTAGAATACGTTGACTTTTTGTAAAACTGTTTTGAGTATTTTATAGTCCTTGGAAATAGTGGACATGGAATGGCCTAATTTTGGCAATGAGGACCTATTGAAGCTTCTTGATGTACTTTAGATGGAAATCTTCATTTCTAGGTGAATATTTAATCATCAATGCTTGCCCCAGTGAAGCTAACCATCTATACCAGGAAGGTCCAACTTTGGCCATCCCAGCATGCCTTGCAATAGTTTTAGCATTCCCTAATAGCAAAAATGTGGCAAGGCATAATGGGACTTGTAGTTTGACAACAGCTGGAGGGCCGAGGTTGGACATGCCCGCTCTATACTTTATTTCATACAGCGTGAACACATGTGCTCTAAGATTCCGCAGCCAGATAACCTACTACAGGTTGAGTATCCGGTATCCGGACATCCCTTATCCGAATTATTCCAAAAACCGTGGTTTTTGGAATCATTCGAATTTTTTTTTTTTTTTTAACCCCCCCTAACCCTCTTTTCATACTTACCAAGTCCCCGGGCGTCCACAGCAGGCCTCCGGCATCTTCTCCAGGGTCTCCAGCGGTCCCAGGAATGCATTGCGCGAGTGTGTGCGCGCGCCGGTGACGTCACCGGTGCGCGCGCGCACTCGCGCAATGCATTCCTGGGACCGCTGGAGACCCGGAGAAGATGCCGGAGGCCTGCTGTGGACGCCCAGGGACTGCGTGGATGCCGAGGGACCACCGGACACCATCAGGGGACAGGTAAGTATGCTTTAAAAAGAAATATTCCAAAAACCGCAAAATTCCCCTATCCGGAATGCTCGTGGTCCCGAGCATTTCGGATAGGGGATACTCAACCTGTAGTATATATTTGGGTTGTGGGAGGAAACTGAAGTACAAAAACACTCCACACAGATAAGGTCGGAATTGATCCTACTTACATTCTAGTGAAGTAGACAGGACTGGGAGAATAATTGCTTCATGTTCTGAAGCAGGGATGGCCAAACCAGTTTTCAAGATCTACAAACACTACAGATATAAATACAAACGGTCACATTTTTTTAAACATGCTGCATTGATTCCTAACCGACACCTTCTACAGATACCACAGGTGGCCTTGAAAACATGTACTGTTGAAAGATATCTAGGACCGGTTTGGCCACCCCTGTTCTAAATCTTTATCACTTCGCTTTCTCATGATCTTATCATTTATTTCTTCTTCTAGTTGTTCCATTTACGGATATGATGACCAGCATCACAAGGAAGAACCTAATATATTTGTCTGTCTTACTGACTGTTGCCTTTATTCTGGGATTTTTGTTTATTGACCCTTTAAACACTCAGTTGGATCCCTGGAAACCTCCGTGTACCTGCTGTGAGCATAGACTAACCACCAATACTATTACCCCACTGCACGACAACCGGACATTTATCATAGCTCCCTATTTGGACAATCGAATACACAATAAACGCTCAGTCCGTATCCTCAGCATTATCCACCACACAGAGGTGAAGGAGCTGTACTGCTGGTTTTGTTGTACCGTAAACAAATCTGTGGAGGTTTCCCAGGCTCAGATAGACATACACACTGATCGCTTCGGCTTTTCCTACCACACAACTGACCTGGTCTGCATAGAACCACCAGGCTGTTATGCCGAGTACCTATCTGTCCATACATCTCCTATGGGGAACATGATGCAGTTACCCCTGTTCCAAATACAAAATCAGGAAGTGAAACCGTTCTCTACCAACTTCACAGTCTGCATTTCCACCATGTTTGGGAATTACAGTAACGTCTTACAGTTCATACAGGCAGTGGAAATGTACCAGATACTGGGGGCACAACGGGTCATGATCTACCTTAATAACTGCAGCACCCAGGTGGAGAAAGTCATTCAGTACTACATTGCAGAAGGTGTTGTGGAGGTGATACCTTGGCCAATTCATCGGTACCTGAGGCCAGCTAGATCTTGGCGCTATTCTGTACATGCTATGGATATTGGGTATTACGGTCAAGTGGCAGCACTCAATGACTGCATCTATCGGAACATGTACAGGAGTAAGTTTGTGCTGCTTAATGACCTTGACGAAATAATTCTGCCAATGAAACATCAGACTTTGGACGATCTGATGGAAAGTCTCCAGCAACAGAATCCAGGAGTTGGGGTTTTCCGCATTGAAAATCACATTTTCCCTCAAACCGTCAGCGTTGAAGGAAACTTCTCCAACATCTCATCTTGGAAGACTTTGCCTGGATTCAATATACTGCAGTACATTCTCCGTGAACCAGATAGGCCGGGCTATTTCAACGCCCGTAAAATGATTGTGGATCCTAGGAAGGTGATTCAGACATCAGTACACTCTGTTCTAAAATCTATTGGGGGTTCCAAAGATGTCTCCCTGGAGACAGCCCTGGTGTACCACTGCAGAACACCTCTTCAAAAGAAGATATTAAAGTCCTCTTTAATAGAAGATAAAACTATTTGGAGATATAATGTGTCATTAATTAGAAATGTTAACAAGGTCCTGAGCCAAATAAACTTACACTCATAATAACCCAAAGCAATGGTCATTAAGGTCGGATTACTCTTCTCTGATAGGTTTGGCCTTTTTATTTTAATCACTGTTAAATGATGATAAAAAACACAGATTTCAGATAGTAAAATCTCATCATAAATGCAAAAAGAGTTCAGAGTGCACTACAATGTTTACTATTGTGTTGATGACATTGTCAGAATGTAGATATTTAGGGTAAGGCTGTGGTTTTAGGGGACGTTACACTAATTCTGTGGTGGGCGCTAAGGTTCAGCATTAAAGGGAGGGTAAGGTTTAGGATTAAATATTATTACTGTATATACTCGAGTATAAGTGGACCCGAATATAAGATGAGGCACCTAATTTTACAACAAAAAACTGATAAAACCTATTGACACAAGTGGGACCCTCACTCGAGTATAAGACGAGGGGGGCTTTTTCAGCATAAAAAAATGTTCTGAAAAAGTAGGCTTATACTCGAGTATATATGGTAGTAAAGAATTATTTTCGGAATGCTGGAGGTTCTCCTGTCTGTGACAGAGTGACAGTCACATGTCTCCTGGGAACCGGATGCCAATTCGGTCATAGGGAGTAAATCACTGCTGGGCCATCAGGGATGATTGTTGGAATTCCGACACCTCATCACTTTTTACATACATTGTTAATACAAACATTCTAATTGTCAACATATCAAGTATTTACAGATATATGAGGGTAGAAGAGAGAAAGAGTGTCCTTTTGTGGGTGCACCATAAAGAAAGGGTAAGTATGTAAAAAATAACTTTTATTATAATTCCTTTAAAAGGCTGCGAAAAATTGTTAAAAAACACATAACATTCATGGGTAGGGTAACACACTTCTTTAAAACCAAGGTGGCAGGCAGGTATGGCTGTATGTTTTTGACTTTTATTTATTGAGACGTGTGGGAATTGGCCAGTGTGTATGTGCCCCAGTGGGTGCAGTGGATCTGTGATCTCAGTCTGCTAACCAAATATCTGGGGTGCCTCAAGGAGCTCAACTATCAATTCCTTCTAGTGGCTCCACATAGGTTATAGCCTCAGTGTACCATGACACATACAGAATCTCAAGTGCTGTATATAGAGGACAGACACATATATCAAGCAGCAGGGTCACCAGGGTCAAATAGTGGGGTGTCTCCTCTGTCAGAATAGCAGAGAGACCTCGACCCCACGACCAATGGTGGTGTGGCACAATGCTCAGTCAGCTGTTGATATAGATTCTGGGGTGAAAAGTGTCCCTGTCCGTGGACTGAGGGGATCACAGTCACCACTGATGGCTCTCTGGTGTGTCTAAGAACAGAATCACAGGTGCTGTATATGTCACCTGATAAATATACCTAAAGAGCTGGGACGCCAGATGTCTGGTGATGGGGTGTCACCTCTATCTAAATGGTAGAGAGACCTCAACCCCAAAACCCGGTGACACGGCGGATCGATAAGCCAGCTAGAGGTATGGATTCTGGGGTGGAGTGTGACCCTGTCCGTGGATCAGGGGAAACACAGCCACCACTACTGGCTCATAGACAGAGAGTATTGGAGAGCGTGGGATATCCCAGGGTAGGGTAAATCCACTAGGTACAGGTCTGAGTTGGAGCCCTTATAAGGGCTTCCAAGGCAACACAATGTGGTACATCAATCAAAATGCATAAGTAAAGAAAATAACAAACAGCACAACTGCCTGCGCACCGCTAGCCGGCACGCGCTTCGCAGTTAAGCTTCTTCAGGGCCAACCTGCCTGTGGATTGTATGGGTTTAAATACCCCATGTAAAGATTAATGGACCAATCACGGTTTTCGCCGTTTTTCGCGCCTCCAGCGCACATGATTACTTCCAGCCAATCATGTTAAAGTCAGGGCTCGTCCCTAGTGTGTATAGTCATCGGCTCCGCCCTGTGCCGTCATGAATACAATGGCCAATGGTGGCAGTAGCCGCATATCGAGCCCCCGGCATGTTTATCCTTCTCCGCCAATCACAGGCGGGTCGGGGCGTGTACTAGGTGTGTGTACACACCCACATCTACAGAACGCGTCATCAAACCCCTGACGTTGCCACACTGTTGTTGCGGTTGTCATGGTGATGCGGCGCGTCACCAGGTATCAGTGAGGCCCCGGTGTTAGTGCTGGCGAATCACTTAGTTGGGTGGTCACATGACCTCTTCTGAAGGGTTGTTATGGTTACGCATGTTTTTGTGTACACAAACAGACATACGTGCACACTGTAGGTGTAGTTATGAGGGGATCCAGAGATCAGAGTCACCTTTTGGAAATGCATAGGTGGGTGAGTATCGCATATCAGTTGACAAGGTTGTGTGTGTGTGTCATCTACATACATTGTTGCCAAAACAAAATCTTTATTATTGCCAAGACCGACACTGGAATGTCTGGAGAATTCTCTAGGGAGGTTCGGGTGACTAGCCTCATTCGGTCTGCCATCACTACCGAGTGACATGAGTGCCATATATGTCCAATGTTGTCATTGGGTTACCTCCATATACATGTAAGACGTTGGGAATGGGCATCTCAGTTCCCATGGTAACGTAATGCTCATCCGGAATGTCAGCTCTAAAGTTTAAACAGACAAAGTTCTCGTATTGCACAAGATAGGGGATAAAAGACAGAAAAGGAGAAGAATCCAGGCTGGCAGTTGTATATCTTGCTGATATTGTACTAAAGGGCCGGTCAAGCCTGAAATAGATGCCAGGTTGAGTCTGATGTCTCTGATGCATCTATATGCACGATTGGACAATAAAAGTACAAAGAGTGGTGATAGAGTATTCATACTTTGTGAAGAAAATGATTAATCTATTCCTACGTATAAGAGTAGATGAAGTGTGTAGTGCGATTGATCGCATGGTGATGGGGTGAGAGATCAAAAAGATGTAAATGGAACATGTATGTGTGTGATGAGAATTAACCAATTCACCTCACGTCTGAAAGATAAGGATATATATTAAGAGAAGAAAAAAATGTAGTAAGACATAGATACTCTAATGAAGTGAGCGTCACTGCAAACAGGCAATCATACAATAAAACGTGAAAAACTTGAGAAAGAAAAGAAGAACTTCAAAAGAGTACAATAGTCTGCTGAGGTCCAAATGGTGTGGACAACTATGTGGAGAGATGGGTGTCCAAGTATGGAAACCAAGTTGAGTATACAAAATAAAATTATAGGATTAAGTGATTAAGAGTATATAAAAATTATAGGATTAAGTGATCACCGGAGGATGAGTATGTAAAATAGGTACTTGTTTCCTAGCACGGCCACAAATCTTGGCCATCGGGGGTAATTATAGTGGCCTGCGACGCGACCGACGCGATGCCCCCGATTTTTCCATTGAAATGCATTGAAAACAGTGAAAAATCGGGTCGGTCGTGTTGTGTGCGCCTAAAAATGCTTAAATGGTCCACCCGCGATGGCCGCGATTTCCCCATAGGGAACAATGTTAAATGCCTCAATTTACCCGCGATGACCCCGATTTCCCATAGGAAACAATGTTAAATGGGTCAATTTACCCAAATCATCATAGGGAAGAATGGTAAATGGGCCAGAAAGCCCAAAAAACCCCCCTGACCAGTGAAATGTCCCCCCAAAAGTAGTTCACGCCACCCCGCGATGAACGTGAACCCGAAGCGTGGTGAGCGCAGCGAGTCCGCGAGGGGTGGCGGTACGCGTCCTCCGACCTTTTCATACCCCCACTATCCACTAGGGCGTGGAGTGAGAATAGAATAGTGTGGCGAGCGCAGCGAGCCACCGAGCCCGAAGCGTGGCGAGCGCAGCGAGCCCCGCGAGGGGACGCGGATACCTTCACAGGTAAACGCGTCCCTTCGCGGGCTTCAAAGGTATCCGCGTCCCCTCGCGGGGCTCGCTGCGCTCGCCATGCTTCGGGCTCGGTGGCTCGCTGCGCTCGCCACACTATTCTATTCTTACTCCACGCCCTAGTGGATAGTAGGGGTATGAAAAGGTCGGAGGACGCGTACCGCCGCCCCTCGCGGGCTCGCTGCGCTCGCCACGCTTCGGGTTCACGTTGATCACGTAGTGGCGTAAACTACTTTTGGGGGACATTTCAATGTTCAGGGGTGTTTTTGGCCCATTTACCATTGTTCCTATGATAATTTGAGTAAATTGAGCCATTTCACATTGTTTCCTATGGGAAATCGTGGTCATCGCGGGTAAATTGAGGCATTTAACATTGTTCTCTATGGGGAAATCGCGGGCATCGCGTCTGGCCCATCGCACCCAATTTTTTTGCGCATGCAATGCCCGCGATGGCCCCGATTTTACCCCCGATGACCGCGATTATGATCGTTGTGGCCGTGCTAGGAAACAAGTACCGTAAAATACAATATAATGGTATGGATACAGTCCTGGATTCTGTAAGGTATAACCCCTAAAATGAATCTATATATATAAAATTGTGTGGTGCATGGCTCAGATGGCTCGGTGGCTTCCCTCCTCTGGGGATGGTCATGGGAGTCCCTCAGGACATCTCATATCATGTTGAGGGAGTGTAAGTCTCCCTTAAGCGGGATACTGTCAAAGAATCCATAATAATACACAATAAACGCTCAGTTCGTATCCTCAGCATTATCCACCACACAGAGGTGAAGGAGCTGTACTGCTGGTTTTGTTGTACCGTAAACAAATCTGTGGAGGTTTCCCAGGCTCAGATAGACATACACACTGATCGCTTCGGCTTTTCCTACCACACAACTGACCTGGTCTGCATAGAACCACCAGGCTGTTATGCCGAGTACCTATCTGTCCATACATCTCCTATGGGGAACATGATGCAGTTACCCCTGTTCCAAATACAAAATCAGGAAGTGAAACCGTTCTCTGCCAACTTCACAGTCTGCATTTCCACCATGTTTGGGAATTACAGTAATGTCTTACAGTTCATACAGGCAGTGGAAATGTACCAGATACTGGGGGCACAACGGGTCATGATCTACCTTAATAACTGCAGCACCCAGGTGGAAAAAGTCATTCAGTACTACATTGCAGAAGGTGTTGTGGAGGTGATACCTTGGCCAATTCATCGGTACCTGAGGCCGGCTAGATCTTGGCGCTATTCTGTACATGCTATGGATATTGGGTATTACGGTCAAGTGGCAGCACTCAATGACTGCATCTATCGGAACATGTACAGGAGTAAGTTTGTGCTGCTTAATGACCTTGACGAAATAATTCTGCCAATGAAACATCAGACTTTGGACGATCTGATGGAAAGTCTCCAGCAACAGAATCCAGGAGTTGGGGTTTTCCGCATTGAAAATCACATTTTCCCTCAAACCGTCAGCGTTGAAGGAAACTTCTCCAACATCTCATCTTGGAAGACTTTGCCTGGATTCAATATACTGCAGTACATTCTCCGTGAACCAGATAGGCCGGGCTATTTCAACGCCCGTAAAATGATTGTGGATCCTAGGAAGGTGATTCAGACATCAGTACACTCTGTTCTAAAATCTATTGGGGGTTCCAAAGATGTCTCACTGGAGACAGCCCTGGTGTACCACTGCAGAACACCTCTTCAAAAGAAGATATTAAAGACCTCTTTAATAGAAGATAAAACTATTTGGAGATATAATGTGTCATTAATTAGAAATGTTAACAAGGTCCTGAGCCAAATAAACTTACACTCATAATAACCCAAAGCAATGGTCATTAAGGTCGGATTACTCTTCTCTGATAGGTTTGGCCTTTTTATTTTAATCACTGTTAAATGATGATAAAAAACACAGATTTCAGATAGTAAAATCTCATCATAAATGCAAAAAGAGTTCAGAGTGCACTACAATGTTTACTATTGTGTTGATGACATTGTCAGAATGTAGATATTTAGGGTAAGGCTGTGGTTTTAGGGGACGTTACACTAATTCTGTGGTGGGCGCTAAGGTTCAGCATTAAAGGGAGGGTAAGGTTTAGGAGTAATTATTATTACTGTATATACTCGAGTATAAGTGGACCCGAATATAAGATGAGGCACCTAATTTTACAACAAAAAACTGATAAAACCTATTGACACAAGTGGGACCCTCACTCGAGTATAAGACGAGGGGGGCTTTTTCAGCATAAAAAAATGTTCTGAAAAAGTAGGCTTATACTCGAGTATATATGGTAGTAAAGAATTATTTTCGGAATGCTGGAGGTTCTCCGGTCTGTGACAGAGTGACAGTCACATGTCTCCTGGGAACCGGATGCCAATTCGGTCATAGGGAGTAAATCACTGCTGGGCCATCAGGGATGATTGTTGGAATTCCGACATGGCAACACCTCATCACTTTTTACATACATTGTTAATACCAACATTCTAATTGTCAACATATCAAGTATTTACAGATATATGAGGGTAGAAGAGAGAAAGAGTGTCCTTTTGTGGGTGCACCATAAAGAAAGGGTAAGTATGTAAAAAATAACTTTTATTATAATTCCTTTAAAAGGCTGCGAAAAATTGTTAAAAAACACATAACATTCATGGGTAGGGTAACACACTTCTTTAAAACCAAGGTGGCAGACAGGTATGGCTGTATGTTTTTGACTTTTATTTATTGAGATGTGTGGGGATTGGCCAGTGTGTATGTGCCCCAGTGGGTGCAGTGGATCTGTGATCTCAGTCTGCTATAGTAAACAAAGAAGAGAAAGATGACTCTTTTTTTGGGGCACAACTTATAAATGATCTATTCTGATTTTTCAATTCCACATAAGAAAGCCCTTACTCATAACACTACAAAGGTCACTGCTACATGAGAGAAATATATTACGAGAATTACGTTTTTTTATATTTTTGTATGCATATAGATAAGGGAGTGAGAACACCAAATGAAAAAAAGTAAAAAATCCGTAAAAGGTATCCGAGGGGATGCGGATACCTTCACAAGTAAACGCGTCCCTTCGCGGGCTTCACAGGTATCCGCGTCCCCTCGCGGGGCTCGCTGCGCTCGCCACGCTTCGGGCTCGGTGGCTCGCTGCGCTCGCCACACCATTCTATTCTCACTCCACGCCCTAGTGGATAGTAGGGGTATGAAAAGGTCGGAGGACGCGTACCGCCGCCCCTCGCGGGCTCGCTGCGCTCGCCACGCTTCGGGTTCACGTTGATCACGTGGTGGCGTAAACTACTTTTGGGGGACATTTCAATGTTCAGGGGTGTTTTTGGCCCATTTACCATTGTTCCTATGATAATTTGGGTAAATTGAGCCATTTCACATTGTTTCCTATGGGAAATCGTGGTCATCGCGGGTAAATTGAGGCATTTAACATTGTTCTCTATGGGGAAATCGCGGGCATCGCGTCTGGCCCATCGCACCCGATTTTTTTGCACATGCGATGCCCGCGATGGCCCCGATTTTACCCCTGATGACCGCGATTATGATCGTTGTGGCCGTGCTAGGAAACAAGTACCGTAAAATACAATATAATGGTATGGATACAGTCCTGGATTCTGTAAGGTATAACCCCTAAAATGAATCTATATATATAAAATTGTGTGGTGCATGGCTCAGATGGCTCGGTGGCTTCCCTTCTCTGGGGATGGTCATGGGAGTCCCTCAGGACATCTCATATCATGTTGAGGGAGTGTAAGTCTCCCTTAAGCGGGATACTGTCAAAGAATCCATAATAATACACAATAAACGCTCAGTTCGTATCCTCAGCATTATCCACCACACAGAGGTGAAGGAGCTGTACTGCTGGTTTTGTTGTACCGTAAACAAATCTGTGGAGGTTTCCCAGGCTCAGATAGACATACACACTGATCGCTTCGGCTTTTCCTACCACACAACTGACCTGCTTTGCATAGAACCACCAGGCTGTTATGCCGAGTACCTATCTGTCCATACATCTCCTATGGGGAACATGATGCAGTTACCCCTGTTCCAAATACAAAATCAGGAAGTGAAACCGTTCTCTGCCAACTTCACAGTCTGCATTTCCACCATGTTTGGGAATTACAGTAATGTCTTACAGTTCATACAGGCAGTGGAAATGTACCAGATACTGGGGGCACAACGGGTCATGATCTACCTTAATAACTGCAGCACCCAGGTGGAAAAAGTCATTCAGTACTACATTGCAGAAGGTGTTGTGGAGGTGATACCTTGGCCAATTCATCGGTACCTGAGGCCGGCTAGATCTTGGCGCTATTCTGTACATGCTATGGATATTGGGTATTACGGTCAAGTGGCAGCACTCAATGACTGCATCTATCGGAACATGTACAGGAGTAAGTTTGTGCTGCTTAATGACCTTGACGAAATAATTCTGCCAATGAAACATCAGACTTTGGACGATCTGATGGAAAGTGTCCAGCAACAGAATCCAGGAGTTGGGGTTTTCCGCATTGAAAATCACATTTTCCCTCAAACCGTCAGCGTTGAAGGAAACTTCTCCAACATCTCATCTTGGAAGACTTTGCCTGGATTCAATATACTGCAGTACGTTCTCCGTGAACCAGATAGGCCGGGCTATTTCAACGCCCGTAAAATGATTGTGGATCCTAGGAAGGTGATTCAGACATCAGTACACTCTGTTCTAAAATCTATTGGGGGTTCCAAAGATGTCTCTCTGGAGACAGCCCTGGTGTACCACTGCAGAACACCTCTTCAAAAGAAGATATTAGAGACCTCTTTAATAGAAGATAAAACTATTTGGAGATATAATGTGTCATTAATTAGAAATGTTAACAAGGTCCTGCGCCAAATAGACTTACACTCATAATAACCCAAAGCAATGGTCATTAAGGTCGGATTACTCTTCTCTGATAGGTTTGGCCTTTTTATTTTAATCACTGTTAAATGATGATAAAAAACACAGATTTCAGATAGTAAAATCTCATCATAAATGCAAAAAGAGTTCAGAGTGCACTACAATGTTTACTATTGTGACGATGACATTGTCAGAATGTAGATATTTAGGGTAAGGCTGTGGTTTTAGGGGACGTTACACTAATTCTGTGGTGGGCGGTAAGGTTCAGCATTAAAGGGAGGGTAAGGTTTAGGAGTAATTATTATTACTGTATATACTCGAGTATAAGTGGACCCGAATATAAGCCGAGGCACCTAATTTTACAACAAAAAACTGATAAAACCTATTGACTCAAGTGGGACCCTCACTCAAATATAAGACGAGGGGGGCTTTTTCAGCATAAAAAAATGTTCTGAAAAAGTAGGCTTATACTCGAGTATATATGGTAGTAAAGAATTATTTTCGGAATGCTGGAGGTTCTCCGGTCTGTGACAGAGTGACAGTCACATGTCTCCTGGGAACCGGATGCCAATTCGGTCATAGGGAGTAAATCACTGCTGGGCCATCAGGGATGATTGTTGGAATTCCGACATGGCAACACCTCATCACTTTTTACATACATTGTTAATACCAACATTCTAATTGTCAACATATCAAGTATTTACAGATATATGCATCGTCCAACACGGAATAGAACACAAGTGTTTACAGATATGTGCACCAACACGGAATTGAACACAAGTATATACAGATATGTGCACCAACACGGAACAGAACACAAGTATATCCAGATATGTGCACCAACACGGAATAGAACACAAGTATTTACAGATATGTGCACCAACACGTAACAGAACACAAGTATATAAAGATATGTGCACCAACACAGACTAGAACACAAGTATATACAGATATATGCACCAACACGGAACAGAACACAAGTATATACAGATATGTGCACCAACATGAAATAGAACACAAGTATTTACAGGTATGTGCACCAACACAGACTAGAACACAAGTATATACAGATATGTGCACCAACACGGAATAGAACACAAGTATATACAGATATGTGCACCAACACAGAATAGAACACAAGTATATACAGATATGTGCAACAACACGGAACAGAAGACAAGTATATACAGATATGTGCACCACCAACACGGAATAGAAGACAAGTATTTACAGATATGTGCACCAACACAGACTAGAACACAAGTATATACAGATATGTGCACCAACACGGAAGAGAACACAAGTATTTACTAGAGATGTGACCCGGCCACTTTTCGGGTTTTGGGTTCTGGGTTCTGATTACCTTGAGGTTTTGGGTTCTAATGGGTTTTGGCAAAACATCTCCTAAGTGTTTTGTGTTTGGATTTTTTTTGGGTTTTGGGTTCTGATTTTTTTGTTAAAAAAGCATAAAAACAGCTAAAATCGCAGAATTTGGTGTGTTTTTTTTGCTCCTACGCTATATTGACCTCAATAACATTCATTTACACTCATTTCCAGTGTATTCTGAACACCTCACACCTCACAATATTGTTTTTATTGCCAAAGTTTGCACTGTGGTAGCTGGATAACTATGCTAAGCCACACAAGTGTGCGGCACAAACACGTGGCTCATGTAAGAGTGGCACTGCAGCGGCAGACATGATGGCAGTTTAAAAAAATAGGCCCATAAAGATACCTATCTGGCTTGATCATGCACTGATTACCATGTGCAGCCAAGGAGCGGTGGGCATTTTGTGCAGCACAGAGTTTGTCTGCAAGTGTGTAACTGTTTTGATCACTTTAACATCCAACAAGCCCCCTATCTGGCTTGATTGTGTGATAATGTAATCTGATTTACATTTCATATTTCGATTTACATTTCATATTTTTATTCCTTTTACGGAAGTTTGGTTTCGATTGTACATGCCCTCTGCTTTCACACTGGGCATCGGCCGTGGCAGACGACGTTGTTGGCATTTCATCGTCTATGTCATGACTAGTGGCAGCAGCTTCAGAACTATGAGGAAGTGCATCTTCATCTTTCCTTTGTTTGTTAACCTCCATATTTTGGATCTCCATTATTATTGTGAAGTTATGTCACAGAACAGCGCCACTGGAGTGCAATTATATATGTCAGTAAGTATGCACCAGCAGGCAGTTATACAGATACAGCAGTATTAGGCAGTGAGCCACACACCAGACAGGTACGCCAGTATTAGGCAGAGAGCCCCAGACCAGACAGGTAGATAATGATATACGGCAGTATTTAGGCAGTGAGCCCCAGACCAGAGGGTAGATACGGCAGTATTAGGCAGTGAGCACAGACCAGACAGGTACGGCAGTATTAGGCAGAGAGCCCCAGACCAGACAGGTACGACAGTATTAGGCAGTGAGCCCCAGACCACAAAGGTAGAGATATACGGCAGTATTTATTTATTAGGCAGTGAGCCCCAGACCAGACGGTACATACGGCAGTATAGGCAGTGAGCCCCAGACCACAAAGGTAGAGATATACGGCAGTATTTAATTATTTATTAGGCAGTGAGCCCCAGACCAGACAGGTATGGCAGTATTAGGCAGTGAGCCCCAGACCACACAGGTAGATAATATACGGCAGTATTTATTTATTAGGCAGTGAGCCCCAGACCAGACGGTACATACGGCAGTATAGGCAGTGAGCCCCAGACCACAAAGGTAGAGATATACGGCAGTATTTAATTATTTATTAGCCAGTGAGCCCCAGACCACAAAGGTAGAGATATACGGCAGTATTTAATTATTTATTAGGCAGGCAGTATTTAATTATTTATTAGCCAGTGAGCCCCAGACCACAAAGGTAGAGATATACGGCAGTATTTAATTATTTATTAGGCAGTGAGCCCCAGACCAGACAGGTACGGCAGTATTAGGCAGTGAGCCCCAGACCACACAGGTAGATAATATACGGCAGTATTTATTTATTAGGCAGTGATTCCCAGACCAGACGGTACATACAGCAGTATAGGCAGTGAGCCCCAGACCACAAAGGTAGAGATATACAGCAGTATTTAATTATTTATTAGGCAGGCAGTATTTAATTATTTATTAGCCAGTGAGCCCCAGACCACAAAGGTAGAGATTTACGGCAGTATTTAATTATTTATTAGGCAGTGAACCCCAGACCACAAAGGTAGAGATATACGGCAGTATTTAATTATTTATTAGGCAGTGAGCCCCAGACCAGACAGGTACGGCAGTATTAGGCAGTGAGCCCCAGACCACACAGGTAGATATACGGCAGTATTTAATTATTTATTAGGCAGTGAGCCCCAGACCACAAAGGTAGAGATATACGGCAGTATTTAATTATTTATTAGGCAGTGAGCCCCAGACCACACAGGTAGAGATATACGGCAGTATTTAATTATTTATTAGGCAGTGAGCCCCAGACCACAAAGGTAGAGATATACGGCAGTATTTAATTATTTATTAGGCAGTGAGCCCCAGACCACAAAGGTAGAGATATACGGCAGTATTTAATTATTTATTAGGCAGTGAGCCCCAGACCACACAGGTAGATAATGATAATATGATATACGGCAGTATTTTTATTTTATTAGGCAGTGAGCCCCAGACCAGACGGTAGATACGGCAGTATTAGGCAGTGAGCCCCAGACCACACAGGTAACTAGATAAGATATACGGCAGTATTATTTATTAGGCTGTGAGCCCCAGACCACAGACCACCAGACTGGCAGATTCAGTGCAGGCAGCACCAGTGGATTATATATATATATTTAATATAATTAATTAATCATTAATAAATGGCTCAGCACAGCACCAGAGGTATGCCCCAGCACAGAGGAGACAGTAGTACTACAGGCAGGTACACAGTTAGACTGTTCTCCTAAGCAGAGGAGAACAGAGTACACAGCAGCCCTGAGGGAGACAGCCCCAGCAAATAAAATAATTAATTACAGCACAGCACACCAGAGGTAGACCGCACAGAGGAGACAGTAGTACTACAAGTACACAGTTAAACTACACAGCAGCACTGATAGACAGCACCAGCGATTGCAAAAGCTCAAGGTCAACCTCAAGTTTAAGCCCCAGCAGCAGCACCAACACACCCTCTCCCAAACCACTACTTGACTGGAGTGAAGATGGCGGGCGCAGCAGCCGCTTATAAAGCCTCGCGAAATACGACGCCGGGAGATGACGTTCTAATCACGCGGACGGACCGAGTCAAGCGGGAATCGGGTTCGGAATGATGACGTCCGTGGGGGCTCGGATCTCTGAAATCCGAGCCCGCACATCTCTAGTATTTACAGATATGTGCACCAACACAGACTAGAACACAAGTATATACAGATATGTGCACCAACACGGAATAGAACACAAGTATTTACAGATATGTGCACCAACACGGAATAGAACACAAGTATTTACAGATATGTGCACCAACACGGAATAGAACACAAGTATATACAGATATGTGCACCAACACGGAATAGAACATAAGTATTTACAGATATGGGCACCAACACAGAATAGAACACAAGTATTTACAGATATGTGCACCAACACAGAATAGAACACAAGTATTTACAGATATGTGCACCAACACAGAATAGAACACAAGTATTTACAGATTTGTGCACCGACACGGAATAGAACACAAGTATATACAGATATGTGCACCAACACGGAATAGAACACAAGTATATACAGATATGTGCACCAATATGGAATAGAACACAGGTATATACAGATATGTGCACCAACACGGAATAGAACACAGGTATATACAGATATATGCACCAACCCCGAATAGAACACAAGTATATACAGATATGGGCACCAACACAGAATAGAACACCAGTATATACAGATATGTGCACCAATACGGAATAGAACAAGTATATACAGATATGTGCACCAACACAGAATAGAACACAAGTATTTACAGATAAGTGCACCAACACGGAATAGAACATAAGTATATACAGATATGTGCACCAACACGGAATAGATCACAAGTATATACAGATATGTGCACCAACACGGAATAGAACACAAGTATATACAGATATGTGCACCAACACGGAATAGAACACAAGTATATACAGATATGTGCACCAACACGGAATAGATCAAGTATATACAGATATGTGCACCAACACGGAATAGAACACAAGTATATACAGATATGGGCACCAACACAGAATAGAACACAAGTATATACAGATATGTGCACCAACACGGAATAGAACAAGTATATACAGATATGTGCACCAACACGGAATAGAACACAAGTATATACAGATATGTGCACCAACACGGAATAGAACACAAGTATATACAGATATGTGCACCAACATGGAATAGAACACAAGTATATACAGATATGGGCACCAACACGGAATAGAACACAAGTATATACAGATATGTGCACCAACATGGAACAGAACACAAGAACTCTTTTATAACTTCTGTGACATTCTGAAAGCAATAAATGTCCATGTGTACACACCTTCAGATAGATTGATAGATAGCAATGTAAAAAGTAAACCGTAGCATTTAATAGATTCTCCACAAACAGTCCAATAAACAATGGCTCTCTTGGTATTGGAAGACTTGACTCTTATAAAACAAACCTGCTGAGATCTGAAATTATTCTAAAAAGCATAAACAGGACCCAGGGCACCCCCTAGTGCAGCACAACTGAATTACACACCATGTACTTTGCGTTAAATGAATGACAATTTCAAATCTTTCATTCACATCTGTCTCTGGTTATTTGCTAGAGATAAGGAAAATGCTTTATGCAAATTACAGTGTGATCTACAGATGAGCAAGTCAACTATTAGCGGTGGATCTTCTGGTCATGCAGTAGGGTGGCAGCAGACAGTGGCGGATTTAGGGGGGCACACGGGCACGTGCCCCCCTGTCATTTCTGACATCCCCCACCTTACCCGGAGGCCACCCCCAGGCATGCAGGGCCACTCGTGGTAACGGGGGGACAGCCACCGCCGGGAAGAACTATAAGCATTGACAGCTGGTCAGAGAGCTGGGGGCTGCCTGGTTGTATTCAGATCGCTGCACGTCCCGGCTAGTTGAAATCTTACACTGTGGCCTGTCAGGCCTGGCAGCCAATCAAGAGCCACCAGTGCCACTTCTGAGACCTGGCAGGTGGCAGCGCGAGATTTCAAATAGCTGGGATGTGCAGTGCTCTGAATACAGGCGGTCAGTCCCCGGCTCTCTGCCCAGCTGTCAATAGCTGTCACTTCTGCCCGGCAGCAGCATTCCCCCCCGTTACCGGGAGCATGTAGTCCCACATGGCAATGACCATGCAACCTCCATGGCAATGAGCATGTATTCCTTTTTGGCAATGAGCATATATTCCCACATGGCAATGACATGGCAATGACCATGTAACTCCCATGGCAATGGGAATGTAATCCCACATGGCAACGAGCAGGTATCCCCCTTTGGTAACCCCCATGGCAATGAGCATGTAATCTCACATGGCAACAAGCATAGAACCCATGGCAACAAGCATGTAATCCCACATGGCAATGAACATGTAATCCCACATACCATGGAGCATGGAACTCCCGGCAATGAGCAGGGAACCCCTGGCAATGAGCATGTAGGTAAGCAGCATTTATGTAGTATAATTTGCAATAGGCATTATGGTGTTTGGCATAATACTTAATGGACGTTATTGTGTTTGGTTTAACGTGTAATGGGCAATGCGGTGTAAATTTTTGACATGCGCCTTCGCCGCAAAATGTCCCTGGTCCCTTCACTTTTGACACCAAGGTGGGCCTGTGTACTTTAAATTCCAGGGCCTATTTATAATCCCATTCCCGCCCTCTTTTTTCTCTCCTCCTCTCTCTGCTCTCTGAGCGGGCACACTGGCAACACTAACAAACCCCCCTCCCAATCCTCTCCCCTCCCCTATCATGGTTCAATCTATGTCATTTTGGCGGTAGGGAGGGCCCTCTGGTGTGATGACAAAGGGGCAGGATGTGGGTGGAGCTATGAGGGAAACACAGCAGCCTGGGTGACTAATACCCGCCCAATCTCCCTTTTGGCGCCACTGAAGACTAACCCTAGACCAACAAACTAAATCTCTGATTAATTTGCTGCATGATGCATGCTCAATCACTGAACTCAGGCAGCTTCAGCGCTGCCCGGCTCCCTCCCCTCTGCCGTGCCTCCTCCTTCCTCCCCTCCGGCTTTTCTATTGAAGTCTCCGACGCCGGCTTATGACAAGCCGGCTGCCGGGGGCAGGGACGGGGCGCAGGGGCACAGCGGCTGATTGACAGTTCAGTGGCACTGCCCCGACATGGGCCCTTATTCTGGTTGGTGCGGTGTTTGCCGCTTGCGGTCGTACCGCCGATGTTTTTCGTCTGCGCATGTGCAGAGGTCACTCTGCGCATGTGCAAGCGGTTTCGCCGTACGTTTTTTTTAGACGCCGCACAGGGGGCGAAAAGGGGCGTGAGGGGCTACTTAGCCTCATTACCCTATGCATACGCCCCGCGTTTCATGGGCGTTCCCATGCAAACGCTGGGCGTATGCATGGTAATAAAGCCGTGACGCATGTGTAGGGGGCGGGCATCTGACATCGCCGGATGTCAGCTGCCCGCCCCCATACATGATTTCATACGGACAAGTGTCCGTGTGGTCTAGGGTGGCGGGAGCTGGTGGAGCGTGCGGCCCTGCATTCGATGGTCGGCGACCATCGAATGCAGGGGCTGCTCCCAAGATGGAGGAGGAGTATCCCCGTCCACTTTCATGCGGACCGCCACATATCCGCGTACGGACGGAGGTGGCGATCCGTATGGAAGGCGGGGATTCGCCTGCACGGTCCTGGCCGCATATTCTGATCTGGCCGCACAGATCAGAATAAGGGCCATGGAGAGAGAGTGGTGGGGGTTATTTTAGGGAGCGCTCCCCGTAAAAAACTGGCCCAGTGGGGAGAGCTCCTTAAAAAATGCATCTGGACCTAATTGTCGACCAAATGCTTGTCTACCATCAGCTTGTAGACCTAGTGACCGTATCCCCTCCAAGAAGAACTACTGTTCACCTTTTAGCTCACTCACTCTTTCAAAAACTGTTCAAAAGAACTATCAAGGCACAGGTATCACAGACAGGGCTCTGTGCCCTGTTTTCTTAATTTTATTATTTCAGTTTATTATTTTCTTTGACATACTTTGGAGACAGCCTGCATTGCGCAGCGCTGCTCCCTTGTGGTCAGGTTTCCTTGGTGCAATGTCCTCCACGATCAGACCAGCCGCCTGCCTCCCAGCACACAAAAGACACCGCTCCCCATCCACAGGCAACCAGGTCCCCTCAGAAACATAGAAGTTTCCGACACCAGTCTTTAATTTTTTGTATACAAAGACTTTCCTATCTTCACTTAAGTAACTGTATTAGGGGGATAATGCCCCTTTATTGAATTTTTAGACAAGGGAGGTGCTACCTACTACTTATTAATACACAAATTCACAACAAGAAAAGACAAGTATTCAAGTTGGTGCACTGAAAGTCACAAAGTAATCCATAAAATATAACTTTTGATAATATGCAATAAAAATTGTGAAATATTAAAATAATGGGTGACATTTAATAGGGTGTGATTTTTTTTGCAAAAACGTCAGTTTTCGGTCATTTTCCGAAAATCGCACATTTTAAAGGTTGCGATTTGTGGCAAAAAGAAAAATCACACTTTTTGCTGCGAATTCGCACATTTTAAAGGTGCGATTTATTAACACTAAAAATCGCATCCAGATGTTTTCCCATTAGCCCCGTCCGCCAGCCAATCATGGTCTGGCATGGGGGTGAGTATAATTTGCTTCTACAGGTACTGGAGAAGGGGACCGATCTTCTATCAAGACAGGTGAGTTGGAATGTATGGGCTCTGTATGCAATAAAGTTGTACTGTAAGTGTGTGTGTGTGTGTTTTTTTTTAACTATTTGTACTGCTTGCTTGCTGGGACTTGTAGTGCCACAGCAATATACAATAGTTTTTCAATTTTTTTTACACTATAATCAGCTCATTGCCTACCGCCCAGGGGCATCAAGGACAGCCCCAGGCTTCAGCATGGGCAGGTAAGTTCTGGAGGGGGGGACCCCTTCTTTGGGGGGGTTTCCACTTCCCCAGGACCCCTGCGCATGCTGACCGGTTAGGGGGGAGAATGCTTTTGCCAGGGGGACTTGTATAAAAAGTCTCCCCCCGGCTGTGGCATTACCCTGCTGGCTGGTTGGGCCCGGTGCTGGTTCTTGAAAAAGCAGTGGACCCCTACTCATTTTGTCCCCCGTATTTTGGGAACCAGGACCGACCCTTGAGCCTGGTGCTGGTTTTATAAAATCCTGGGGACCCCTATTTGTTTTACCCTGTGATTTTATGAAACCAGAACCGGCTCTTTGAGCCCATGGCTGGTTATGCTCAGGAGGGGTGACCCCACACAGTTTTTCTTTTTACTTTTTTTTTTTACCAAAATCGTACATGTGGGAAAATGTGAAAATTTTGCCATAAATTCGCATCTCATTCAATATGTGAAAATCGGGCCAATAATGCGATTTTAATAAGTGCGATTTGGTGCGATTTCTGAAAGTGCGATAAAATTCACTAAATCTCTACCCATGGGGGGAAATTTACTAATATGAAAAACCTAGTTTTTCGTATTAGTATTTTCCCTACGACTGCATACGACTGTTTCAGTCGTATGCAAAGTCGCGTTCCGGGGGGGAATGTACAAAGCAGTCAGATACGACTGCTTTGTAACCCTCCGATGGTATAACCATTTGTATTAGCTAATACGAATTAGTAGAGGCAGTCTGCACGGATCAGTCAGATCCATGCAGGCTGCAGAGTGTAAAAAAAATAGAAAATTAAATAAATAAATAAATAAAAAACTGGCGTGGGGTCCCCCCCACAGCTGTAACCAGCACCAGGCTGAAAGAGCCGGGGCCGGTAATTAAAAATCAGGGAACCCGACAAATAGGGGTTCCCCGATTTTTAACAACCAGCCCCAGGCTCCAGGTCCGGGGCTGGTTCCCAAAATACGGGGCACAAAATGACTAGGGGTCCCCCGTATTTTAAGAACCAGCCCCAGGCCAAACCAGCAAGCAGGGTAATGCCACAGCCGGGGGACACTTATTATATAAGTTCCCATGGCCAAAACATTAACCCCCTGACCGGTCAGCCTGGCCAGGGGCCCTTGGGGAGTGGGGAACCCCCCAATAAAGGGGTCCCCCCCTCCAGGACTTTCCTGACCAGGCTGTAGCCTGGTGCTGTCCCCGGTGACCCTGGGCTGTGGTCACCGGGCTGATCTTGGTGTAAAAAAAAAAGATGAATAAACTATTGTTTTAAACTGTGGAACTATGAGTCCCAGCAAGCCTCCCCTGCAAGCTGGGACTTGGAGAACCACAAGTCCCAGCCTGCGGGGCATTAAAGGGCCCGCTGGGTCTTGTAATTCCACAGTAAAAAATATAGTTAAATAAATACACACTGACACCTGAAAAATAAAAATTTAATGCATCCATTACACACACACTGAAATCCATGTTGGAGCTGTGGAAGGAAATCCTACTCACCTGGTCCTGTGCTGAAGATGTCTTCTCTTGGTCCGACGTAGTCCAGGTAATCTTCATGCTGTCGCCGGTCCCCACACTGTCCGCATCGCACTGAGGAGAGATGCTGAGATATTTCATACTCGGCGCCTCTCCTCAGAATGATTCCATTGGCCGCCTAGCGGACAATCAGGAGCCGACTTTCTTGGCTCCTGATTGGCCACTAGGCGGCCAATAGAAATCATTCCGAGGAGATGCGCCGAGTATGAAATATCTCTGCAACTCTCCTCAGTGCGATGCGGACAGTGCGGGGACCGGCGACAGCATGAAGATTACCTGGACTACGGCGGACCAAGAGAAGACATCTTCACCACAGGACCAGGTGAGTAGGATTTCCTTCCACAGCTCCAACATGGATTTCTTCGGACCCGGACACCGCCATGGACCTGGAGGACGACACGGACCGCCGACATGGACCTGGAGGACAACACAGGACACCGGACACCAGGACAGAGGGCTACCTACGGGATCAAGATAGGTAAGTATCAGTGTGTGTGTAATGGATGCATTAAACTTTTATTTTTTAGGTGTCAGTGTGTATTTATTTAACTATTTTTTTAACTGTGGAACTACAAGACCCAGCGAGCCCTTTAATGCCCCGCAGGCTGGGACTTGTGCTTCTCCAAGTCCCAGCTTGCAGAGGAGGCTTGCTGGGACTCATAGTTCCACAGTTTAAAACAATAGTTTATTCATCTTTTTTTTTACACCAAGATCAGCCCGGTGACCACAGCCCAGGGTCACCGGGGACAGCACCAGGCTTCAGCCTGGTCAGGTAAGTCCTGGAGGAGGGGGACCCCTTTATTGGGGGGGTCCCCACTCCCCCAGGGCCCCTGGCCAGGCTCACCGGTCAGGGGGATAATGTTTTGGCCGCGGAAACTTATATAATAAGTGTTTCCCCCGGCTGTGGCATTACCCTGCTGGCTGGTTTGGCCTGGGGCTGGTTCTTAAAATACGGGGGACCCCTAGTCATTTTGTCCCCCGTATTTTGGGAACCAGCCCCGGACCTGGAGCCTGGGGCTGGTTGTTAAAAATCGGGGGAACCCCTATTAGTATTGGCCGCCTTGCGGCCTAGCGGCCAATCAGGAGCCACTAGGCCGCAAGGCGGCCAATAGCGGCATTCGGGGGCGGAGCCACACGATGTACACAAACACCGTGCGGCTCTCTGCTGTTCGTCTGGTTTCGCGTTCTCGGTTTGTTTTTTTGCAAAGACCCCTTACCTGGACTACGTCGCCCTGGGACAGGTGAGTATGGTTTCCTTCCACAGCTTCCTTCATGGATTTCATCGGACTCCGGACGCCGACAGCGACAACGACATGGACAGTGACGTTGACATGGATCCAGAAGACGACACAGGACCAGGACATCAGGACCAGGGCTACCTACGGGAAGAAGATAGGTAAGTATCAGTATGTAAGGGCTTTGGATGTATTAAAGTTTTATTTTAAATGTGTGTCTGTGTGCTTTATTTTACTATTTTTAATACTGTGGAACTACAAGACCCAGCGGGCCCTTTAATGCCCCGCAGGCTGGGACTTGTGGTTCTCCAAGGGTCACCGGGGACAGCACCAGGCTTCAGCCTGGTCAGGTAAGTCCTGGAGGAGGGGGACCCCTTTATTGGGGGGGGGTCCCCACTCCCCCAGGGCCCCTGGCCAGGCTGACCGGTCAGGGGGTTAATGTTTTGGCCGCGGGAACTTATATAATAAGTGTCCCCCGGCTGTGGCATTACCCTGCTGGCTGGTTTGGCCTGGGGCTGGTTCTTAAAATACGGGGGACCCCTAGTCATTTTGTCAACCGTATTTTGGGAACCAGCCCACGGACCTGGAGCCTGGGGCTGGTTGTTAAAATCAGGGAACCCCTATTTGTCGGGTTCCCTGATTTTTAATTACCGGCCCCGGCTCTTTCATCCTAGTGCTGGTTACAGCTGTGGGGGAGACCCCACGCTGTTTTTTTATTTATTTATTTTTTTCTATTTTTTTACACTAAAGCCTGCACGGATCTGACTGATCCGTGCAGGCTAAAGCCAAATACGACAGGGAAAGCAAGGTGTATTTTCCTGTCGTATTTTGGTGCCTGTTTTACATCAATTAGCAGCCGTATTATCAATACGGCTGCTTAGTACATCAGGAACCACCATTCTTTTGAATGGTGATTCCTGTCGTATTCTATCGATGGTGTAGACATTCGTATTTGTAAATACAAATACGAATGTCCCATCATAAGGAATACGAATTGCTGTATTTTCGGGATAGTAAATCCCGAAAATACAAATGTGTAAAAAATTTAAATTTCCCCCATAGTGTTTAAAGATAGAAAGACAAAAATATTAGAATTCAAATATAAGTGGCCGCTGCTTCTCTATGTCCACCTTTTGCAGGGATACATTTTCCCTGTGTGCCTATAGTGTGTCAGAAAGGGACATCTTCTGTGTATCTTTTGCTAATTTGAATATTCAATGGCTTTATGTGTAGCCTTTTAATGACACTTAAGGCCCGTACACACTGGGCGACTTTGAGCTGAAAATTGCTCAAAACAGCAGGTTTGAGCGGCTTTCAGCTCAAAGCCGCCTAGTGTGTATGGCCCGGCAATGAGCGGTGAGCCCTGCTGTGTACTCCCGCTACATCGCCGGGAAAGCCGCTCATCTGCTGGTTATACCAGCAGATGAGCCGCTTTCAGGACGGCTTTGCATAGCGCTCCGCTATGCAACGCCATCCTCCCCCCCTCCGTCTGCGCCGGGCAGGGGGAAAGCCGCTCAGTGTGTATGCACTGAGCGGCTTTCCCCGCAGCGATGATAGCGATCATCGCTGTCCATACACGCTGGGCATAGTCGCCCAGTGTGTATGAACCTTTAGTGTCTGATGGTTACAAAACCCAAAATATATGTTTCTATTTAGACAATAAATGTGTATACATGTATTGATAATTTTCTAATTTCATATATAAAATAAAAAATCTACACAGTGTGTCCTGTATTTTTTCACAGCCAATTAGTGTGTTCTAATTAATCAGTTACTAAACAGCAGCGCAATACACTTCAACCCACCACTATTTGTTTCTTGTTTGTATGAGTCAAGACAGACTCATAGAAGTGCATGCTGCAGCTGTTTAAAAAACTAAAACTAAATTTTATTTAAAACCAGCATTGGTCTCATTATACTTAACAGCGTTGCCAAGCGCCAGGTAGTGTGTGTTGGGTTAATCCTTGGATTGTCCCACCACATACTTAACCCCCCAAAAAACCCAAAATATGTTGCAAAAGAAAAGCTTACTTTCCACTATATATTGTATCAATAACACATTAATAGCTTTTCCTAGCGTTCTTAGCCCTTGGTGCAGTATTTTATGGATATAGTTTTCTGTGCAGTTCTGGTTTATTAATAACTATACCCGATCTTTATCTCATTGTGTGTTGTGTGCTTGCGCAACATAAATAAGGACTTTTTCTTTAGTCTTAATAATATTTAGATATTTAATATTTTAAACCAGACTTCCATATGTGGCACCCCACTGCAATGGTGCCCCTTGTGTCTCCTCGGTCCCAGGGGACCCAGCAAAGGGTGGCCCATGCTACCTGTAAAACCCCTTTACTGCCTAGCCGGTGTGGAGGGGGTTAACAAGCCCAGTGAGTGCCCCAGCTCCGGTGCACGTGAAAGGAGCCTGCCTTGCTCCTGATTGGCTGGCTGAGCGGCACGAAGAGGAGAGGTCAAAAGGTGTCCCCCGTGGTGTGAGGAGAGAGGAAGCAGAGCGGAGCAGCGTGACTGACCTGGGAGCAGAGCGGAGTAGCGTGACTGACCAGGCAGAGTGATACAGCGGGTGTTGAGCAGCGCAGCCAGAGACACACTGACGGAAGAGCCGGCGCATCCACGTGACGCCAGACCCCGCCGCACTTCAGCGCCGCATCTGAGCACCCGGCGGTGATTGACAGGCGGCGTCCCCCGGCCGGCAACAGAGCGACGCCCAGCGCCAGGAGCCTTGGGTCCAGCCTGGGACCCTTGGATCCTTTTGGACACCCGGCGGCTGTTCAGGGAAGGAGGCCTGGACCGAAGCAGGCAGAAGAGGAGAAGTCGCCAGCGGCACTGCAGGGAGCCGGATAGAAGCCCAGCAACGCGACTGCCAGCCCCTTGAAGGAGGACCAGCACACCACCAATGAACAGAGCCCCCAGCCGGAGCTGGCACCAGCAGCAGAAAACAGGTACCCAGATCTCACTACAGGTACCCTGCCCTCTGTACCTCCCCTGCACCCACACCAACCTCAGCTGCAGCTAACACACCCCTGTTAGTCTACCTTCCTGGGACCTTCTATTATCTTGGCCACCCTGGGCTTTGTGTTGCCCCAAGCCGGAAGTGCTGCCACAGCGCTATGAAGCGCAAGGACCCCAGATACCTGGCTACCCCTTAGCCACTTTGCCCTAGCCAAAATCTCCCCTTGCAGTTGCTTGTTACCTTCCTAGCAAGGAGTTTCCCCAGGTAACGGGAACTCGCTTGTACCCTATTAAGGGATTGTTATTTGGTTCTGAGCTAATCTTAGTAGTGTGCACACCAAAGTAGGCCTGCCCTTTTTTCCTGAGGATTCACCGTCGCGGGACCTTTGTTTAAATCCAGGGACAGTGACTTACATCCGAGACTGTAATGTAAATGTATATGTAAGGTATATGGTGCCCTCTGGTGGACGTTCTTTATTGAAGCCATTCAGCATCCTTTTGTAATATCCATCTTTATTACAGCTCTTTATTCTAGTCTTATTGTCGCATTATTCTAACTGTCATTATCGTTGTTATTTTATGTGTCGTCCCTTAGCCTTACGGTACCGTAGGTAGAACTACTCATGGCCAAGGCAGTCTGTCCTTTGATACGGACTGAGGTGGTCATTGGTTCCTAGTCTGTTTTGCAGCGATATTTATTTATTCATTCATTTGTGCCGTTATTACTGTAAGTGTGATGTTATTATATTTCATTGAGCAAAGCGCAGCAACCGTGCATTATTTTTCCATTTAATAAATATCAGTTGCTGCCAGCTGTGGTTGTTTTGTGCTTTTTGGTGGGTTCTCTCCCGGGTGTTCCATTCCCTGCCACAGGTGCGTCCTCATCAGCAGAAAGGGCAGTGAAGACTCCAGAGTGTACAGCCGTCGTCTGATCCAGGTACGCTCTCATCTAATCGTTTACAGGGGCTCCTGTCACAACTTGGCGTCTACGAACAGGATTGGCAAAGACCCCTGTGAAAGGCGAAGATGTTGCAGCCACAGAACGCAGCGGACGCAGGAGACCAACAGCAGCTCGACCAACAGCAGGTCGACCAACAACAGCTCGATCAGCAACAACCTAATCAGCAACAGCCGGCAGAACAAGTACAAGGCAGGAGAAGGCTGCCAGATACACCGATGGCTCCAGCGCTCAAATCACCATGCCCTACTTCTTTGGGGCACCATGGATGCCAACATATTCCGGAGACTCCCGCACGCCTGGAACCAGCTCCTTCAGAGAGTTCAAGGAGGGGTTAATGAACACATTCCTGATGTACAGCCCCAGCGAAGAACAGAAGTCGGGAATGGTAATTGGACAGCTGAAAGGGGCGGCGCGACGAGAGGTCCGGTCATGGTCAGCGGAGGAAAGGAAGTCAGCTGACGGCATACTGAAGAAGCTGGCGGGCATCTTCAACGCACAATCCGCTGCAGAATTGAAATGGCGACTGTATGCTCGGAAACAGCAGCCTCAAGAGACCCTGCGGGACTTCGCCATAGGACTGCAGGAAGCGATGCGGGCCATTCAAGCGAGAACCCCACAAGACGTTACTCCAGTGGATGAGACGCTGATCGACATTTTCATTGAAGGAGCCCGAGGAGAGGCAATTAGGTCACAGCTGAGAATGTGGAGGCGACAGAAACCCGACTGCACCTTCCCGGAGTTTAAAGAAACCACCTTGACCATCCTGGGGTTAAATCAGAATGTCGATGAAGAAGGTGGAGCTGCGTCAGCGGGAATGGAGGATGATGAGGTGGAACAAGCCCAGTTCTTCCCGAGATTTGAACCCAAAAAGACCAAGCCCACAGTAACACAACAAGCCCAGGCGACTTCGAATCAAATGGAAACCCTCACCACGGCAGTCACAGAAATGATGAGAGAGCTACGTGACATGCGAAAGGAACAGAATGAAACCCGTCAAGGAGGATGGCAACGTGACTCAGGCGGAAGAGGCAGGCGACAGTGGGACATCCCACGAAGGTCGGGGAGGCGCTCCACAGACCAGTTTGACGCCCAAGGAAGGCCCATCTGCCGCCGATGTAAACTCAGCGGGCATGTCGAACGAGAGTGCGATAAACAGCCTTTAAACGACTCAACCCCGAGGCCAGGGACCGACCCTTGGGAGGAACCTCGCCAGTAGGTCCGCCAACCCAAGAGTGGTGGCCGCAGTTCGTTGGCAAGTGCCCCCACTTGAAGATAAGGGTGAACGGAGTGGAAATGGCAGCTCTCTTGGACACCGGGTCCCAGGTGACAACGATACAACTTGATGCGTTTCAACGCTACTGGAGAGAAGAAGAGATAGTATCACCCCCGACCCCGTGGCTTAGTCTGCTGGCCAGTAACGGACAGCCAATTGAGTTCAGCGGCTACTGGGAAGCAGATCTCAACATTGGAGAGGCGCGACTAGAACGTCAGGGCTGCTTGGTCACGTCCACCTGCAACGAACATCTACCCCCGGTCATCCTGGGAATGAACGTCCTGAAGAATTGCCCAGACGAGCTGGTGGAAGCTCTCCGGATCGAGATGCGGGCTGCCGCCCCGAAGGAGCGAAGAGCCATGCAGCAGACAGTGCGCCTGATTGAAGGGCACAAGCACTTCACCAACTCACAAGGGGAAGTGGGCAAGGCGAGGGTCACCGACCGGCAACCCATCCTTCTGCGGCCCAATGCCAAACATGTGATCTGGTGCAAGGCCAGGATCGGCCCAGGTGGGCGAGACTATGATGCCGTCATCGAACCATGTGACCTCGAGGGACAGCAGCCTTTTGCCGTGGCCAGGACGTTAGCCAGAGTAGAGCATGGGAGAGTCCCCGTCCGCGTGCTGAACCCGCACAGCTACCCAGTGCGGCTGTTCCGACACTGCACAGTGGCGAACGTGGTCCTGGTTGATTTCCAGGATATCCTTGGAGAGTCTTTGCCGAAAGCCCAACCAGGAGCCGTGGTGGGTCAGTCGAGCCTGATCACAACTGAGACCGCATGGTGGAAGGAGATACAGGTTGGCGACTCCAATACCCCAGCAGAACAACGTGAGGGCGTCCTTCAGGTCGTCTGCCGGAATGCCAGCACGTTCAGCCAACACCCAGCCGACTTCGGACGTGCAGAAGGGGTGCAGCACCATATTCCCACCGGATCTAGTCCACCCATTAAGGAAAGACACCGGCCGCTTCCACCGGCCATGTATCAGCCAGTGAGGACCATGCTCGGGGAAATGCAGGAGGCCGGCGTGATCAAGTAGAGCCACAGCCCATGGGCCGCCCCGCTGGTCATAGTCAAAAAGAAGGACGGCAGCCTTCGATTCTGTGTCGACTACAGGAAGCTAAACGCAGTCACCCACAAGGACGCGTACCCTCTGCCCAGGATCGAAGAGTCGCTGACGGCCCTGAAGACTGCCGTCTACTTCTCCACCTTGGATCTGACCAGCGGGTACTGGCAAATCCCGATGGCCCCCGAAGACCGGGAAAAGACGGCATTCACCACCCCCATGGGCCTCTTTGAATTTGACCGGATGCCCTTCGGGCTTTGCAACGCCCCTGCTACATTTCAAAGGGTCATGGAGCACTGTTTGGGCCACAGGAATTTTGAGATGGTCCTCCTGTATCTGGATGACGTCATCATCTTTTCCAAGACGTATGAGGACCATCTGAAGAATCTTTAAGAAGTCTTTGTGCAGCTGACGCGATGTGGCCTAAAGCTGAAACCGTCCAAGTGTCACCTCCTGAAGCCTCAAGTGCAGTACCTTGGGCACATAGTCAGTGCTGAAGGAGTGAAGCCGGATCCCGAGAAGATCTGCGCGGTTCAAGACTGGCCAGCACCCAGGACGGTCAAGGATGTGCGGAGCTTCTTGGGATTCGTTGGCTATTACCGACGCTTCATCGAACACTTCGCCAAGGTGGCTGCGCCCCTCCATGAACTACTCCGTGGCAAGTCGGGTCAAGAGAAGAGGAGCACGTCCGTGGTCTCCTGGACAAGTGAACACCAGGCGTCCTTTGCCCAGCTCAAGCAGGCCCTGCTTGAAGCGCCCCTCCTGGCCTACCCTGACTACGAGAAGCCCTTCCGGGTCTACACTGATGCCAGCCACCAAGGCCTGGGAGCTGTGCTCTCGCAAGTCCAGGACGGTAGGGAGAGGGTGATTGCCTACGCCATCAGGGGCCTCAGGAAGACAGAGCGAAACAGCGAGAACTACTCCACCTTTAAGCTCGAACTGCTCGCTCTCATCTGGGCGGTGACGGAGAAGTTTAAAAATTATCTGGTTGCCACTCCCTTCGAGATAGTCACCGACAATAACCCCCTGGCCCACCTGTCGACAGCCCGACTGGGGGCATTGGAGCAGAGGTGGATGGCCCGTCTAGCCAACTTTAGCTACACTGTGGTCTACCGAAGTGGCAAATCCAATGGCAACGCAGATGCCCTGTCCCGCCTGCCCACTGAAGATGTCGAGGAAGAGGAGCAAGACCGGTCCGAAGATGTTGAGACCCCGGTGTTCCGGACACCCAAGGAGTGCAGAGCTGTTGTCACTTCCGATCCCGTAGTGGCCGCTATGGACGCCTCCCCTGAGTCGGACCCCAGTGATCAGTTGGGATTCGATTGGGAGCAGATACAGGAAGGGAGTTCGGTGATCAAAGGCCTGAAAGATCTTCTTTATCAACAGAAGCGACTCACCAAGGCGCAGAGGGCCCAGGCCGACCCCGAACTGGTCAAACTGCTGAGACATCGTGAACAAGAGAAATTAGGTCTTTGGCGCTAAGGACCAGGTGCTGTATCTTGTTCCCCTGCAGCCACCACAAAAGAGGATTGCCACCCTCTAAAAGACCAAAGTATACAAAGAAATTTGCGGGGCGCTCAAGGGTGAACAAGAAATAGAAAATTTTATTAAAAACAAAGCACAATAGTGATACTAATAATTAATGACAAAAAACATACAATGTATTTAAAAACACATCAAATGGTGCACCATTTATACCTGACTCTGGGAAATAGTAACGACCAGAGGTCGGGGATTGTTCTCAAGAAACAAAGAAAGTGAGTCCCAGTGTAACTCCTGGTTTATGGCTGTAAACGTCCAGACTGACAAATCAGAACTGTAGGGTACATTGGGTTCTGTAGCATGTAGCGCTGTTTTGTGGGTGCCCGTGCACGTGGAGGACAAGGACTTCTGTCGGATGACTGTTTGACAGTGTCCGTCCTGCCTCCACTGTGTGCTGTTTGCACGGCACAATACACAATAAATACGGTCAGTGTTTGTTTGAATCTGCGCCGCAGCGCTAGCTCACCCCTTGATGCCGCTCAGTTGTCTCGACTGATTCCCTCAGTCAGTGTTAGGGAATATCCTGACAGCAGCCGCCTCCTTCGAATGCAGGTTACCAGGCTGAATTGGTTTGCACGGCGCTCTGTCACTTTGTCCGTGAGGGCGGTATGCGCCTGCCGCTGGTGGATGGAGTAAAGTCGGCTCTACAGATGTACGTGAGACGGCAGCAGGGGTGTCTTTCTTTAGTGTCCTTTGAGGTTTGGGGAACGCGTTTCGCCGCACACAGGGCGGCTTTCTCAACCGTCTGGTTGAGAAAGCCGCCCTGTGTGCGGCGAAACGCGTTCCCCAAACCTCAAAGGACACTAAAGAAAGACACCCCTGCTGCCGTCTCACGTACATCTGTAGAGCCGACTTTACTCCATCCACCAGCGGCAGGCGCATACCGCCCTCACGGACAAAGTGACAGAGCGCCGTGCAAACCAATTCAGCCTGGTAACCTGCATTCGAAGGAGGCGGCTGCTGTCAGGATATTCCCTAACACTGACTGAGGGAATCAGTCGAGACAACTGAGCGGCATCAAGGGGTGAGCTAGCGCTGCGGCGCAGATTCAAACAAACACTGACCGTATTTATTGTGTATTGTGCCGTGCAAACAGCACACAGTGGAGGCAGGACGGACACTGTCAAACAGTCATCCGACAGAAGTCCTTGTCCTCCACGTGCACGGGCACCCACAAAACAGCGCTACATGCTACAGAACCCAATGTACCCTACAGTTCTGATTTGTCAGTCTGGACGTTTACAGCCATAAACCAGGAGTTACACTGGGACTCACTTTCTTTGTTTCTTGAGAACAATCCCCGACCTCTGGTCGTTACTATTTCCCAGAGTCAGGTATAAATGGTGCACCATTTGATGTGTTTTTAAATACATTGTATGTTTTTTGTCATTAATTATTAGTATCACTATTGTGCTTTGTTTTTAATAAAATTTTCTATTTCTTGTTCACCCTTGAGCGCCCCGCAAATTTCTTTGTATGCTGAGACATCGTGACCGCCTGAGCCTCCAACAAGGACTCGTTGTGCGCACCAGCCTTGATCCTGGGACCCACCAGCCTGTCTACCAAATCGTGGTGCCAAGAGAACGAGCCAACTTCCTACTCACGGCCTACCACAACCAGTCGGGCCACTTCGGCACCCAGAAGACTGAAGCCACATTGAGGAAGCGGTACTTCTGGATTGGGATGCGCCCAGATATAGAGAGATGGTGCCGAGATTGCGTGAGGTGCAGCCTGAAACGCCCGGTCGAGTCTTCTCAGAAAGATCCTCTACATCCGATACCCAGCAGTCGACCGGGTGAACTTGTAGTGCTGGATCACGTCAAGCTAGAGCCCAGTCCCAGCGGCTTCCAGTATGCCCTCACCATCATGGACCACTACAGCCGCTTCCTGGTGGTGGTCCCAGCCCGTGACCTGACCGCAAAAACTACAGCCGAGCTCTTCATCAAGCATTTTGTCCATCACTACGGCTCCCCCAACAGAGTTTTGACAGACCAGGGCCCAGCATTCGAGTCTCAACTCTTTCACCAACTGTGCCAAATGTACGGATGTCGCAAACTCAGAACTACGGCCTACCATCCGCAGGGGAATGGCCTGTGCGAGCGGGCCAATCAGACGGTGATCGGGATGCTGCGAAGCCTCTCCGCTGAGAATCGGGCCCAATGGCCCCGCCTTCTTCCAGACATGGCCTATCTGTATAACAACACAGAACATTGCTCAACGGGGTTCACACCCTTCTACTTGATGTTCGGGAGGCAGGGTAAACTCCCCAAGGATCTAGAGCTGACCCCAGAACTCGGCGAAGCCAGTGCCCCACACACCGAGTGGGTGCAAGAACATCAACACCGCATTGAGACCGCCCGCCAGATCGTGGGAAAGCGCCTGGAGGTTGTGCATGCCCGCCAAGAGAGAGACTACAACTCCGATGTAAGGCCAGTCCCGTTGCAAGTGGGTGACAGAGTGTGGAGGAAGAAAAGTCGTCGAACCAGCAAGCTTGATGCGATGTGGGAAGATACGCCGTATACCCTTGTGACCGTCCCATCTGGTGATTCATATTCGTATAAAATCCAAGCGAAAGACGGACGAATCGCCACTGTACCTCGTGACCAGCTGAAATTATGTACCTCCGCAGAACAGGAGTCCACACTACAGGAAGCAGAGAGCTCTGTGGCAGAGGGATGGGATTCCTGGGGGGGTGTACCACTTAACGACTCTTTTAAGTTGATGATGTTCTTGGGAAATGCTGTTCCCAATCTCAGGGTCAGGAGCGCCGCTCCAGGGTCGTTGGAAGATGAACCCATTATTGAAGAGCAAAATCCAGTACCAAACGTTGCTCATGTTGAGGCTGTACCAAATGTAATCGGTGTCAGGAGGTCAGAGCGCCGCACCAGAGGCGTTCTGCCCTCGCGCTACCGAGAATAACTTGATTCTGTTCATTGAATGTACGTATTTCTTTGTGTTCTCTTATTTACCGTTAATTATTTACAATGGACATTGAAAATACTTTGTTTCACAATCAACGTTCCTGTCCTGGTGCGTGCGGACACGCATTGTTCCAGCAGGGGGATGTGTGGCACCCCACTGCAATGGTGCCCCTTGTGTCTCCTCGGTCCCAGGGGACCCAGCAAATGGTGGCCCATGCTACCTGTAAAACCCCTTTACTGCCTAGCCGGTGTGGAGGGGGTTAACAAGCCCAGTGAGTGCCCCAGCTCCGGTGCACGTGAAAGGAGCCTGCCTTGCTCCTGATTGGCTGGCTGAGCGGCGCGAAGAGGAGAGGTCAAAAGGTGTCCCCTGTGGTGTGAGGAGAGAGGAAGCAGAGCGGAGCAGCGTGACTGACCTGGGAGCAGAGCGGAGTAGCATGACTGACCAGGCAGAGTGATACAGCGGGTGTTCAGCAGCGCAGCCGGAGATACACTGACGGAAGAGCCGGCGCATCCACGTGACGCCAGACCCCGCCGCACTTCAGCGCCGCATCTGAGCACCCGGCGGTGATTGACAGGCGGCGTCCCCCGGCCGGCAACAGAGCGACGCCCAGCGCCAGGAGCCTTGGGTCCAGCCTGGAACCCTTGGATCCTTTTGGACACCCGGCGGCTGTTCAGGGAAGGAGGCCTGGACCGAAGCAGGCAGAAGAGGAGAAGTCGCCAGCGGCACTGCAGGGAGACGGATAGAAGCCCAGCAACGCGACTGCCAGCCCCTTGAAGGAGGACCAGCACACCACCAATGAACAGAGCCCCCAGCCGGAGCTGGCACCAGCAGCAGAAAACAGGTACCCAGATCTCACTACAGGTACCCTGCCCTCTGTACCTCCCCTGCACCCACACCAACCTCAGCTGCAGCTAACACACCCCTGTTAGTCTACCTTCCTGGGACCTTCTATTATCTTGGCCACCCTGGGCTTTGTGTTGCCCCAAGCCGGAAGTGCTGCCACAGCGCTATGAAGCGCAAGGACCCCAGATACCTGGCTACCCCTTAGCCACTTTGCCCTAGCCAAAATCTCCCCTTGCAGTTGCTTGTTACCTTCCTAGCAAGGAGTTTACCCAGGTAACGGGAACTCGCTTGTACCCTATTAAGGGATTGTTATTTTGTTCTGAGCTAATCTTAGTAGTGTGCACACTAAAGTAGGCCTGCCCTTTTTTCCTGAGGATTCACCGTCGCGGGACCTTTGTTTAAATCCAGGGACAGTGACTTACATCCGAGACTGTAATGTAAATGTATATGTAAGGTATATGGTGCCCTCTGGTGGACGTTCTTTATTGAAGCCGTTCAGCATCCTTTTGTAATATCCATCTTTATTACAGCTCTTTATTCTAGTCTTATTGTCGCATTATTCTAACTGTCATTATCGTTGTTATTTTATGTGTCGTCCCTTAGCCTTACGGTACCGTAGGTAGAACTACTCATGGCCAAGGCAGTCTGTCCTTTGATACGGACTGAGGTGGTCATTGGTTCCTAGTCTGTTTTGCAGCGATATTTATTTATTCATTCATTTGTGCCATTATTACTGTAAGTGTGATGTTATTATATTTCATTGAGCAAAGCGCAGCAACCGTGCATTATTTTTCCATTTAATAAATATCAGTTGCTGCCAGCTGTGGTTGTTTTGTGCTTTTTGGTGGGTTCTCTCCCGGGTGTTCCATTCCCTGCCACAGGTGCGTCCTCATCAGCAGAAAGGGCCGTGAAGACTCCAGAGTGTACAGCCGTCGTCTGATCCAGGTACGCTCTCATCTAATCGTTTACAGGGGCTCCTGTCACACATACACATTAAGGCAGTGGTCAGGGAACTCAGTGGATAGTGGGGGTATGAAAAGTTCGGAGCGCCGCGTTCTCAGTGCAGCTCAGGTGCGTTCCCTCCCCTAAAGGGACAGCTTTGGGACGTGTTCTCTTCCTCTTTCTATTCCTTTTTTGGATAGCTTTTCAACAAACTGTAGCCTGTAGGGACATGGAGGAGGAGGAGACTGGGCTGCACTCATTGTCAATCTCCTTAGTGCCTGCAGCCATAGCTCCACCCACACCCCACTGTCCCAGTGGCCACCATGGATTCAGAAAAATTGATTTTACAGGTAAAACCAAAATCCAGTTATACCCCTTTCAGATATACGCGAAAATCCCGTTGTTTTTTTCACATGAACGAGCCCAAACCCGGGACTAGCGTATGTCTGAAAGGGTATACCCAGGATTTCACTCCCAGATACTGAGCACCTGCAATTGACCAGGGTTTTTCCCGGTATTTTACTCCCAGGTATAATACCCGGCTTATGTCTGAATGGTTTTACCTGGGTTTTTTAGTTTTAAACATGTGATGTTGCTTTTTTTTGCTGCTGAGGCGTCTTCTGATGAGGTCATCAGCCGCAGCCGAGGAAGACTCCTCAGGCACACGTGCGGAGGCGCTTGCAGAGGCAGTGGCTGCATGATGCTCCTTTGCTCCCTTTTCAGCAACAGAGTGCAGACTCATGTGGGAAGTCAGGTGCCATGGCACATCATTGGAAGGAAGAGCAGGTCAGGGAGCTGTTACATGTGCGTGGAGAGCCAGCAAAGTGATGAAATGATGAAACACTTAAATGCTTGAAAAGCCTGGCTTATGTGTGAAAGGGGTATACCCGAGTTTTTCCCAAGTCTGTAGTGTAAAAGGGGGTCTGTTAATAAAATCCCAGAAGTGACCTGGGTTGAAAATCCCGGGTAAACCTGGCCAAAATCCCGGGTAGTACTGTATGTCTAAAAGGGGTATTATATACCATACTGTTGTTTTGATAATTTGAGCCACTTCCCAAGAGAAGGGATTTCTAGAAAACAATACCCCCCCCCCCTGCATTTGCCTATGACACAAATACATGGTCTAAGATATTTCTCCACTTATGGTTTTATTAATATACTTAGGGAACGATCCAGTCATTCCCTGGGCTGCGTATTTGCAGCCAGAGCGATTATTGAACAGCCATGCATGCACACGGTACAAGCCGTCCGAAGGCAGCCATTTGGGGCATTAATACAGCATTTTCTGTGAGTGCCCCAGAAAACACAGGCATTCTCCGGCCGTTGAGAGGGAGGAACGCTGAGGTCATTAGCGGCCTCTTCTACCCCGCGGCCTTCACAGCACTGAGTGAGTCTAGACTTACTTGGAGTTTGTGAGTGGGGGGAAATCATTAAATGGTGGGTGATTTCCCCCCTGTGTGCACAGCTGTGAGTGCGTTCGCAGACGTGCACAGGGGCGGGTGGGGTGAGCTTTGGTGGAGAGATGTTTACCTGCTCACTGGGCTCCAAACACTCGCAGCTCAGCGAGCAGGTCTGAATCAGGCCCTTAATGTACTGTTGATATACTGAACTTTATATTCATAACGTGAGGTTTACTATCCCCTGGTGGCCAACTATGGAGGTTCTGGGGTTTAATGAATGTATTAACAGTCGACAGTCAAAAGGTCGTCAACTATTGGCAGGCAGTCAATAGGTCAACATGCTCAAAAGTGGTCAAAATGTTAACATGGAAAAAGTCTACATGAAAAAGGTTGACATGCGTTTTTTTTTGTGCTAACATGTGTTGACAGGCAGTATTTTTCATACCCTAGCATCCACTACGGCGTGGTGGGAGGATATAATAGCAGGCCATGCTAGGAGGCACGCTACACTTAGACAGTGTCCATATGACCTATGTCGATATAGACACCAAAAAAAAAAAAACATTAAAAACTCAAAGCGACCTTTTTCATGTCGACCTCGTGACCATATCGACCTTTTCAATGTAGACATTTTGACCATGTCGACCTTATGACTCACGAACTTTTGGTCATGTCGACCTTTTGACTGTCGACATTTTGACCCTGTCGACCAATAGTGGTCGACATTTTTACTGTAGAACTGTGGCCATAGGCGTGCGCACTGGGGGTGCCAGGGGTGCACAGGCACCTCCTAATGACGCCCCCCTCACTGCTGCCGCCTCCTTCACTTTTAAAAAGCCGTCCGGATGCTATCACCAGCTCTGCGCCTCCTCCCCCCCCCCCCCCTTTGCCCGGCACCTTCTTCCTCCTCCGCCCGGCCGGCAGCAGCAGCCTTTTCCTCCCTTTTCCGGGCAGAGGGAGGGCTGTCCCCCCTCCACCCGACGCCTCCTTCCCTCTTCTGCCTAACAGCGGCAGCTTACTCGCTCCCCGTGGCAGTGCTCTCCCCTCCCTCCGCAGGCTCAAGACAGCTCTGTCCCATATACATGCCACTCTGTATATGGGACAGGGCTGTGTATATAGCACTATGGGGGCATTACATTGCGTGGTAATATGGGGGCATTATGTGTGTGGCACTGGCACTACAGGGGGAATTATGCATGTGGCACTACAGGGGCATGATGTGTGTGTCACTATGGGGTGCAGTATGTCTATGGCACTATTGGGACATTGTTTGTGAAATGAAAGGATTAACATTATGTGTGTGGCACTACAGGGGGCATTATGCATGTGGCACTATGGAGGGCATTATGCGTGTGGCACTACGGGGGCATTATGTATATAGAACTAAGGGGGGCATTATATGTGGGCAATAAGGTACTTGTTTCCTAGCACGGCCACAAATCTTGGCCATCGGGGGTAATCTGAGTGGCCTGCGACGCGACCGACGCGATGCCCCCGATTTTTCCATTGAAATGCATTGGAAACAGTGAAAAATCGGGTCGGTCGCGTCGTGTGCGCCTAAAAATGCTTAAATGGTCCACCCGCGATGGCCGCGATTTCCCCATAGGGACCAATGTTAAATGCCTCAATTTACCCGCGATGACCCCGATTTCCCATAGGAAACAATGTTAAATTGGTCAATTTACCCAAATCATCATAGGGAAGAATGGTAAATGGGCCAGAAAGCGCAAAAAAAAACCCTGACCAGTGAAATGTCCCCCCAAAAGTAGTTCACGCCACCCCGCGATGAACGTGAACCCGAAGCGTGGCGAGCGCAGCGAGTCCGCGAGGGGCGGCGGTACGCGTCCTCCGACCTTTTCATACCCCTACTATCCACTAGGGCGTGGAGTGAGAATAGAATAGTGTGGCGAGCGCAGCGAGCCACCGAGCCCGAAGCGTGGCGAGCGCAGCGAGCCCCGCGAGGGGACGCGGATACCTTCACAGGTAAACGCGTCCCTTCGCGGGCTTCACAGGTATCCGCGTCCCCTCGCGGGACTCGCTGCGCTCGCCACGCTTCGGGCTCGGTGGCTCGCTGCGCTCGCCACACTATTCTATTCTCACTCCACGCCCTAGTGGATAGTAGGGGTATGAAAAGGTCGGAGGACGCGTACCGCCGCCCCTCGCGGGCTCGCTGCGCTCGCCACGCTTCGGGTTCACGTTGATCACGTGGTGGCGTAAACTACTTTTGGGGGGACATTTCAATGTTCAGGGGTGTTTTGGGCCCATTTACCATTGTTCCTATGATAATTTGGGTAAATTGAGCCATTTCACATTGTTTCCTATGGGAAATCGTGGTCATCGCGGGTAAATTGAGGCATTTAACATTGTTCTCTATGGGGAAATCGCGGGCATCGCGTCTGGCCCATCGCACCCGATTTTTTTTGCGCAGGCGATGCCCGCGATGGCCCCGATTTTACCCCCGATGACCGCGATTATGATCGTTGTGGCCGTGCTAGGAAACAAGTACCGGCAATAAGTATGTAATCCCCCCAGACATCGAGCACATAATCCCCCAGGCAACGAGCATGATGTATTCCCCCTGGGCAGCGAGCATGTAATCCCTCCTGGCAATGAGCATGCAACTACCACTGGCAACGAGCATGTAGTCCCTGTGGCAATGAGCATGCAACCCCCCCCACGGCCATGTCAAGGAGCACGTAAACCCTGCAAAGAAGAATTTAAACCCTGGCATCGAACATGTTATTCCTGACAACGAGCATGTAGGTAAGCGTACTTACTGTATATTCTATAATATGTAAGGGGCATTATCGTGTGTGGAATAATGTGTAATGAGCAATATGGTGTATGATTATAATATGTAATGCATACATGTATACACCATATACATGTGGTATAATGTGTAATTGGTATTTTGGTGCATGGCATAATGTGTAATGGGCATTGCTGTGTGTGGAATAATGTGTAATGGGCATCACAGCATGTGGCATAATGTGTAATAGGTAATTCGGTGTGGGGCGTAATATGTAATTGGCATTACATTATGTGGCGTAATAGGTAACTGGCATTACAGTGTGGGGTGTAATAGGTAATTGGCATTAGTGTGTGGTCTAATAGGTAATTGGCATTACGGTGTGAGGCATAACGTGTAATGAGCATCACAATGTGAGGCGCAACATGTAATGGGCAGTACAGTGTGTGGTATAACATGTAATGGGCATTAGGGCATGGGGTATACTATGTAATGGATGTGTGACATGTAATAGGCATTATGGTGTAAATTTTTGGCTCAAGCCTTCGGCACGTACTGTCACTATTGTCCCTATTTTACCAAAAAATTGTCAAGCCCTGGCATAATGTGTAGTGGGCATTACAGTGTGTGGCATTATGTGAAATGGGCATTACTGTGTGTGGCATTATGTGTAATGGACATTACTGTGCGTGGCATTATGTGGAATGGGCATTACTGTGCGTGGCATTATGTGTAATGGGCATTACAGTGTGTGGCATGTGTAATGGGCATTACAGTTTACATTTTTACAGTGTGCCTGCGGCGCCAACTGACCCTGTTTCTAGTACGTTTGGGTGGAAAAGCCCATGTACATAAATAAGTCACCTTCTATTTAATTTGCATTTATGCCCAGTAGGCGGTGAAGGACACGCCCAGTAGGCAGTAATGTACACGCCCAGTAGGCGTGATGGACACGCCCCTCCAATGGTGCACCCCCTAAGAAAATGGGCTGCGCACACCTATGACTGTGGCCCTCCAGATGTTGTGGAACTACATGTATGCCCTGACAGTTTTGGCATGCTCTTATAGGAAAAAATGTGGCAATGCATGCTGGAACATGTAGTTTCACAACATCTGGAGGGCCACAGTTTGAAGACCCATGCTCTAGACCAGTGGTGGCCAACCTGTGGCTCTTGAGCCTCATGCGGCTCTCCCCCTTGTAAAGTGCGGCTCCTGCTCCCACTGCTGCCCGCCGCCCACCGTCTGTCCCAGTCCCTCCTGCTGCCGGTTCCCTGAATCCCTTCTCCTTCTGAGGGGAGGAGAGCACGCATCGCGTATCTCTCTTACCCCTTACTGTGCATCCTTGTGACTGGGCCGTCCGCCAATCAGAGCTCGTGGGCCAGCAGCCAATCAGGAGCCGGCCAGCGAGCTTTGATTGGTGGGCAGCCCAGTCACAGGGAAGTGAGGGGGAAGGAGACTCACGGTGTGCTGTGCTCTCCTCCCATCGGTGACATGACAGGAGGACTGCAGGGGGACGCCAGACTGTCCTCTCCCCGCCTGGCAGCAGCAGCGGTGAGTGCTGCTGCTGGGAAATTTGCACTGTGGGGCATAGCAGTTTGTGGCACTGTGGAGGCATAGCAGTTTGTGGCACTGTGGGGGCATAGCAGCTTTTTGGCACTGTAGGGGCATACCCGGCACCGTGTGGTGCATACCTGGCACCGTGGGGGGCATATGTGTATCTGGCACTATTGGGGGCATATGTATATATGGAACTGCACTATTGGAGGCATATTTGTATCACACCCACCCAAGGGGTCAAAATAGACTACGCTCCCTTTTTTGGCGCATGCGCCTTTGGTGCGTGCATGATGTCGGCTCTTTAGCTTGACTACCGATATTTTTCGGCTCTTTACCTCTAACCGGTTGGCCACCCCTGCTCTAGACCAAGACATTGTAGATCTAATATACCGTAACTGTATGCTAAATAGAAATGATTATTAGAGCTTATTTAATGTCACGATCAGTGATGAAATTAGTAGGATTTAACAGCAAAACTATAAACTGAAAGATTTGGCAATGGAAAACTTTACACAGAGCAGCTGTCCCAACACTGGAGCAATGTTGAATTGCTCCGGCAATGGTACCCAGTGCTGCAACTTGTAGCAAGTATAATATCAAGTATCTGGGGTTTTATGGGCAAATTAAGCAGCACTTACTGTAAGTAGTTAGCCCTCCAGCTCTCTCCATATCTCAGAATGCTAGGCTATCTGCCTCTGCCAGCTAGGACGCACACAGGCCCTTATTCAGATCTGATCGCAGTACAAATTTGTTCTCAAAATGGACAAAACCATGTGCACTGCAGGTGGGGCAGATCTAACATGTGCAGAGAGAGTTAAATTTGGGTGGGGTGCAGTGTTCCCTCTAAGCTGTGCGTGTGTGTGCGCACACACAACTCGCCAAGCATGCGCACAGACATTACAACAGAGCGCACAAAGCAGCAGTGGTCCCCTTTTTGTAGTCGTGGACTAAATTAATGTATATTTCACCCATTAACTACATTGTGTGCTGTGTTTTGAATGTTTAAATGTTTTGAATGTTTAATATCATTTTGAAGAAAAGTTAACACAAATGCTGATCGTCGTTTTCCAGGTATATATAGAAGTGACGCACAAAAATAAAAATTTCCTTCCAAAGTTGCACAGCCAAAATCTTTTGCCGCACACAGCCTTCGTAAATTAGAGGGAACATTGGTGGGGTGTGTTGAAACTGAAATCTAAATTGCAGTGTAAAATAATTCAGTCAGTATTTACCCTGCACAGAAACAAAATAACTCACACAAATCTAAAGCTGGCCATACATGTACAGATCGATTGTCAGATTGGGCTGGTTAGAACAAAATCCTGGTAGTAGCTGATTGGCAGTTTGGCAGTTTTACAGCATTTCAAAGCAAATGGTCAACTGTCATTTTCTCTCATCCATTACCAGGATTTTATTCCAACCAGCCTAATCTGTTCCAACCAGCCTAATCTGACAATTTGTGTGAGTAATTGTGTTTCTGTGCAGGGTAAATACTGACTGAATTATTTTACACTGCAATTTAGATTTCAGTTTCAACACACCCCACCCAAATTTAACTCTCTCTGCACATGTTACATCTGCCCCACCTGCAGTGCATATGGTATAGTCCATTTTGAGAACAAATTTGTTCTGTGATCAGATCTGAATTATTATGCCACACACAATAAGCCACAATTTACACGGAATAAGTCAATATTCACACAGAATGATCCAAAATGCACATTATGCCAAAATCCACGGGGGAGTTACATGCTCATTGCTAGGTGGAGTCACATGCTTGTTGCTAGGGGACCCTTTTATTATCCACTGTTTTATGAAACAATGTTTACAATTCTGAGCGATTTAGAAAAGTCTGTCTCTACCTCTAAAGGCCCATACACACTTGAAGATTTTCATTTCAAAAGACTTTGCCAAAATCTTTGATAGATATATCTTTCACCAAAGTAGTGCATACACACTGAGCTATTTTCCCCAAAGAGCAAGAGATTTTCAGGAGGCGAAAGACTTTGCTGAAAATCTTTCATTATAAATGGGTTGGGTTTGAATTCCAAGGGATATATATATATATATATATATATATATATATGTATATATATATATATATATATATATATTGGTGGCAGTGGGCATATAAATATATGAACATTGGTGGACAGTGATGGCGGTAATGGATACATCGCTGGCCTGCGCAATAACTAAATATACATTTGTGGGCAGTGTTGGCGCTAATTTATGCATTGCTGGCACAGACCAGCAATGTATACGCTACCGCCAACACTGCCCACCAATGTTTATATATTTATATGCCCACTGCCACCAATGTATATTTATTTAAATGCAAACTGCCCACCTATGTATTTATGTTAATGGCATGTGTGCACTAGACGGGGGGCGCAACTCCCGCCCCCCCCCCCCCCCCCGCGTGCGTGCCCCGGAGCAACTCGGCGGCCATCGCCACATCACCCGCCACCCCGTGGAGCAACGCGACAGCCCTCACCTCTTCACCAGCCCGCCTCCCCCCCAGTGGAGACAGACATGCATCGCCGACCGCATCACCCGCCAGCCCCTTCCCTCCCTAGGAGCGATGCGGCCGTGGCTGCATAATTCCCCTGTGGAGCAATGTGGCGGCTGCATCCCCCCCAGTGGAGCAGGTAAGCGCAAAAGCGCCCCCCTCTGCCTGGGGCGCTCCTGTGCCCTGCACCATCCTTGGCCGTCCCCCATGGAGTCAGATGATGACGCACACAGCTGCCCACCAATGTTTATATGCGCACTGCCACCAATGTATTCATTTAAATGCATCAACAATATATTATAATATTAAATATATATATATATATATAATATATTTTATATCTATCTATATATATATATATATATATATATATTTTATATATATATATATATATATATATATAATATATTTCTGGTGCATTTAAATTAATCTAAACATTGGTGGCCAGGGGGGCGGGGCCAGCAGGGTGCACTGTGTTGCCGGGCAGGGGTCCCCCGATGACGAAACCGGTTGGGCGTGGCCTAAACTGACAACGCTGTGCTTTTGGAGTTCCTCACCACGGAGGTCCTGGCGGCGGCGAAAAGGCTGGTCCCGGCTATTCAAGTCGTTGGTGCACCGTGTTGGATATCACTGTGGCAAGCTGTTTGCTGTTATCTATGATGTATGTGAGCCTGCACTTTTAGTAAAATTTGTTTTACACTTTGCTCATATCTGCGCTTTTTCTCCAATTTCTTTCTATATATATATATATATATATATATATATATATATATATATATATATAGGAAGATGTGGGGGCGGCGGCACTCAAAATAAATACACAGCAGGCAGGTGTCCCGACGTTTCAAGACCACTAGGTCCCTTTATCAAGGTTGCATGTGAAGACAAAGAATTACAAAGAAACACTTACCTAAATAGCCTGTGTCCGTGCGTGGCTCGCGGCGTTCAGCCGGGTGTCGCTTGCCAATGACGTCATCATCTCAGCTGAGGCGCAGCGGGACACGCAGGGATCACCTGGTAACAAAACACCATATGAACATGTTTGCATAATACAACAAGCATAACAAACTGGTTGCAAGGCAACCGGAGCCTGTGAATGAAGATACAATTAAAAAGACACTTAAAGAAACATTTAAAGCAGGGGTGGCCAAACCGGTCCTCGAGATCTACCAACGGTCCACATTTTCCAGGTTACCTAGCTGGTGCACAGCTGCAGTCATTACTAACTGTCACATTTTCAAACATGCTGCATTCATTCCTACTATAGATGCACAGGTTGCCTGGAAAACATGCACCGTTGGTAGATCTTGAGAACAGGTTTGGCCACCCCTGATTTAAAGAAACAGCAGCAAGACAAATGTAGCAGCAAATGGTCGACATTTCAAAGTGACGATCCAACACTAAAAATAGCAAAATAAAAGCCTAAATTGACCAGATGTTAATAGACACAATCTAATAGTGAATATAAATATATAAACTGACTGAAAACTGTCAATCAATAATACCAAAATAATATAAACACAAAATCACATATATCGTAAAAGAGAAATTACAGGAAAACTACAAAAAATGTGACAAGCCCAAATTTTCATTTAGGCCACGGGGGGCCAGCGTGTCTAGATGGTAAATCCATCTGCTTTCTGCACGTAATAGCGCAGCGGACCTGTCGCTTCCTCTTAATGAAGGGGGGACATGGTCAATGATTCTATATCGCAAGGATGTTAAGGGGTGCCTTGCTTCGATGAACCTGCAGTTAACCCAATCTTAATATTAGAGTGATGTGCTGCAGCTCTTTCCTTAAATGCCCTATCTGTTTTCCCTATATAATGGCGGCCACAGGGACAACTGATCATGTAGATAACATATTTTGTGCTACAGGTGACCCTGTGCCTGATTTTTAATTTCTTCCCTGTGAAGGGATGGAAGAAGGAATCTCCCTGCACCATGTAGCTGCAAGTGGTGCAACCACTGCAGCGAAAACACCCTACTTTCGGAGTCCTCAAAAAAGTCGGTTGCTTAGGTAGGGGAAATCTAACATCATTTTTTACAAGGTGGTCTTTTAAATTTTTCCCGCGAGTATAGGCATGCATAATTTTTTTTATCATGCAGGGAGGGTAACTGTGGGTCAGTGGTGACAATGGGCCAGTATTTTTTAGTAATCTGGCACTGTTGGGTGCTCTTGTTGTGAAAGGAGTTAACCCAAATAAGTTTGTCACTAGTACGATCTGTTACTACAGAATTAAGGGCCCGTTCAATGAAATGGGATGATGACTATTGGCATGTAAGATGTTGTTTCTATCGGTGGGTTTTACAAACAATGATGTACTGATGAGCCCATCAGTTAATGTAATTTTCACATCTAAGTAATTTACGCTGGATTGGTCAATGCTGTATGTCAATTTGGCTGGGGAACTAGTCCCATTGTGTTGGTTGATTAGGCTCTCAAGTTCCTCACTAGACCCTACCCAGACCACCAGTAGGTCATCTATGTACCGCAGGTACAGTCTGACTGACCCACTGATGGCCTGGTTCTCTGTGAATAACACCTTGTCAATGGTATACATAAAAGCATTGGCGAACGATGGGGCCACGGAGGACCCCATCGCACACCCCTTCAACTGGAGGTAAAATTTTCCATTAAAGGTAAAATAATTGTGCTTTAATTTCAACGAGAGAAGCTGCATAAAAAATGAAATGGCTGAACCTGTGTAGAGAGGGTTATCAGTAATGAGCAGCAAAGTGGCCTGAAGCCCCAGATCGTGCGGAATGCACGTGTACAGGCTACAAACATCAATCGTGCCCAATTCACAATAAGATGGTAGCCTTTCCAAACCAGACAATTTTTGTATAAGGGCCTTGGTGTCCTTTAGGTATGATGACATACCTTGAATGCACGGCTGCAAAAAGAAATCAAGGTACATAGAGATAGAGTGATACAAAGAACCCCGGGCAGAGATGATGGGTCTGCCCGGGGGATTCTCTAAACTCTTATGTACCTTTGGTAAAAGGTATAGCAAAGGCACAATAGGAAAGGATGTGGACAGAGATTTACGAGTGGATGCAATAATTATATTATCAATCACAGCATTGTCAAGTAACTGGTCCAATTCAACCTTATATAGTATAGTCGGATCGTTCGGTAACAGACTATAAGTTTCTGCATCATGTAACTGACGGTAAGCCTCTTGCACATAATCTGAGGTGTTAAGTATAACAATCGACCCTCCTTTATCCGCAGAACAAATCAAAATGGAAGGGTCATTGCTCAGGGATTTAAGGGCTTGCCATTCACTGGCAGAGAAGTTGGAATGGCTCTGTGTGCGGCTTGAATACAATTCTGCAGTGTCTTTCTCTAACATGCGTCCAAATGTTTTGATAGATAAATTAAGTGAGAAAGGCTCGAACTTCGACTTCTTATGTAAGGACTTCGGCAACAGTTGAGTAGTAGATTCGCTGACAATGGTAGGCTTATCCTTAAAGAACTCCCTAAGTTTTAATTGACGCCCAAGTTTGTACTGCTCAACCTTTGCTTTAAAGGGGTCCATCTTGGAGACTGGCACAAAACTGAGGCCTTTTTCAAGAACCCCCTGTTCAGTGACAGTCAGCTGTCTATTGGACAGATTGAATATTAGTGTTTCGGGTAGCGTTTCGGTTGAAACCGGGTCTTTGCTAACTGCTCTTTTATTTTGACCGCTGCGGCGGGTGTATTTTCTCGGCCGCGTTGACCTGGATTCCTCGGTCGTGCGCCTAAAGGGAGAAGACCTTGGGAGCTAGAGGCCTGTTCCATATCACTCTGTGATGATTGTTCATCTCTTGATGACCCTGTGTCACGTCCTCCTCTCCAACGGCGGGTATTCGGCCGTTTCTTAAACGGGCGCTGAACTTGTCCACCTCCAGTCAGCCATGGATAAACAAGGTGGCGCTCATAATCGGTATCTACCCGATTTTTTTTGTTTTTCTTGTAGGCCGCAATCTCCTTAGTATATTTATCCAATTGCTGTTTAATTTTCTCCATCCAATTGTTGGCCGTATCTAATTGGAGTGGCTCTTTATGAAGGTGTTCGAACGCTGAAATTTTTAAACGTATGGCCGATAATTTGCGGGTCACTTCCTCGATGACAGCAAACATTAGATCAAATGAACATTTATTTATATATATATATATATCTATATATATATATATATATATATATAGATATATATATATATATATATATATATATATATATAATTATTAGTGATATATATATATATATATATATATATATATATATATATATATATATAATTGTGCAAAAACGCTGGCACTCAACTCCAGAAGGAAACTTTTTGCCCGGTGCCTTCAGTGTAAGTACAGGCAATGCTGTCCCATGTACTGTAGATAATAGGAGAAGACTGCGTCACTCGGGACTGGTTCAATAACAAACAACTCATAGCCAGACAATGGTTAAGTTGACTTTTCAGCCCTCAGGCTTTTATCAAAACAGCTAAGCTGTAAGCTGTTTTGATAAAAGCCTGAGGGCTGAAACGTCAACTTAACCATTGTCTGGCTATGAGTTGTTTGTTATTGAACCAGTCCCGAGTGACGCAGTCTTCTCCTATTATATATATATATATATATATATATATATATACAATTGGTCTATCTATAATACTTTAACTGACCCGGATTATACTGGATCACCTAAGTGTCCATCTCCCTGCTTTGCTCCGACCCTCTGGAAAACCCCCTTCTGAAAATCCTGCGTTTGCCCCTGGTCTGGAGGCCAATTCCAGGATCCTGAGAATCCCGGCAAAGAAAAAAATGGCCCAGGATTGACCACTCTAGTGTCAATCTTTTGATTGTCTACCTAGTCATGGGTTCGGTATGATTCCCCAGAAGCCAGGATCCCGGCATGCAGATTATTGACAGCGGGATCCCATCCACTGGAATGCTGACAGAAGGGGGCGCGACGAGGTAGAATACACCCTGTGCAAAGGGATTTTCGCCATTTTATATCTGCATCCTCTTATTGGTAAAATTGAGGGGGTGTGGCCACCAGGAGAGGATGTGGCCACGCACCAGTGAAAAAAATTTAAGGAGAAGGAGCTGCCCCTGCCTCTCTCTCCAGCTCAGCACATGGCACAGAGCAGCATGTGCTGAGCTGAGGAGAGAGACTGTGCTGCGGCGGCAACCTCTCTTCTCTGTTGCCACTGCCCAGCTCCCTGCAATGGGGGAGGGGGAGTGGGACCCAGGCCACTCCAGGGCCGGGTAAATAGTAGCCACCCCTCCCATTCTCGTCGGCACTGCTTCTCTAATAGGCCCCTGATACACTTAGGGCCTGGTTCAGACCCGCTCATTGGGGTGCAAGTATTTGGAGCCCGGCGAGCAGGGAAAAATCCCCCCACTGCTGAGTTCCCTCCCCCTGTGCTCTGCTGCCAATCTGCTGCTGACGTCGGTGTTAAACCCACAAACGCCCATCGCCTATCAATCACCTTGCAAGAGGCCAGTGCCAAGTGAAGGTCTAGCGATCTTACAGGCAAAGAAGGAAAAGGACTGTTTGGGGTAACGCACTGAAATTTTTTTCTTTAAAATATAACTTTTAATGGTTTTTATTTTAATATTCCCTATATCAGAGTAGGGGAACTTACATAAACAGCTGAAATTTTGAAGAAGTTAAAATCACATACAATACATACACAGATACATAGAGTGTGTTCAAAGAAAGAAAATGATTGTGTTTTAAAATTTACACAGATGTCTGTCCCAGAGAAATGTCCATTCTATGTAGCCCTGAAGGAAAAATGAATTTGCTATTGGTGTTATACAACAATAAAGACTCTGATGTTACAACCTGTTGTCTCAATGTTACAGTTTATAGTATAATGCTGTTGACACAGGGCACAGTGGTCAGGGGATGTTACAATGTATTACAGTTAATTTTGGGCTTTGAAATCCTATTCAGCAGAAATATGATCTGTTGGCGCCCTCTTCTGGTCAGTCTAAGTATATCAACTTGACCACAATTACTGTATAATGATTTGTATAGAACGTCCTGATATAGGGAATATTAAAATAAAAACCATTAAAAGTTATATTTTAAAGAAAAAAATTTCAGTGCGTTCCCCCAAACAGTCCTTTTCCTTCTTTGCCTGTAAAATGTATACACCATGCTGTAGGGAACAGCACCCCCGTATCTTATAAGAAAAAATTATTGTGGGGCCTCCTTACCCTGTTTGAATCAGGGACTAACTAATTTACTAGGTTGTGCGAACACTCATTAACTCCTCACGGAGTAGAATCCTATGTGAAGGTCTAGCCATCTCATGGTCCATTTGGTCTTTCGCTAATCTGCAGCAGTAGCGCACACAGGGGGGGTTTTCCGAGTACCCAGAACACACACACATACACACACACACACACACCCCGGCAGACAAATAATGTTTTTAATGGTTTTAAACTCTATGCCGTGGCCCGTGATTATCTCCCAAATAGTGGGTTGTGAGGAAAACAGATAACCTGCCAAAAGAACACACAGCTGCTGCTTTGATTCCTGCGTCATTATATACATATATAAAGTGTAGGATACCAATAATCCAATAAGGGCACTCACCAAAGTATTGTCATGAAATTTTAATGAAGGTACATCACTAAATGATTCTTACGTCATGTATTCTACGTTTCGGCCACTAGTCGGTGGCCTTTGTCAAGACAATGCATCAATAGACGTCCTCGCAGCTCCAGAGTCAGGATATATATATTAATGCTGGGCAGAATAACACGCTATTATCACGTCAATGCAGGGCCGGTGCAAGGCACCGGAGCACCCCAGGTGAGTCGTTGTGGGGGCGCCCCGGTGCCGCGGGGTGGGGGCGGGGGGTACCTGTTGCGCCATCTAGGGAACGGGCAGGGGGGTCCATGCTGGCGTATGACGGGAGCCTGCAGTGGTGTCCTTGCCACGCGGGTACCTGCGGCACTGTGTATAAAGCTGGCGGCGGCGGGGGGTCCCTGCAGTGAATAAGAAATAACTAGCGCTATGCGGCGGCGCAGGAAGCCCTTCTGTTTTGAAGACACTGGCCGCACGCTGATTGGCTGAATCTCAGCCAATCATCGTGCGGCCACTGTTTTCAAACCCGGCAGTGCTTCCCGCGCCGCCGCATAGCCCGGCAATTAGCGCTAGTTATTTCTTATTCACTGCAGGGACCCCCCACCGCCGCCAGCTTTATACACAGCGCCGCAGGTACCCACGCGGCAAGGACACCACTGCAGGCTCCTGTCAGAAGCCCGCATGGACCCCCCTGCCCGCTCCCCAGACGGCGCAGCAGGTACCCCCCTTGCCACCCTCCAGTGTCCAGTGCCCTAGGCAAATGCCTAGACCTGCCTAGTGGTGGCGCCGGCCCTGCGTCAATGCTGCAACACTATAAAGCCGATATGAACACGTTAATGAGCTGGGGGGGGGGTGGGGTAGTGCAACGGAGGTGCAGTGTTTCTGACACATTACAGAAACCCTATGCCCCTTCGAAAATGGCCACAGCCACAGAGAAGACATGCTAGAGGAACTCCTGCACCACTAGCGGCTGTCTCTTTTGCGGCGGCGGACATTTTTGGAGGGGTGCATGGTCTCCAATGATGTCAGAGACTCTGCACCTATGCGGCGCCACTCCTCCCCACAATAAAAACATTTAACTCCCCCTGGTCAATGAGTATTTACCTCCCCCTGGGCAATGAGCATTTACCTCCACCTGGGCATCAAGCATTTAACTCCCCCTGGGCAACAAGCATTTAACTCCCCCCTGGGCAATGAGCATTTACCTCCCCCTGGTCAATGAGCATTTACCTCCCCATGGACAATGAGCATTTACCTACCCCCGGGCAACAAGCATTTAACTCCCCCTGGGCAATGAGCATTTACCTCCCACTGGACAACAAGCATTTACCTTCCCTGGGCAAGAAGCATTTAAACTCCCTATGGCAACGAGCATTGAACCCCTGGCAATGAGAATGTAATCCCCTATGCCAATGAGCATGCAATCCCATTGGCAACAACATGTAGTCCTCCCTGACAACGAGCATGGAACCCCCTATGGCAAGGAGCATGTAATCCCCTGTGGCATTAAGCTTGTAATCCCATTGGCAAAAACATGTAGTCCTCCCCTGGTAATGAGCATGGAACCCCCTATGGCAACAAGCATGTAATCCTCTATGGCAATGAGCATGTAATCCCATTGACAACAACATGTAGTCCTCCCTGGCAACAAGCATGGAACCCCCTATGGCAATGAGCATGTAATCCCCCTTGGCAACAAGCATGTAATTCCTCCTGGCAATGAGCATGGAACCCCTGGAAATGATCATGTATGGAAGCGGCACCAACAATGCGATTAATAGCGTTTAAAAATTGTATTCATTGCCTAGACCATCGGTTGGGATGCAGACAGTCAGTATACTGATGTCGAAATCCCGACTGCTCGACATTTAGGATCCCAACCAACAGGGTCTATTCTCCCTCGTGGGATCCAAGACACCCATAGAGGCAGAATAGAACCTGTGGCGAGCACAGGGAGCCAGGTATATACCGATTACCTCAGTCTCCACCTCTCTCTGGAAGCCCCCCCCCCCCCCTCCTTGCAAATCCTGTGGGCAGGGCTGAGAATTAGCATGGTTCTGAATCAGGCCCTTAGTCATAGAAATGAATGACGGAGCCGTGTGAGTTTGAGTACCGTACAAATATCAATACTCAGGTTATAGAGTGCAGGGGCCTGAACTTCAAACTAGTGGCATAGAAAAGCTGAACAATGAGGACAATAATTCCAAGCAGCCGATCAATAGGCGGCCGAACCTAGGTAGGTAAATATAAAGTGAAAAATTGCGCTAACGCCCTGGGGTGGGTGGGAAACATATAGGAGATAACAAATTGCTGCACAGTGGGGAATATTAATGCTATACTATAGTAATGCACATTCTAAGGACAAGAGTGGTGTATATACACATCTGACCACAATGGGTTAAACATTGCAAACACAGATACAATGCCGGTGTATACATGGAGAATTGGGAATATGTGTAGCCAAGCCCAGAAAACCACAGAGCACTTCTCCTGCAACTTAGGTCAAGTCTCACCCCAGATCAATATCATGCTTGCTGCAGACTGGGCACAATTTAGTCCTGCTTGCTAAGCAGCTTGTAATCGCTACCTAGCAAGCAGGTAAGCCTCGCCCCTCACTCCCTCCAGCTCATACCCCTGCCCCTCCCTCCCTCTAGCTCATACACCTACCCCTAACTCCCTCCAGCTCATACCCCTGCCCCCACTCCTTGCAGCTCATACCCCTGTCCCTAACTCCCTCCAGCTCATACCCCTGCCCCTCACTCCCTGCATCTCATATCCCTGCCCCTCACTCCCTCCATCTCATACCCCTGCTCCTCCCTCCCTCCATCTCATACCCCTGCACTTCACTCCCTCCATCTCATACCCCTGCACCTCACCCCCTCCATCTCATACCCCTGCACCTCACTCCCTCTGTGAAATCTATCACAGGGTTTCACAGGTAAGTATTTCTGTCTTTCTCTTTAGGTGTTCAGTATTCCACGTGGAGGCAATTTCTTTTCAATATTAAACAATTTATTATTCACAGCACGGGCATTATGCAAATCAGTATTTTACATTCAATATATTCAGTTGTTACCACATAAATAACAACAAGCGTTAACAATTTTTATTATGCCGGAACAGCGAAAACAGTCCTTCAATGGATTCCTCCGCCACTGTGCTCCAGTTCACTCTAAATAAATACAACACTATTCCTACCTTATATGCTACAAAGGAAACAAATTATTATACTGTACATTCGCTTACAATGCATACGGAAATGTTACAATGCAAAAACAATTCATATCTGGTACCATTTCTAAGAGGCATCTACTTTACCAGGAACTATAGCGTATCATTATTGCGCAATAATGGATTCATTTTACCCTTAGTGTCTATGACGTAACTGCAGTTACTCTTTAATAAAGCGCTTCCTTATAGAACTGTTCCTTTTCCCTTTTAAGGGACCAAAGTCTACGCTGTAGGATAATCCCTAGGGTAATTGTAATCCACTAGCAAAGCTACTTGAAAAGGGAATTCCTCATTAACGGTTCCTGCAGCTGCTGGGTATGTATTGAGATCGCAATACTGAATTAATTTCCACTGCTGCCTGTAGTCTTGTTTCTAGTCACATTCTCCAAATGAACTTCAACCTTTTCAATACTGAAGGAAATGTTTTCCTAACTCAGGGGAGATGTTGGGCAGTTTTACTCAAAGTTATTTATTTTCCTTAATACATAAAGGACAATGGGGCAGATGTATCATTAAGCTTGTTACGTTTGTGAAATAACGAGTCCCGCTTCTCCTGCATAACGAGGAGAAGCGGGCACTCGTTATGGGGAGATGTATTAACATCCCCCAAGCCGATAAGGAGAGCCGTTATGCCCAGCGTTAACGGCTCTCCTTTTCGGCTCCCTCGCCGCCCCGCACATGCGCACTCCCCGTCGCCCCCCCTGCCCGGCTTACTGGGCATGCGCGAGATCTCGCAAAAACCGCGAGATCTCCAGCGCAGCCCAAGCCAGACGCAGGGCTAGCGTTGTCCCCATAGTGGGGGATAGGACAACGCTAGCCCTGAGCTGGCGAAGCGGCCGGGGCGAATTAACGCCTTGAAGGCTGTTAATACATCGCCCCGGACGTTAATCCCTGGGGGGGATTGCAGGGACAGCCCCGCCGAGCGTAACTCGGCGGGCTGTCACTAGCGCACGTTAGGTGCGCTAGTAATACATTAGGGACAGACGTAATCCCCCCCAGTTAACCAGCGTTAAGTGCATTTTTGCACTTAACGCTGGTTAATACATCTGCCCCAATGTGATCTCCACGGGAAGGAGTTAACTTGGCCGAAAGAGGGGCAATAAATTAACGTGTCTCTGCTTTCTCCCTTCTCTGTTAAATAAATAAATAAAGTTCAGTTGCTCTTTCTCTCTCTCCCTTTTGCTGTCTGCTTGCTTTCCAAGGGTTAACACTAGCTGCATGGACTTGGTTATTACTTATATTCATAACTTTTAGTTTCGCTGATGCAAGGATTAATCTTCTTTTCCTAACACTGTACTGTATAACGCAGTAGTTATTACCAAGTCCTTTCTTAGTCTGTGTTTGCCTTATTATTGAGCAGTTAGAGAAGGTTTAACATGGCAGCTTATTTGAGAATATGCTGCTCCCATACACACAGCGCTGACTGTACTGCTCTAGAATCATGGCTGAATAAACCTGGCTATGCTGATATCTGTCCCTTCATTTGCAGTAGCGCACGCAGGGGGGGTTTCTGAGTACAGGAATCTAAGGGAATTCTTTCCAAGGCTACAAGAATTTTAAAAATCGGCCCTGGGGAACCGGAGATATCTGACTTCAAAGGAGTGGTCCCCATCCAAGCCAGTTAATTGCTCTTCCCAGTCAGATAATTCAGGTTCTGTCTGACTTAGAGTTTTTCTAATGGGCCCTACACACATACCGATGTGTGCAGGGCTACCTAGCTATGCTAGGTCGGGCTGTGCTGCGCCGCTATAGCCTAGCACACAGAGCTGACAGCCCACACACAGAGCGAGCTGTCAGCTCTGTGTGCTAAGCGAGCGGACAGCACCAGTGTTCTCCGGTGGGAGAACACTGCCGATGCCGAGATTGATGGACACTGTCCATCAATCTCGGCCACCGATAAAGACGCGCGGGGACGCGCACGGATGCCGATACAGCCCCCACACATACACCGATGTGAGGGCATTTGCTAAGCGACTTTGCAAAACTAAGCAAAATCGCTTAGAAAATGCCTTAATATCGGCATGTGTGTAGGCCATATAAGGGTATATTCTTGTCTCTACTGTTCCCAGAACCAGAGATATCAGCCTTCCAGCAGCTGGTTACTGCTCCAGCTCCACACACCTGGTATGTAGTTTTATATGCTCCTTGGCAGATTGCTCTGCCTCCTGAACTCTGATCCCCTAGTCCCCAATACCATTTGGTAGGTGGGATTCTCTAAATTTTAATTCCATTAAAAGCTAAGAAATCTAGTTCCAGAAACTGGAGATATCTGCAGTCAAGCAAGCTGTCCTCCCACCAGAAAAATATGAATAATAAGCCCACTCCACTATACACCCCTCCTCTGCGTATTAAACATCCTCTACCACCCTGGAAATTATGCACCAGGGCCCCTTCATTCAGCCCAATGCCCCCTTTTCCCACCCCATCTCCCACCATCTGTGCAGTAAAGGGGTAATTCGTGGAAATTACTGATCCAGGCCCTACATGCTAAGCGGTTAATATAATACTCCTTACCACCTGCGGGACATCAAAGCTTCCGCTCATAGCACCCCCTACCCCTACCGCTGGAGGATCGGTAGGGGCCCCAATACATTGCTATGCCCAGTGGTCTACACTATTGTTAAATAAATATATATATATATATATATATATATATATAATTATTATTATTTATATACATTTGGTCTATCTATAATACTTTAACTGACTCAGCATATACTGGGTCACCTAAGTGTCCATCTCCGTGCTTTGCTTTGCCCCTCTCTGGAAACCCCCTTCTGAAAATCCTGCGTTTGCCACTGATTTGTATAACGATTTGGGAATGACAGGCTGTGCTAGAGTTTAACACACTATGACCTGTATTGGTGCTGGAGGAAGTCGCTCCCTAAATGGTGCTGGACCTGACAGGGGCTTTCCTGGGATGGTGATCAGCTGTCCTGTGGTTTGAGAGACTCACCACTCTCCTTGTTCCGCCTCACTGCTTCCACTTGTAATGGCGCCGCCCAATGAATGATGCGGCTCACTCTGGCCTTCAGCTACGGATGCCACCCCCTGACTGATGCCGCGCCTGCCCGGACCTCACTCTCATCGTCACGGCCGGGTTCTTCTCATGTCTGTCAGGCTGCTGCTTCACTGTAATGGCCCCGCCCCTCTGGAGATGCGGCCTGCCTCCATAACCTCGCCGCCGGGATCTTCGATCAAGTGCACGGCGGAGGTCTCCCCGCCTGTCACAGGAGCCTCCGCACAGATGCTGGACATGCTGCGTAGCTCTGCACTATCTTTTCTTCTTTGTCACAGTGCGCCACACCAGTAACAGCTTTTTCTATTTATAAACTCTGCTTAGGCGGGTTACCATGGGGCTCACGCTGAGCGCGAGCACCCCAACATTATTTAATTTCATGTTAACTGCCGAACGGGGTATTTGAGTTTGCCCTGTAATTTGTCTCTGTATCTCGGCAGCCCAGTCCAATTCCTTCTGAGGGATATGTGGTGTAAAAATAAAATAATAAAGGTATTTCTTTTCATAAAAGTCTGTCTTGCCTTCTTTGAAGGCATCTATACTGCTCCTCACTCCCTCCAGCTCATACCTCTGCTCCTCACTCCCTCCATCTCATACCCCTGCTCCTCACTCCCTCCATCTCATACCCCTGCCCCTCACTCCCTGCAGCTCATACCCCTGCCCCTCACTCCCTCCATCTCATACCCCTGCCCCTCACTACCTCCATCTCATACCCCTGCCCCTCACTTCCTCCATCTCATACCCCTGCTCCTCACTCCCTCCAGCTCATACCCCTGCACCTCACTTCCTCCATCTCATACCCCTGCACCTCCCTCCCTCCATCTCATACCCCTGCGCCTCACTTCCTCCATCTCATACCCCTGCCTCTCATTACCTCCAGCTCATACCCCTGCACCTGACTCCCTCCATCTCATACCCCTGCACCTCCCTCCCTCCATCTCATACCCCTGCGCCTCACTTCCTCCATCTCATACCCCTGCCTCTCATTACCTCCAGCTCATACCCCTGCACCTCACTCCCTCCAACTCATACCCCTGCTTCTCACTCCCTCCATCTCATACCCCTGCACCTCCCTCCCTGCAGCTCATACCCCTGCACCTCCCTCCCTCCATCTCATACCCCTGCACCTCCCTCCCTCCATCTCATACCCCTGCGCCTCACTTCCTCCATCTCATACCCCTGCACCTCCCTCCCTCCATCTCATACCCCTGCGCCTCACTTCCTCCATCTCATACCCCTGCCTCTCATTACCTCCAGCTCATACCCCTGCACCTCCCTCCCTCCATCTCATACCCCTGCGCCTCACTTCCTCCATCTCATACCCCTGCCTCTCATTACCTCCAGCTCATACCCCTGCACCTCACTCCCTCCAACTCATACCCCTGCTTCTCACTCCCTCCATCTCATACCCCTGCACCTCCCTCCCTCCAACTCATACCCCTGCACCTCCCTCCCTCCATCTCATACCCCTGCACCTCCCTCCCTCCATCTCATACCCCTGCGCCTCACTTCCTCCATCTCATACCCCTGCACCTCCCTCCCTCCATCTCATACCCCTGCGCCTCACTTCCTCCATCTCATACCCCTGCCTCTCATTACCTCCAGCTCATACCCCTGCACCTGACTCCCTCCATCTCATACCCCTGCACCTCCCTCCCTCCATCTCATACCCCTGCGCCTCACTTCCTCCATCTCATACCCCTGCCTCTCATTACCTCCAGCTCATACCCCTGCACCTCACTCCCTCCAACTCATACCCCTGCTTCTCACTCCCTCCAGCTCATACCCATGCTCCTCACTCCCTCCAGCTCATACCCCTGCTCCTCACTTCCTCCAGCTCATACCCCTGCTCCTCACTCCCTCCAGCTCATACCCCTATGCCTCACTACCTCCAGCTTATACCCCTGTGCCTCCCTCAATCCAGCACAGTGCGGGGAATACAACGGCCACCAGCCCTCACCAACTACCAGCCATTCCTGCACTGCCAGCCCACCCAGCACTACACCAACGCATACCCTCCAACATCTGCAGGTTAGAAATCGGTACACATTCGGGAAGGGGGCGTGGCCAACAGAAAGAGGGCGTTGCCATAAGTAAAGGGGGCGTGGCCACGCCCCCTTTCCGAATATGTACAGGACAGTGAACTACAGTATAACTGCATTTCAAACATTTTTATTTTATGTATTATGTGCCCAGCACAGTACATTTAACTGGGCACATACAGCCTCCACAGACACAGCCTGACCTGAGGGTGCTGGTCTGCGAGAAGACACAGTTGCCGATCGCATTGCCCGCTAGTGAGACAGCGCAGCCCGGAGCACCATGCCGGCAGGCCCCAGCGGAGAAAGCGCCAGGACACAGGCACAAAACGGCTGGAGGGAGACTTCACCGGGTCGCTGCTGCAGGTATAGGATATATTCCCCTGGGCAGTGGGCACAGATACAGCCTGACCCAAAGGTGCTGGTCTGCGACAGCTCTAATGTGCTGCTCTTTTGGGTATGCCTGTATGGCATACCCAAAAGAGCAGCAGACTAGAGCCGCCGCAGACCAGCACCGTCAGCACACATACATTTGGCTGCTGAGCTCCCTCATCTCCCGCGGTCCTGCCACAGGCAGCTGCGTCCAGATTGGAATATGCTCCGCCCTCCACCAGCGTCTCTCAGCCTGGGACGGAGTCCGCTGGCCGCCTGATGACTTGATGTGCCGCAATGCACCCTGGGACCTACCGCAATGCACCCCTGGGAACGGGTGCAGAAGCCCCAGGATAGGAAGAATACATTCTTATTTTCATCTGTGCCGATTCCCATCGCCTGTCAAGGGGGAAGGGAGCGAGGAGCCACCCAAAGCCTTCAAAAACCGGTACATTCGGTACACTTTGATTTAGTCGGTACAGACCGTTAAAAAACGGTACTGTACCGGCTAAATCGGTACAGTTGGAGGGTATGCCAACGTCAGCCCAAGCTGCACAAGGAAGGACATAGTTGCCTGGAGCAGAACGGCCGCCAGCATAACACCAACCCCAATCCGCCCCCAAACTGTCAGATCACCAAGAGGTGGGGACAGCCTAGAACAATACAGGGACCTTTATTATGCACAAAAAAAGAGCTGTAACATTATTTGTTTCTTTACAGGTGCCTCTACCGTTTATTTGATCTACTTTTAGTACACTTTTTTTATATTTTATTTCATTTTTATATATATTTTTTATTTTATTTCATATTTTACACATTCTTCTATTTGTTTCTGCTCTACCTCACTTATCTAATGCTCAGTGCCCCTATTTAGCAGTTATGATATACTGTAACTAGAGACGCGGACAGCAACAATGGCATTACGAATGTGGCAGCTGCACTAGCCAATAAGGAGCCGGGACTTGTGTAGGGCAGCCAATGAAGAGCCACAGCCATATTTGTAATACTGGTAGCGCTGTTCTCGACCCTAGTTACATCATGATGCTACTTGCCGATAGACTATACTGCTGCCATGCAGGCCCGCAAGCTGTGCATAACAAGGATCAGTGGTGAACTCTGCCCAAACACAACACATTGAGGTCTGCCGATATCACGTTTTTGTGAATGGTGATATTTGCCAAGTCAAAGTGAAGAAAGGGAGATGCTATACTGTGTTTACAAGACTTTTCTGGATATTGAGCCTAAATAGGCTTAAAAACTTTACAATGCTGGGTGAGATTTATAGTATTTCGAGGAGTACCATGTACCCCATATACCATAACATTTACTAATTAACTTTCTTGACAAAACCGTGTACCTCTCGTGCTCTATAGTGCACTTTACTAAATTGATCCACTCCCGGATTACCAGCCCACTTTGCGCCATCCATTAGCGAGCAATGATCACTTTGGCGATGGCGCATAGATTTATAGCAAATTGTCTCTGCTATAATGGCATCAGATTGCTTGGCCAGACCCCAAGAACATACCCTAAAGGTTGTAGACTTTGGCCTGGAACTCCCATGGTTGCAGGGCCGGTGCAAGGTTTTTGGGCACCCTAGGCAAAACTTCTGCCTACTGCGCCACCCACCCCCTCCGCACCAGTTACCCACTTTTGGTGGTAACATCTATTGTGAATAACACAGGATAATACATGAGGTGGCACTCGCATTGGCTTCATCAAAGTGTCTATTTACGTCTGATGTTTTGGTTTAATGAATGACTGAAATCCCAGACTACTGTATGATACAGAAGTTGTGTTGTTGAAACCCGTGTGAGCACCACCTCACTATGGGCCTAATTCAGACCTGTTATCAAATCTCAGAAAATTGCAGATTGCAATTTTCGGAGATCAGCACAAATACGATTTAAGTACCAGGGGTGGCAATAACCTGTTGTGGGCAGTGATGGACCTTTGGGGGCGGGCCCGAGCGTTTCAGTTAGTGTGTTTATACAATCAACTGCATCTCTCTTTCCATCCATCCAACCTGAACCCAAGTCCAGCTGTCTTGGGTGCCCTTCTATTTGAAGAGAACCTCTAGTGGTGGTAGCTGCAGGGGGCTGCCCAGTACAGGACAAGCCCACCCACCTGGCACATCGCTAAAGTACGAGCGCTTTGGCCCACAATGAAGCAATTGCACATCACTGAATGCCCCCTGACCATTTTCTGGGTCGTAGCATGTGTGTGATGTCATGCAGCCTCTGGGGCCCTTCACAGAGGTGGGATTCAGCCGGTTCGCACCGGTTCTGCAGAACCGATACCTAATACACGATCGGTACTGCAGAACCGGTGGCTAAGGAGCGCTGACAAGGTACTTGAAGTAGCTGTGACAGCCGGGCAGCTCTATATACTGAAAGCAGGTCCGCCACCGTCCGTGGCTATTTTGAATGCTACTGCAGCTGCTGGACCGCGAGCCAACAGGAGCTCGCGGTTCGGCAGCCAATAAGGAGAGGCAATGGGGGCTTCTTATTGGCTGCCGGCCGCGAGCTCCTACTGCCTCTCGGTCCAGCGGGAGAATTCAAAAAAGCTGCGGCCCGCAATGTTCCCTCTAATTTTACGAAGGCTGTGTGCGGCAAAAGATTTTGGCTGTGCAACTTTTGAAGGAAATTTAAATTTTTGTGCGTCACTTATATATAACTGGAAAATTACGTTCAGCATTTGTGTTAACTTGACTTCAAAATGATATTAAACATTTAAACATTCACAACACAGCACACAATGCAGTTAATGGGTGAAACACACATTAATTGAGTCCACAACTACAAAAAAGGGACCACTGCTGCTTTGTGCGCTCTGTTGTAATGCCTGTGCACACGCTCGTCGAGTTGTGTGCGCGCGCACATGCGCACAGCTTAGAGGGAACACTGGCTGCAGCCCTGCTTTCAGTTCAGTATACAGCCGGGCAGCATGCACCTCTCTGCCCGGCTGTCACAGCGCCTCTCCTCTCTATTAGCTGAGCGCTCCATGCAGAGGCGTAACTAGACATTCATAGGCCCCATAGCAAAAGTTTGTATGGGCCCCCTATTTAGCAACTGTTGGTAATAAATGAATATAGCACATATACCTTAGACTGTAAATATGGGCCCCCTTCAGCTCTGGGCCCCATAGCAGTTGCACCCCTTGCACCAATGGTAGTTACGCCTTTGGCTCCATGGTGGCTCTGTGACACTCTCCAAGATGCTCTCTATCTCTGACACACTCTCTCTCCCTCCCTGAGGGGGGCACCTTCCAAAACTTTTTCTATGGGGCCCAACAAGTTATAGTTACGCCCCTGGCAACCAGCATGTATTCCCCCTTGGCAACGAGCATGAAGCCCCCTTGGCATCCAGCATGAAGCCCCTGGCATCCAGCATGAAGCCCCTGGCATCGACAACACCCCCCTAGCAATGAGCATGTAGGTAAGTGGCACATGTTTCAAAAATGTAATGGGCATCATGGTGTGCGGCAAAATGTGTAACTGGCATCACGGTGTGTAGCACAATGTGTAATGGGCATTACGGTGTGTGGCCTTATGTGTTATTGGCATTATGGCATGTGGCTTTATGTGCAAAGGGCATTAGGACATATAACCTGTTGTTAATTTATTTGAATTCCCACCACTGCATATGTACATTTATACACACACACATAATATTATTATTATTATTATTATAATTTTATTTATAAGGCGCCACAAGTGTTTCGCAGCGCCGTACAAAGGAACAATACAGGGAGACAAAACTTGGCATAACATTGAATAAATAACAAAAATACAGTATAATATATGTGTACACATACCCTACACACACATCTATATATACCGTATATTCAGGGGAACGGTTTTATGTTGGGGGGCCAAGATATAATCTTAATTTGCCCCCCCCCCCCTCCCATCTCCCAGAGAGAATGGTGGGAGATAGTGTGATGCTTTACTAGGTTCAATAGGTAAGTATATTTTCCTTACAGGTATCTTTCTCTTCTTTACAGGATATAGGGATCTTTATCCAGCTATTATACAATACGATACTGATGTCCACAGGTTAGCAAAAGACTAAGCAATTTATTTATTAACACAGGAGTTGTTCTCAAAACTCACAGCAGCATTGACATATACAGTAAATATAACAACAGTGACAATTCAGGTTTTATTATACTGGAACAGAAGTCTGCTATCTGCTTCCAATCACTTTCCTCTGCAGGCACGCTTAAATAAAACAGGTTCATCGATCCTACCTTTAGTTTCTAGAACCAATACACCAGTTGTTACTTGTACAAAACAATTGCATACCAGAATACAATGACTGGCTTTTAATATAACTGTCATATGATTATTATTATTGCGCAATAATATAAGATTAAACCAGTATACGCTAGCGTATATACCTTTAAAAAAAATGTAAGCGCTTATATGTTTATTTTCAGTTTCTAGGTGTATAAAAAAAGTCCAAAGCCTATTCAGAGCTGACGAGTCCACCCTAAGCAGTCTAATGTACGTTTCATTCCTCTGAATTAGCACTTTGAAACAAAGTATTTGTAATCCACAAAGTAAAGTGTAAGATGAAGTAGTAACTTTTGCAGATTGAGCTTTTGTATCCACTCAATCGTCCCTTAGAGGTTAAGCCTGTCTTCCTGCTGACTACTTTCTGATACCCCTTTCACACCCCCTCCCATCTCCCAGAGAGAATGGTGGGAGATAGGGGGGTTATTCTGATCGTAGCGGCCAAACGTGCGTACGTTCGCTATTAACGTACGCTAGCCGTACGCGGCCGTTGGGGTTAAGTCCACCCACAACTCAGCCGCATACGTACGGGCATAAACAACGTAGAAGGGGAGTGGCGTACAAATGAGCGTACGCCAACGTACACGGACGGGCCAGCCCTTACACTCCGACAACTGGCGTACAATTGAGCGTACACCACCGTTTACGGACGTCTCTCGGCCGTCTTCCCACCGACTTCTTGCGGCTATCTGAGCGTACGCCAGCTTGCACGGACGGGTCCCTATTGTTTTCAATAGAAAAGTCAGCTTATGTCACCGCTCGTGAGAGTGAGCGTACGTCCGTGTACGCTGACATACCCTTCATATATATGGACCTGCAAATCTTGCCTTTCAACTATAATTATGCAAATTAATTAATTGATTGAATTAATTAATGTGCAAAATAGTGGCCATGGGCTTAAAACATTGCTGAAACATCCTTTGTAGGTGTTAGATGTGGTTTATGTTATTGTATAATAAATACAAAACCTATGTTTGTATTACAGTGAACACGTTGACACATGTCGACTTGTGTAGATTGAGTGTGCTACTGTGTAAAGTCTATGAAAGCACGTAGTGAATGTGTCGAACTGTTTAACAAATACCTACCTTAGCATATATAAGCAGGCAGGGGCTGGCTGGCAACTTTTAGCCTAGGGGGCAAGTCCAGAGCACTGGCCCATAATCAGCCAAGTGACCGTCGGAAGGAATGCTTTTGCGCGCCGTAGGCGCGCCGAAAAATTAGGGGCATGGCCTATCATAAGGGGCGTTGCCTGTACCATGATTGTATTGTGTACCTGCAGATTGCACATTTTAGCGAACCTTGTAATACCCATTACACATAAAGCCACATGCCGTAATGCCAATTACACATTATGCTGAACACCATGATGCCAGTTACACATTACGCCCAACACTGCGATGCTAATTACTCAATACACCGCACACTGTGATGCTAATTACACATTATGCTGCACACCTTGATGCCCATTACACCCCATACTGTGATGGCAATTACCCAATGCTCCCCACACCGTAATGTCCATTACGCCCCATACCATGATGCCCATTACACCGCACAATGTGATGTCCACAGTGCCAGATATGCCCCCACAGTGCAAGATATTCCGCCACAGTACCAAATACACATATGCCCCCACAGTGCCAGACACAAATGCTGCCACAGTGCCAGATATTCTGCCACAGTGCCAAATACGCATATTCCTCCACAGTGCCAGATATGCCCCCAGAGTGCCAGAGACACATATGCCCCCACAGTGCCAAAGACACATATGCCCCCACAGTGCCAGAGACACATATGCCCCCACAGTGCCAAATACACATATGCCCCCACAGTGCCAGACACATATGCCCCCACAGTGCCAGATACACATATGTCCCCACAGTGCCAGATACACATATGCCCCCACAGTGCCAGATACACATATGCCCCCACAGTGCCAGATATGCCCCCACAGTGCCAAATACACATATGCCCCACAGTGCCAGATACACATATGCCCCCACAGTGCCAAATACACATATGCCCCCACAGTGCCAGATACACATATGCCCCCACAGTGCCAAATACACATATGCCCCACTGTGCCAGATACACATATGCCCCCACAGTGCCAAATACATATATGCCCCCACAGTGCCAGATATGCCCCCCACAGTGCCAGATACACATATGCCCCCACACAGTGCCAGATATGCCCCCACACAGTGCCAGATATGCCCCCACACAGTGCCAGATATGCCCCCACACAGTGCCAGATATGCCCCCACACAGTGACAGAAACACATATGCTGGGGTGAAGGAGGGGGGGGAGAGCGCTTACCCACTCGCTAGCTGCGGGCCGTGCTGCGGCTGGATCAGCTTCTCCAGCCCTCCTGCGCTGGCCGCGGCTTCCAGAACACGGCCACGGCTACAGGAAAATGGCCGCCGGCCTCCTGCACTGAGAACATGTCCTCAGTGCAGGGGGCCGGCGGCCATTTTCCTGTAGCCGCGGCCGTGTTCTGTAAGCCGCGGCCAGTGCAGGAGGGCTGGAGAAGCTGATCCAGCCGCAGCCCGGCCCGCAGCCAGTGGGTGGGTAAGCGGCCCGGGGGGCATATGGCACTCTGCCCCCCGGCCCAGCCCGCCCCTGTAAGCAGGTCTTACAAAGATTCTTACCTTAAATTAAACAAACCTTTAAATGTAGAGAAGTATAGAAAGATAACCTTCCAATGTGTTAGAGTGCTGTGTGTGGCTTGCAGGTAGTGAATTCATGGTTTTGACTTAATAGACTGCAGCATTGCTTATTACATTCAGGTGTATGTGTTTGAGTAGTAATCCGCGTAAATTAGCTAACCCAGGCGCACGCTGGCATGCGGTATCTGTAGGGGTGGTTTGAGATGGCGGTTGGCGGACGCCTGTTTTGTGTCCGAAATGAACGGTGCTTTAGTCGATCGTGCGGTAGTAGCACCGCTCATTTTTGGTGCACACCCCCGTGTACGCCCATATTTACGCCCATTTTCCCTCATTATTTCGGCCGCTCCCCTCAACACGCCCCTATGCCGCCCCCAATACCCGTACACTCGCGTACAGGTTTTTTCGCACGTAGAGACCCGTCCGTAAGCGTTGGTGAGTGGTCGCGCCTGCGCATTAGCGAATGTACGCATGCGCAGATCATAAAAAATCCCGGGACGTCCGCGTACGGCCCGGCCGCTCCAACCAGAATAAGGCCCATAGTGTGATGCTTTACTAGGTTCAATAGGTTAGTATATTTTCCTTACAGGTATCTTTCTCTTCTTTACAGGATATAGGTGTCACATCTGAAGTAGCACCAGCTGGAGAATATCGTAAGCTTGGTGCCTTGACATATGGAGGTTGCATCCACGACAGAATAGAGAAAACAATAAGAGTAAAATATAATGGGTTTAATGAGAATATTGCAAACAGTGATGATGATGATATAAATAGTATATGGCAGATATGCAAATATAAAGTCAATTGTCCAGTAAGTTATTGTAATAAATGATGAAGCTTAGTCCTTAAAGAATATTGCAATATAATTGAAGAGTGGTACTTGAATAAAAGTCTTTAGGTTGTAGAAGGAATTGAAGATTGGATGGGTTGGAGAACGAATGAAGATTGTATTGCAAATTGGAAGATTGGATGAATGATTGAAGATTGATATATTGGATGATTGGTTAAAGATTGAGAGATTGGATGATTGTTTGAAGATTGAGAGATTGGATGAAGATTGAGAGATTGGAGTATTGAATGATTGGAGAATTGGATGATTGTTTGAAGAATGGAGGATTGGATGATTGGAGAATTGGATGGTTGTTTGAAGAATGGAGGATTGGATGATTGGAGAATTGGATGGTTGTTTGAAGAATGGAGGATTGGATAAATGGAGGATTGGATGGTTGTTTAAAGATTGGATGATTGGAGAATTGGATGGTTGTTTGAAGAATATTGGTAAATGAAGAATGATGAAGAAGAGTTGTCCTTTGCTGAGTGAGACCGTGGCTGCTGCCAGAGGTAACCGTCGGGAGTGTAGCAAGGTGAGACCCCTTAGAGAGCCTGACCTTGCATGTCCACATTGGCGGTAAGCAGAGTCCGATGGTACGTGAAGCAGTGAACAGCCAGCAGGATCTTCTCCGGGAGAAGCTTGGGTTGTAGTGAGGACTACAGAGCCAGGTTGGAGCGAGTACGCTCAGGAGCGTAGAGAGTACTACAGAGCCAGATGGGAGCAATGATGCTGCAGGGTGGACATCATTGTACTGACTGCCGGACTAGCCTGAGCAGTCAGTACTTACCAGGTGAACTGTGCCGGGATTGGTCAGGCAATCAGGGAGTGAGGCGGAGCTGTGCAGGAGTGGCTGGGGAAACCAGGAAGATGGCGCCCGCCACAGAGGGCGACAGATACTAGCCGGCCCTGAGGATACGCAGCTGCGCAAGCACCGGCCTTTACACAGATGCTGACCAGGCACAAACACACATGGCGGCATGCTACACATATCCTGCATGACACCGGAGCACAACACGCCGGTGTCACTACGCGGTGACAACGCGACCATATGTACCCCTATGAAGCCAGAGACATGAGCAGAAGTGAGCGCCATGGTTTTAGTGTACCCAGAGGGTCAGGACCTGGGTAGAAATCCTGTGATGTTCATTACGGGATATTCTTTCAAGACCCTTTCACACTGAGCTAAATCCCGGGTTGATGCGCGTTCATGTGCAAAAAACCCAGGATATTTTTGCAAGTGTGAAAGGGGTATTACTTGAATGTTGAACTTAATAAACTAACAATCATATAATGATTCAGCTGCGCTATTCTGACAGGATTGCTGCAATAGGAGATTAAATATTTACAGTCTCGGAAAACCCAAGCAGTTTAACAGACTGAGTTTATTGTCCCATTATCAAGACTGCAGTTAACACTGTCCTTGATAATAAACTTGTCCTCCAAAGATGCTGAATATCACTCTGCCAGTTTAACACAATGGAACTTGCTATTAACTGCTGATATACTGCTCCCTTACTATGAGCTTTGCTGCTAGACCAGTAGCGCACGCAGGGGGATTGAAAGCTGAGGGTCCCCTCTTTCCATGGGTACAATAATTTTAAAAATCGGCCCTTGGGAACCGGAGATATCTGACTTCAAAGCAGTGGTCCCCATCCAAGCCTGTTAATTGCTCTTCCCAGTCAGATATTTCAGGTTCTGTCTGACTTAGAGTTTTTCTGAGGGAACATTCCAAAAGCTGAGACTCTCTTCCTTTGATGGACACTAGTAGCTTGTCTCTACTTTTCCCAGAACCAGAGATATCAGCCTTCCAGCAGCTGGTTACTGCTCCAGCTCCACACACCTGGTATGTAGTTTTATATACTCGTTGGCAGATTGCTCTGCCTCCTGAACTCTGATCCCCTAGTCCCCAATACCATTTGGTAGGTGGGATTCTCTAGTTTTTAATTCCATTAAAATCTAAGAAATCTATTTTCGGGAACTGGAGATATCTGCAGTCAAGCAAGCTGTCCTCTCACCAGAAAATTATGAATAATAAGCCCACTCCACTATATATTTATTATTATTATTATTATTATTTATATACATTTGGTCTATCTATAATACTATAACTGACCCGGCTTTGCTCCGCCCCCCCTGGAAACCCCCTTCTGAAAATCCTGCGTTTGCCCCTGTAGACAGCTATAATTGATATGGATATGTCAGCTGTATCCGCTGTATAACACTGAAGTACTGATGTGCAGCTCCTAATGTCCACAATGCTTTAAGGAAACTCTGTATTGAATACTGTAAATTACACTTGAGATGAGATCTATGTTGGCTCTTTGCTTGGTTTACTTGTTGTGCAATTTTATCTACTAATATTATAACATTATTTTAGGTAGCCCAAATTCAACTTGCAGTTGGGAAAAGGATTTCAATTCCTTATTCACATATATCTGTCCAATAGATGTGATTCCATATTGTCCCCAAATCTTCCCACCCTGATGTATATTCAGTTTCTTAAGGGAGGCTATGGAGAATATATAGGTATCCGGATCCTATGCCTCATACTCCATTTCCCTGCATACTCACTTCCATATGTTCCTAGCTTGTTTAATATGCGGGGGTGCCTCTGGTGTCCCTCTTTCATCAGAAATGCCTATATTGGGGAGTGACCAGGAGCTGCACTACCAATAAACCTGACAAGTTCCACCGTGTACTTCTCTTCCTTAATCCACCCACCTGTATGAACCAGTTGTGCGGCGTAGTAATATAGCTTAAAATTAGGCATTGCAACTCACCCTCTATTACGTTCTCTAGTTAAGATCGACCATCTTTCTAAATACCTCCTCCATAAGAAGGATGGGTGCCTGCTGGAATATCAGACAGAAAAGGAATGGTCTCACTTGCGCTATAAGAAAATGTCCGAATGGAGTATTTGGACATTTTCTTATAGCATAAGTGAGACCATTCCTTTTCTGTCTACTATTCACTGTATGTGGTCCGGTGACCACTATTATAGTCTCACGCAGCTTTACGTTTGTGCAGCGCCCGAGATAGAATTATTTTTGTGTTATTTGCCTGCTGGTATATATAGAGGAGCTTTGGTAGAATCACCATTTTTACCAAGTTTACCCGTCCAATTACTGTTAGAGGGAGCCTCTGCCAACATTTACATCTCATTTTTATTTAATCTATTACGGGATCAAAGTTTTCTATTACAAAGTCCTTGGGGTCCTTAGATATAATAATTCCTAGATACTTAAATGTATCAATCCTGGGGAGATTTGTAATGCTTTCTAATTGCCAACTCCCTTCCACGTTGGTTGCCAGGAGATGTGATTTCTTACAATATATTGTTAAGCCAGAATAATGTCCAAATTCGTGAATGCTTTCTACCACCATTGGTAACTGATTTGCCTAGTCCGACATGCCTACTAATAGGTCATCTGCATATAAAGAAACAATGTAATGTCTCTGATCCCTACTCAATCCTCCATCACCTAACATTGCTCTCAGTTTACATGCGATCGGCTCAATGGCGACTGCTAAACAATAATGGCGAAAGGGGACACCCTTTACGGGTGCCCCGATGCAAGGGGAATGGGTCAGAGACATATCCATTGATAGTGATTCTGGCGCTTGGGCCTTGATACAAGAGAAAAACACACCTCATGAACCTGGGGCCTACCCCAAATGTACACAGTACATGTCTTAGGTATAGCCATTCTACTGAATCGAATGCTTTATTTGCATCAAATGATGCAATCGCTACATTTCTACCAGAAATATCGGCCATCTGGAGATAGGTAAATACTTTATGCAAGTTAATAGTCGTGGATTTCCCACTCATAAATCCGGTTTGATCTGGATGAACAATCTCCCTGATTACTTTAGTTAGTCTGCTTGCCAAGATCTTAGCAAGGATCTTAGCATCTGCCGTAATCAGGGAGATTGGCCCTTACGAATCCACCAATGAGGGGTCCTTACCACTTTTGGGGATTACAGTGATAATGGCCTCTGTCATTGAGTTGGATAATTTCCCCTCTGATTCCATTTCCTCAAAAAAGTATAGTAACCTTGGAGCAAGAATCCCCCATTTTTTTTTAAATATCTACCCAGGTAGCCCATCTCTCCCAGGGGCCTTCCCCATCCATAGTAAATTGATCGCTGATTCAACTTCTTCTATGGTAAAAGGGGAGTCCAGTAATCTTATATCCTCATTGAAGAGAGTTGGTAAGGCGATTCTACTCAAGTAGTTTTCGATATCTACACTCTCAAGGTTCAACTTAGATTGATATACCTCACTAAAGTGACCCACAAATACCTCAGCAATTTCTGAAGCAGTTGTCCGCATGGGTGTGGTATAGGGTCCCGACAGTCGGGATCCCGACAGTCATTAGCCCAATGTCGGGATCCCAACTGCCCGGACCCAGACAGCATGGCGAGTGTAACAAAGCCCCTTGCGGGCACGTTGGCTCGCTACACGAGCCACCTATTCTATTCTCCCTCTATAAGGGTCGTGGACCCCCACGAGGGAAAATAGCTGACGGCCATCGGGAACCCCGGCTGACGGTGTTTTGACAGTCGGGATCCCGACGTCGGGTATATGCCTGTCGGGATCCCATCCGGCACCCGTCCGCATTTCACCTGTACCTAAACAAATTTTTGTTACTATGTTTGAGGGCCTATCTGTCTTTGAGAGATAGGCCATATATTTACCAGCTTTATCGATGTTCATGTAGAATTGATGGGACCTTTTTAGTAATCCATAATTTGCAAGTGTTCCACCCACCCTCGTTGTGCCTCCAGCCATTCTAGCCTTAGTGATTCAGTTTTATCAAGCAAGTATCTATTCTCCAACTCTATCATTTTGGTTTCCAATGTCAATGCGGTTTCACTGCATTTGCCTTAAAGGAGTCCCATACCACTGTAGAGCTGGCAGAATCTATATTCCCTGAAGAAGCCATCTACCTCTATACCAGATTCCTCTATATTACCGATCTGGGCCAACCAGGAGGGATGGAACCGCCAATATCGAAAGCCCTCCTGAGGGTCTAAGTCTATTTGCATTAATAATGATGAGTAGTCCGAAATTCCACGTGGCTGATATTCTGGGCGAGATGTATCAAATGGAAAATGCGGTAAAACTCCAGTTTTACCGCATTTTCCAATGTATCAAAAATGATACCGCACTGAAGGGTATCGCCACCTTTGGGTGGCGATACCCTATAGAAGCCTATGGGCTTCTTTTCACTGCCCGCCGACGCAAACCCGCCGATTCGCCGACCCCCCCTCTGGCTTACCTTCCTGAAGGGTCCTCCTGGACCCCGGAAGGTAAGCCCTGCCTCCCCCTAGTGAAGCAGCCGGACATCCTTCCGGCTGCAGGGGGGAGGAGGAAGCGCCGGGGACAGCATGCATAGCTGTCCCGGGCGTGAGGGGAGAGCGTGGCGGCAGGGAGGTGACGGAGACCCCCCGCACACCAGTGTACAGGTATCGCGGGGGGCCTCCGTCACCGCACCGCGATGCCAGCCGCATATGTTAGTACATATGCGGCAGCATCGCGGCGGCGAAGGGCGGCGATGTATTTTAATACATCCCGCCCTCTATCTGGGATATATTATTTAGTACATTTTTAGAGGTGAAAATCATATCAATTCTTAAAAAAGGTGTTATGTGAGGGGGAGTAACAGGAAAATTGGTGTACGTTCAGATGTCTCTCCCTCCAAACATCCCACCACCCAACTTCGGCTATGAATTCAGCTAGGCCGCACCTAGTATTAACAGACCCTCCTTTATTATTACACTTATCCATATAGGGATTCATCACTGCATTAAAATCAATATGTTCAAGCGCTATATTTTTCTTGAAGATTATGGACACTCCTCTAGACCAGTGTTTTTCAACCACTGTGCCGTGGCGCACTAGTGTGCCTTGAGCTGTTCCCAAGTGTGCCCCCAGATCTAGAGATGCCCAAACCAGTTTACAGCCACCACCAGTTCAACTGTTATTTACTGGTCTTTTCTTTTCATTTAAAGGGCCAATGTATTTTATTTTTGTTACCTGTGGGGACCAGTGTGATTTATTTTATATGGGGGCCAATAGGTTTTTTTTTTTTCTGTGGGGGCCAATGCGTTTTGCCCTGTGGGGATCTCATGGTGTGCCTTGGCAATTTTAAAATCGTATTTAGTGTGCCGCAAGGTAAAAAGGTTGAAAATCACTGCTCTAGAGGATGAAGAGAACTGAGAGTGGAAGGAGCTACCAATCCATGGTCGCCTTAATGCCTGTAGCTTATCCCCACTTCAGTGAGTCTCCTGAAGAAATATTATGTCTGCTGCCAAGACCTTACATTGTTTAAGTACAAGAGACCTTTTAACTCTCTCATTTAGACCACGCACGTTCCATGTCAAAAGCTTAACCATCTCCGGGTGTTTTAATTTCTATTGGATATTCCTGCAGATTAACTGAGGGTTCCAATTTCTGACATGGTAACAGCGTCCCCTTTCATTTATTTTTATTTTTTATAGCTCTAAATAGATCCATTCCCTGGTCCACAATTCCTCCTGCCTCTCCTCCCTTTTTCCTACCTAAAAAATATTCAAACCCCACTTCCCAAATCAAGGTTGGGATGTCCCAATATTGATGCTTTCTAGAACATAGAGAAGGGGGGGACATAATCCCAAGAGGTAAGAAGTAAAGAGTGGACCCGGTGCTGAAATGGACCTAAAATTAAACTACTTGCTGTCTCCCTGTCACGACCACCATGTCTGCCACCCATGCCTCCCACACTGAGGCGCCATGATGCTGTGAACTCTGCCTGGGCCTTGCTGGACACGCTGCCTGGAGTGTACTGCACACACTTCCTGGTTCTGAAACCTGTCGCCTTCCCTGGCGGCGCCCATCTTGTTGGTTTCTCCAACCAGACTGCACTACCAATTACCTTCAGCCAATTACAGTGCAGCTCTCCTTTTAAATACTGACCAGCTGGGCCAAACAGTCAGTCAGTACAATGATGTCCTTTCCCTAGGCATCTGACTCCCACTCCTGCTGAAAGCGCTGCTGCCTGTCAGCTATCTCCAGACTAAATCCACTCCTGCTCGCCTGCTGTGAAGACCATCCACCTGCAGAACCCTGCTGCCGCCTCTACGGTCCGGACAAGGTTAGCCCCCCCAAAGGGGATCACCCTTTACTCACCTGACGGTTACTTCCACTGCAACTCTCCCTGGTCACAGCTACTCAGGCCTGCTGCAATACTTCCCGGATTCATCCTATCAACCATCCCATCTTCCAATCTTCCAAATCTTCCAACCATCCAATCACCCAATTGTCCAATCATCCAATCGTTCAAACATTCAATCATTCAATCTTTCATTCAATCATTCAATCTTCAATTCAATCATCTCTTCAAGTAAATCCTTCAAATCAATAATACAAGTTTACGTTTATTCTTCAAATCTACACTTCAAGTCATCTTCAGTTTTCAACCTCGTTATCCATCCACTACGAACTTTACAATAAGTTTTATATATAATTAACTCTGGTTACTTCATATCTTCAGTATTACCTTTGTGCCACAGTTCATCTTCTGTATTGCAGTATCTTTATTAAAACTGGTTTTCTTTTATCCAATTGCATCCAAAAACCTTACATCAAGGCACCTAGCCTCCGTTACACTCCAGCTGGTGCTACTGCTAGCGTGACACTCCCCTTGTTAGATTATTCACTAGTTACTTGCTGTTCAGATAGGACAGAAAATATTATTTAACCAGATACTTCCTGCTGTTTTCTAATTAACCGCTAGTTGTTTACTGCTTGGATGATTTTTATCAACCCAAGCCGCGGCTTCCACTGGTGTAAGAAAGAACTACACGGTACAATCCAGCATGAGATTTTGACTATATAGTCAAAATCTCATGCAGATCGCAAGAAGATCGTATGCAGATCGCACAGGTTTTTTACCTTGTGATCCCGAAGCGCGCTCCCGTGACAGCATAAATCGAAACTCAGATAGACAGGGCAGCAATTATATAGTGCAGATTGTATGGATTGTATGTAAAAAGTACAGAGATAGCAAAAATTGTATAGCACTCGAATGTTAAGTCGAATAGCAAGGGAATCTCACCATGTGTACACACACCACATCGGACACATCGGACGCACACAGCTGATCACACTGGTAGGATCCATAAGGCACACACAGAGCTAAACACACTGGCCAGGTCCATCGGACACAGCTGATCACACTGGTCGGGTCCATCGGACACACAGCTGATCACACTGGCAGGGTCTATCAGACACACACAGCTGATCACACTGGTCGGGTCCATCGGACACACACAGCTGATCACACTGGCCAGGTCCATAGCTGATCATACTGGTCTGGTCCATCGGACACACACAGCTGATCACAATGGCCGGGTCTATCAGACACACACAGCTGTAGAAAAAAAGTTACAACAGGAATGTGATTGCGCCCGGGATTGCAGCTGTGTGTATCTTCTGTGGGTCACCACACTCCCACTCCAATATAATACACCAAAAAGACATTTTAAATACACTTCAGCGCTATCCCAATAGAATTTAACCAAAAAACCTCCAACTTTCTTGTAGCAACACTGGACTGGACAATGTCCAAAACTGTCAATCAAAGCTTAAGGACTCCTACTGACCTCTAGTAGGGTCCCTATGTGCACATAAAGGTATCTTTGTGTTCTCAATCGGTTGTATCACCACTAGCTTGCTGACACCTTTTCAGACCTTCATATGCAGAATAAACCCGTTACGGACCTTTATCAAAGGCCCTATTTTCACATAAAGGTATCTTTATATCAGGATCCTAATCTTCAACATCACTCGACACCCGTATTCATCAATCATAAAAACATCGGAAGCCAAATGGACCAACACTCACCTCAAAAAGAGGCCCTTTTTTCACTGAGCAGTTTCTTTGATCTTTTCCAGAAAAGGACAGTCTCCACACTCAGGATACTCCGTAAAAAAGTGTTTTTTATCCAAGTGATATACAAATAAAACAGACAACAAAAAGATTAAAAAGAACATCCACACATCGATGCGTGAGACCAAGCTACACTCACTCCCTGCATCCGGAACAGGGTGAGAGGAGTTGCTAGATGAAAAAAAGCAGTGGTCTCACCATCAGATGTGTCCCCTCTTCCTCACCAACGCGTTTCAGGCTCACACTTCAGTCCTTTTTCAAGGTGTGAGGGGTCAATGTATAGGACGGTATTTATACCTGTCCTTTCATTACCAATAAAACCATTTTCAATAAAACATGGGGTGGAGTACAGAAATTACTCCCTTTTATAAACAGTGCCTAGATACCTATCTAATACACAGCTGATCACACTGGTTGGGTCCATCGGACACACACAGCTGATCACACTGGCCGGGTCCATCGGACACACACAGCTGATCACACTGGTCGGATCCATCAGACACACACAGATGATCACACTGGTCGGGTACATGGGACAGACACAGCTGATCACACTGGCCAGGTCCATCGGACACACAGCTGATCACACTTTCCAGGTCCATCAGACACACAGCTGATCACACTGGCCGGGTCCATCGGACACACACAGCTGATCACACTGGTCGGATTCCATCAGACACACACAGCTGATCACACTGGTCGGGTACATAGGACAGACATAGCTGATCACACTGGTCAGGTCCATCGGACACACAGCTCATCACACTGGCCGGGTCCGCTGGGGACAGACAGCTGATCACACTGGCCGGGTCCATCGGAAACACACAGCTGATCACAATGGCCGGGTCCATCAGACACACACAGCGGATCACACTGGCTGGGTCCATCGGTCACACAGCTGATCACAATGGCCAAGTCCGTCAGACACACACAGCTGATCACACCGGCTGGGTCCATCAGACACAGATAGCTGATCACACTGGTCAGGTCCATCGGACACACACAGCTAATCACACTGGCCCGATCCATCGGACACACACACAAAGCTTATCACACTGTTCGGATCCATCGGACACAAACAGCTGATTGCACTGGCCATCTGGTTTTCACTCCATCGATAGAAAAAGTAGTCACCATTGGTAATAGACCATCAATGATTTCAAATCCCTAGTACATTCTAAGCTAGTCAGCAGTGTTTTCTAAGCTGCTCAGCAGTACATTCTAAGCTGGTCAGTAGTGCATTCTAAGCTAGTCAGCAGTATATTCTAAGCTTGTCAGCAGTACACTCTAAACTGGTCAGCAGTGCATTCTACGTTGGTCAGCAGTTTATTCTAAGATGGTCAGCATTGCTTTCTAAACTGGTCAGCAGTGCATTCTTAGCTGGTCAGCAGTGCAATCTAAGCTAGTCAGCAGTGCATTCTAAGCTAGTCAGTAGTACATTCTAAACTGATCACCAGTGCATTCTAAACAGGTCAGCAGTACATTCTTAGCTGGTCAGCAGTGCATTCTAAGCTAGTAAGCAGTGCATTCTAAGCTAGTCAGTAGTAAATTCTAAACTGATCAGCAGTGCATTCTAAACTGGTCAGCAGTGCATTCTAAGATGGTTAGCATTGTATTCTAAACTGGTCAACAGTGCATTCTAAGGTGGTCGGTAGGGCATTCTAAGCTGGTCAGCAGTACATTCTTAGATAGTCAGCAGTACATTCTAAGCTAGTCAGCAGTACATTCTAAGCTGGTCAACAGTGCATTCAAAGCTGGTCAGAAGTGCATTCAAAGCTGCTCAGCAGTGCATTCTAAACTTTTCAGCAGTGCATTCTAAACTGGTCAGCAGTGCATTCTAAGCTAGTCAGCAGTGCATTCTAAACTGGTCAGCAGTGCATTCTATGGTGGTCAGTAGTGCATTCTAAACTATTCAGCAGTACATTCTAAACTGGTCAGCAGTGCATTCCAAGATAGTCAGCAGCAGTGTTCCCTCTAACCTGTGCACACGTGTGCGCGCACACAACTCGACGAGCATGTGCACAGACATTACAACAGAGCGCAAAAAGAAGCAGTGGTCCCTTTTGCAGTTGTGGACTCAATTAATGTGTGTTTCACCCATTAACTACATTGTGTGCTGTGTTTTGAATGATTAAATGTTTTATTAAAATTAAATATCATTTTGAAGTAAAGTTAACACAAATGCTGACCGTCATTTTGAGTTATATATGTGACGCCCAATTTTTTTTATTTCCTTCCAGAGTTGCACAGCCAAAATCTTTTGCTGCACACAGACTTCGTAAAATTAGAGGGAACATTGATCAGCAGTACATTCTAAGCTGGTCAGCAATACATTCTAAGGTGGTTAGTATTGTATTCTAAGCTGGTCAGCAGTGCATTCTAAGGTGTTCAGCAGTACATTCTAAGCTGGTTAGTATTGTATTCTAAGCTGGTCAGCAGTGCATTCTAAGGTGGTCAGCAGTACATTCTTAGCTAGTCAGCAGTGCATTCTAAGCTGATCAACAGTGCATTCTAAGATGGTCAGTAGAGCAGTCTAAGCTGGTCAGCAGTGCATTCTAAACTAGTCAGCAGTACATTCTAAACTAGTCAACAGTACATTCTCAAATGGTCAGCAGTGCATTCTAAGCTGGTCAGTAGTGCATTCTAAGCTGGTCAGCAGTGCAATCTATGCTAGTCAGCAGTGCATTCTAAGCTAGTCAGCAGTGCATGCTAAACTGGTCACCAGTGCATTCTACGCTGGTCAGCAGTTTATTCTAAGCTGGTCAGCATTGCTTTCTAAACTGGTCAGCAGTGCATTCTTAGCTGGTCAGCAGTGCATTCTAAGCTAGTCAGCATTGCATTTCTAAGCTAGTCAGTAGTACATTCTAAACTGGTCAGCAGTGCATTCTAAGATGGTTAACATTGTATTCTAAACTGGTCAGCAGTGCATTCTAAGGTGGTCAGTAGTGCATTCTAAGATGGTCAGCAGTACATTCTTAGATAGTCAGCAGTACATTCTAAGCTAGTCAGCACTGTATTCTAAGCTGGTCAACAGTGCATTCAAAGCCGGTCAGCATTGCATTTCTAAGCTAGTCAGTAGTACATTCTAAACTGGTCAGCAGTGCATTCTAAGATGGTTAACATTGTATTCTAAACTGGTCAGCAGTACATTCTAAACTAGTCAGCAGTACATTCTAAGCTAGTCAGCAGTTCATTCTAAGCTGGTCAGCAGTACATTCTAAGCTAGTCAGCACTGTATTCTAAGCTGGTCAACAGTGCATTCAAAGCCGGTCAGCATTGCATTTCTAAGCTAGTCAGTAGTACATTCTAAACTGGTCAGCAGTGCATTCTAAGATGGTTAACATTGTATTCTAAACTGGTCAGCAGTACATTCTAAACTAGTCAGCAGTACATTCTAAGCTAGTCAGCAGTTCATTCTAAGCTGGTCAGCAGTACATTCTAAGCCAGGGTTGCCGACCCTCCCGGAATTTGCGGGAGTCTCCCGAAAATCGGGTCCTTCCTCCCGGCCCCCGGAAGGGTGGGCAACCCTCCCGGAATCAGGGGGACCCCCACTGAGCCCCCCGATCGCGGCATTTATATGCCGCAATCCGCGGGTCTCAGGGGAGGGGGCGGAGCTAAAATGGCACAATCGTGTAGTTTTAGCCCCGCCCCCTACATGGATATCAGTTATTTAGTCTATTTCCCGTAATGGGGGCGGGGCTTAATGACGTCACGGTTAAGCCCCGCCCCCAAAAAAATCGTAATGAAAGATTCCTCTCCGGGCTTCTCCCGGAGAGGATTTTCTGAAAGTCGGCAACCCTGTTCTAAGCTGGTCAGCAGTACATTCTAAGCTGGTTAGCATTGTATTCTAAGCTGGTCAGCAGTGCATTCTAAGGTGGTCAGCAGTACATTCTAAGCTGGTTAGTATTGTATTCTAAGCTGCTCAGCAGTGCATTCTAAGGTGGTCAGCAGTACATTCTTAGCTAGTCAGCAGTGCATTCTAAGCTGATCAACAGTGCATTCTATGTTGGCTAGTAGAGCAGTCTAAGCTGGTCAGCAGTGCATTCTAAACTAGTCAGCAGTACATTCTAAACTGGTCAGCAGTGCATTCTAAGCCGGTCAGCAATGCATTCTAAACTAGTCAGCAGTACATTCTAAGCTGGTCAGCAGTACATTCTATGCTGGTCAGCATTGTATTCTAAACTGGTCAGCAGTGCATTCTAAGCAGGTCAGCAGTGCATTCTAAACTAGTGAGCAGTACATTCTAAGCTGGTCAGCAGTGCATTCAAAGCTGGTCAACAGTGCATTCTAAGATGGTTAGTATTGTATTCTAAACTGGTCAGCAGTGCATTCTAAGGTGGTTAGTAGTACATTCTAAACTAGTAAGTAATGCATTCTAAACTGGTCAGCAGTGCATTCTAAGCTACTCAGCAGTACATTCTAAGCTGGTCAGCAGTACATTCTACGCTGGTCAGCAGTTTTTTCTAAGCTGGTCAGCATTGCATTTTAAACTGGTCAGTAATGCATTCTATGCTGGTCAGCAGTGCATTCTAAGCTTGTCAGCAGTGCATTCTAAGCTTGTCAGTGTTACGTTCTAAACTGGTCAGTAGTGCATTCTAAGCTGGTCAGCAGTGCATTCTAAGCTTGTTAGCATTGTATTCTAAACTGGTCAGCAGTGCATTCTAAGCTGGTCAGTAGTGCATTTTAAGCTGGTCCCCGGCGTCGGCATTTAAATATCACAATTTGCGTCTTTCCAGGGAGGGGGTGGGGCTAAAATGACATTACTCACATCAATTTAGCCCAACCCTTCCTCAGAGACCTACGCATAGAGGATTTTGCAGTATTGGGGCAGATATTCTCCTCTTCGGGCTTCTCCCAGAGAGGAGACTCTAAAAGTAGATAAAAAAATATATAGGAAATAACCAAGGTTATAATTCTGAGCGCTTGACTAGGGCGTATTCTCTATTTAGCAGCTGCTTTGTAATGGAGGGTAGTCACTCCTCACAGAAAAAAAAAACAAAATACAATTTTATGCCAATGAGAATCTCGGAAGCATATAAAGCAGCGCTGTACACGTTTTAATAAAAATACAGTTTAATATACAGTTAAAAATACATGTAAAGTGATTAACATAAAAAACAAAATAATGGCACAAAATAAATTTCAATACGAGAGACCTGAGATTAATTGATGACCATCTCAATCTAAAAGTAGATAAACCTGTTCTAAGCTAGTCAGTAGTGCATTTCAAGTTAGTCAGCAGTGCACTGGTTATCCCGCTGTGCGTTTATGCAATAAATAGTATTACCAGGAAATGTGGTACCAGGAAATGTGGTACCAGGAAAATGTTACTGCTGAATTTGTAGAACGTAAAACTCCTTTCAGGAAGATTGGTTCAGGTATACACAGGGCTATTTTTCAGCAGGCTCCAGCAGGAACTGTGGCCCTTATTCTAGTTCACTCTTTCTGACAAAATATTTCTTAGATGGACAAAACCATGTGCACTGCAGGTGAGGCAGGTGTTACTTGTGCACGAGTAATGCCCTACACCCGTCTCTGTCTTAATCACAGTTACCATATTGCGGCTAAACCCGGCTTTCTCTAAGTCAGGGGACGCCAAATAGAAATCCCACAGTTCCAGCTGAACTGTATGCATAAGCAGTTCCCAGAGGCAAAACCCGGCTGTAGCACAGCCAGGGGACTCCTCTATGGACATAGCAAAATAGTGCGGAAAGTTAGACAGATAGACTACTTATACCCGGAAGGGACAGTGCGACAGTGATAGACGACTCCTAAGTACAGTCAAAGCAAGGAAATTACTTACCTGCAGGGACATCCGGAATCTTAACTAGGACTTGTCATCTTCAGGACAGTGGCCACAGAGAGAGACACTGTGTAGAGAGAGAGATAAAGCGCTTTAGGGTATATAGTAAGTGTTAGGTTATTGCGCAATAACATAAGAGTAGTAAAGTAAATATACAATTATACCTATAATACTGTTACCAAATAGAGTCATAGTAGTAATTGAACAGGTATAAGGTTTAGCCTACTATTTAACCGATACAAGTAAAAATAGGGTAGAATAAGTATAGCGAGTAGAAATATAGGTATATATCTTTGTTGAAACGGATATTTATATGGCATAAAGTACATTGTGTTTATAGGTAAAGGAGCCAGATGTCTGAAAAAGCAAGCACATGTTCCAGTACAATAAAATTGTTACTCTATTGTCATGATTGTTATGCTAAATGTATATGTCAATGTTCATAAAAATACTGTTGTAATAAATCTGTTCGAATATATTGTGTGTTACAATGTTTCTACAGTGACCTATAGGAGAATAGAAGATTAATCTTTATAAAAGCAAGAAAAGGTCACATGTTTATGATTTCCACACACCACTTCACAGGAACAGTCTTAGCTTTTAGATATGTTTATGTGCACATATTGAAAACGGAACATTCTCACGTTTGCTGTTGGATTCTAATTTGCACCAGGTATCATATTTAGGCATCAAGGCGCCCTAGGCAAGATACTGCTTTCATACCTCCCACTGGAATGTCATACCCGTGGGTTGCAGTGCCCTGCAGGCGTGGGGGAGGGGGGGGGCACTTGTGGGAGCCTGTGATCACCACTGCTCTGCTCTTATTTGCCTACCCCCCCAGAGGCTCCCAAAAATCATGCCCCCCTCCTGGAATGGTGGGCAAGCCTCACGCATGCCCCTGTTGCTAATCGTGGCATTTGCTGCAATGGGGCAGGGCTTAACGATGTCAGGCTCCACTGCCCCCTCCCTATATTCTGATGCCAATATACAGTATAAGTTGGCAAGTTTGGCAGCCAGTAAGTATGCTGTGTGCATCTATCAGTGCAGGCAGGGGAGCCAAAGGATGCCCAGCTGCTTGGAGGGTGCTCAGCATGTCCCCAAAATGACATAAACAGGAGTAGTGGCACTCAGGAAGGAGGGTGGGCCTGTTTCAGAGGGGCGTGGTCTTGTGGGAAACCAGTTTTTTGTCACTCCGGGGAAATTGCCAGCATCCCAGGAGATGCTGACTGTCCTAGGAGGGATTGCCCTCATTAGGTTGACAGAGTATAGGTCGAATGTCAATAGGTCGACCACTATTGGTTGACAGGTAGAAGGTCGACACAAACAACAGTCTACCAAACGATCCACATACACACACACACACACACACACCAGGGTTGCCTACTTTCTGGCAGCACTCACAGGGGGAAATTTACTAAGATGTGTATTCTACTTCACATGTGATGTTGCTATGGGCAACTAATCAGATCCTGTCTACTATCTTCTAGAGCAATGATTTTCAACCTTTTTACCTTGCGGCACACTAAATAAGATTTTAAAATTGCCAAGGCACACCATGAGAACCCCACAGGGCAAAACACATTGTCCCCCACAGGAAAAACAAACAAACAAACCTAGTGGCCCTAATATAAATAAAAAATTCACACTATAAATTAATTGGCCCTTTACATGAAAAGAAGAGACCAGTAAATAACAGTTGAACTGGTGGTGTCTGTAAACTGGTTTGGGCATCTCTAGATCTGGGGGCACACTTGAGAACAGCTCAAGGTACACTAGTGTGCTACGGCACAGTGGTTGAAAAGCACTGTTCTAGAGGGTGCTAAATAAATAAGAAGTGGATTCTGATTGGTTGCCCATAGCAACAACACATGTGAAGTAGAATACACATCTTAGTAAATTTCCCCCATAATGTTTGGGGATGCGGCCAGTACAATCGTGTCCTCGTGGCCACGCACTCGTGGCCGGTATTTCAGCCATTGCACAGCGGTAGGCGGGGCTACAATGATGTTATACGCATCATTTCCCCCGCCGAGGGAGACTTGCCCCCATTTATTTCAGGGGGGGGCAGGAAGGGGACCCGATTTCCGGGAGGGTAGGAAACCCCGAACCCCCCCCCCCCCCAGAGATGGAGCTGTCTTCAGTGTGGCACTCGGGCAGCACCCCTGCACCTGGGTAGTGATGTCACTGGGTAGTCCACCCCTGTCACATATACTATGAAGGTAATGTCAATTTTAGCAGTCTGAGGCGGTTGTTTAGACAGACACATTCCTGTACATGAATGCCTTAGTCACACCTAAGCTCTGTGACCAGCATAGAACAGGCGTGAGACACCAGGTATCTGAGCATGCTTTCGGAAACATTATATCACCCACAGGCCTTTTGTCAGAAATAACATGGAATGTATTTAGAATCATGTTGAAAATATCACTGCTGTGACTGCTTCAAACTTGTCTCCACTCTGCTCAGTGACTATGGATCATAGGATAGACAGACATTAAGGGCAGTATTCAATGATTCGCCGCCAGGGGCGAATCCTGTTTTTGATTCGCAGTGCATTCGCCATGCTGGGAGTAATGCGGTCACCCGTCCCTCTGCCCTATTCAACGTGACTGAGATTCGCCGCCCCTCGTGGCGAATCTCAGCCAATCCAGCGTATGAGGTGACTGGGTGGAGGGCGGGTTTTCATTTTCCCGCCCTTGTACGCTGTTAAAAGTGAATTTCCCGCCACGCAGATTTGCCAATGGTGAACTGCTGTGGTGGAGTGAGGAGCTCAAGGAGCTAATGGTCGGACCCTGGACCCAGGAGAGAAGAGAGCAGAGCAGAGAACAGAGGAAATATTTTTTTAGGTGAGCTAATCTGGGGACACGTGTGGCAGTTGCTTTAGACCTGCTAAGGGGGCTTTTGGGTCCTGCTGGTTGGGGGGCTATGGGTGTGATGTTAGGGTGGGGTGTCTGGGTTAAATGTGCAATTTTTTTTTTTAATGGTGCTGTAATTTTGTGTAAGGTGCAGCATAGTTTTGGTGTGGGGGACCTGTCCCCCCCATGTCTTTTGGTGTGTTTGTTTTTCAGTGTAAGTGCCTGTTATTTTTTTCAATGGTGCAGTTTCTCCCTAAAAGGTCATACTGTAGTTGCCTACCCTCCTGCATTCTGCAGGAGACTCCCTGAAATAGCAGCAATCTCCCTCTCTCCCTCATAAGTCTAGCAATCTCCCTCATGTCACCTAGCCCACATTACACTGTTACATAATAGTTACCTCCCCTCCTGCATTCTGCAGGAGGCTCCCTGAAATAGCGGCAATCTCCCTCATTAGTCTAGCAATCTCCCTCATGTCACCTAGCCCACATTACACTGTTACATTTTTGGGGAAAAAAGGAATGAGAGATAGATACATTTACATTGAATCATCAGCACCATTTCCCAGCACTTTACCAAGTATAGTAGTTCTTACTGACTGCTTTGGGGGTCATCTACATTTGGATAAAAGTCATTAACCCCTTCCCGACATTTGACGTACATTTACGTCATGGTCGGGAAGCACTTCCCGACACATGGCGTAAATGTACGTCATGGATTTAAACTGTCACCGCGTCTATAGACGCGGTGACAGTTTCAACATGTCTGCTGTCCCTGACAGCAGACATGTCCGTGCATGCCCAGGGGGGGCTGCGATGCCGCCCCCCCGTCGGCGATCGCTGTGATTGGCTGTTCAGTGTGAACAGCCATTCACAGCGTTTTCCTGTGTCACCGGCGAATAACGTTCGCCGGTGACACGGGATCGGAGGTGATTGGTGCTGTAAAGTACAGCACCAATCACCGCGGGGTGTAAGGGTGACACTGGTGTCACCCCACCTCACCCCGCCCGCCCCCAAAGGCCGTGATTGGTCCGTCGGACCGACGGACCAATCACAGCCATGGAGGGGGGTTTAAACTAACGGTGACTGCACTGCAGACGCCATTCCGGTCTGGAATAGCGTGCAGTGCGGTCACCGTGCCCACCTGCCGCCATATACTGACCAGAACCTTGCTCCATACTTACCTGATCACTGCTTCATCACTGCTTGATCACTGCTTGATCTGTGCTTGTAGTGTGCTGGATGCTTCCTGGATCCTGTTGCTACTTGTGCCTTCCTGTGCTGTGAAATTGTGCTGCTGCAGTGTAATAGCTAGATAGAGAGATAGATAGAGAGAGATAGAGAGATAGAGAGAGATAGAGAGAGATAGAGAGAGAGATAGTGTCAGAGAGTGCTATATTTTGTGCTGCTGCAGTGTGATATAGTTATAGATAGAGAGAGAGAGATAGAGAGATAGAGAGAGATAGAGAGAGAGAGAGAGATAGAGAGGCCTAGTGACAGAGTGCTATATTTTGTGCTGCTGCAGTGTGATAGTTATAGAGAGATAGAGAGAGATAGAGAGAGAGAGATAGAGAGAGATAGTGACAGATTGTGCTATATATTTTTTATATAACTGACTGCTGCCCCCTCCTTTTGTGCTGATCAGTATAAATTAACTGATCAGCAACTTTTTGGGGGCGCAGGTTTTTTTTTATATATAGATATACCTGTCAGTGCTGCTGCTGCAGTGTCATAGAGTGATAGATAGTGAGAGATAGAGAGATAGAGAGAGATAGTGACAGAGAGTGATAGAGAGTGCTAAATTTTGTGTCTGCTGCCCCCGCCTTTTGTGCTGATCACTATATCTGAGGTGATCAGCAACTTTTTTGGGGGTACAGAGGTTTTTTTTTTTATATATATACCTGTCAGTTGCACTGTCAGTTGCACCAAAGGTTGTGCACCTGCTGCCCCTCACTGGTAATCAGTGTCGCATCACTGATCACCTTTTTTTTTTTTTTGTGGGTGCTGTGTGGTCTTTTTTTAATTTTTTTTTTACACACACTGTGATTTTGTGGGTGTCCTGTGGCCACTGTGCGCTGATCAGTGACGTACATCACTGATCAGCTTTTTCGGCACAGGGTTGATCTATTTTTTTTTTTTTTTGATCAAATTCCTGTTGCCTTTGAGCGCTGTTCAGTGACAGACGTTACTGACCAACATCTGTGCTCAATTTTTGGCGCAGGACCTTTTTTTTTTTTTTTTTTTAACCCCTTCAATTTTTTATTTTTAACCCCTTCATTTTTTTTTTTTTTTTATTGGTATAAAGTATTTTTTTTTTTTCTGCACTACATACACACTACACACTACATACCCCCCGGGTTGAAATAAAGTTTGTACCCCCCCCTACACTATACACGTGTTGAAACATTTCACTACCAGTAACACAAAAATAAAAATGGCATCCCAAATGTCCTCCCAAATGTCCTCCCAAATGTCCTCCCAGTCATCCAGGAGAATGTATTCAGTGGAGGAGGCATATGCCATGCTTGCCTCTGACTCTGACACAGCCAGTGATGCAAGCGGGGAATTTGAAGGATTCGTCTTAAGCTCCTCTTCCTCCTCTGGTGATGAGGGACCCCCTCAAAGACGCCCCCGTAGAGCAGCTGAGACCCCCCCCCCAACAATTGATCTCGTATGGACCCCACCACCAGACAATTTTGAGCCCCAGGTTCCTGAGTTTTTGGCCATGCCAGGAATCCAATTTGATTCCACAGGTCTCAGAGAAATTGACTTTTTCAAATTATTTTTCTCTGATGATTTTATAAATTTAATGGTGGACCAAACTAATTTATATGCCCAGCAGTTTATTGCTCAAAACCCCACGTCATCATTTGCTAGGTGGACCCCTGTAGATGCAGTAGAGATGATGACGTTTTGGGGTCTGGTGTTTCATATGGGCATAGTAAAAAAGCCAGAAATTAGGCAATATTGGAGTACAGATGTTCTGTACAGTACTCCATTTTACCGTATGGCCATGACCCGGACTCGATTTGAGACAATTCTTAAATTTATACATTACACCGATAATGCACAGTGCCCACCCAGAGATGATCCCACCTTTGACCGGCTATTCAAAGTCAGGCCGGTCATTGATCATTTCAGTGCCAAATTTGAAGAGGTGTACATCCCTGAAAAATTTATTTGTATCGACGAGTCCCTTATACATTTTAAAGGAAGGGTTAAATTCCGCCAGTACCTTCCCAGTAAGAGGGCAAGGTATGGCATAAAAATGTATAAACTGTGTGAAAGCACCTCAGGGTACACCCACAGGTTTAGGGTTTATGAAGGGAAGGATTCAAGAATTGAACCGCCAGAATGCCCCCCCTCCCTCGTAGGTGTTAGTGGGAAAATTGTCTGGGATTTAGTGCACCCCTTCCTGGATAAAGGTTATCACCTCTATGTGGATAACTTTTACACTAGCATCCCCCTGTTTAAGGCCCTTGGTTCAAGAGGTACAGCAGCTTGCGGTACTGTGCGCAAGAACCAAAGAGGCCTCCCAAAAACGCACATTGCCCAAGTAATGAGAAGGGGTGAAAGCAGGGGAATATGCAACGAAAATATGTTGTTGGTCAAATATAAGGACAAGAGGGATGTCCTTATACTGACAACAATTCACGGAGACAGTACCACCTCCGTCCCTGTACGAGGTACCAGTACCCACACCTCAAAACCTAATTGTATCCTGGATTACAATAGGTACATGGGCGGAGTGGATCTTTCAGATCAGGTACTGAAGCCGTACAGTGCCCTGCGGAAAACAAAAATCTGGTACAAGAAGGTGGCCGTGTATATCATCCAGATGGCACTGTATAACGCTTACGTGGTATTGCGTTCAAGCCGGCCAGAGGGGGACATTTATGCACTTTCAAGAGGAAGTCATAAAGGGCCTAATATTTGGGAACCAGCAGGCAGAGGGCCCCAGTACTTCTAGTACTGGCCCCCGTATTGTACCAGGGCAGCATTTTCCTGATGAAATCCCCTCCACTGGAAAAAAGGGCAGGACACAAAAAAGGTGCAAAGTTTGCTATAAAAAGGGAATAAGAAAGCAAACTATTTTCCAGTGTGACACTTGCCCCGACAAACCCGGCCTATGTATAAAGGAGTGTTTTAAAATATACCACACATCTATGGAATATTAGGTTCATAATTTCACCGTGCTTCGGGGGTCTTGCTAATGCCACATAGCACCCACCATTCATTCCACCAGAATCTGAGCCGCAAAATCCAAAAATCACTCCTTCCCTTCTGAGTCCTGCCATGCACCCAACTGGTATTTTTTGGTCACATGTGAGGCATTGCCGTACTTGGGAGATATTGGGGCACAGATTTTGGGGTGCTTTTTCTCCTTCATTCCTTGTGAAAATGAAAAATTTTGAGCCAGAACTGCATTTTTGTGTAAAAAAATGTAATTTTTCATGTTCACTGCCCAGTTTTATCAAAATTGGTGAAACCCCTGGGGGTTTGAAATGTACACTATACCCCTAGATGAATTCCCTGAGGGGTGTAGTTTGCAAAATGGGGTCACTTGTGGGGGGTTCCACTGTATTGGTGCTTTGGGGGTCTTGCTAATGCGACATAGCACCCACCATCATTCCACCAGAATTTGTGCTGCAAACTCCAAATATCACTCCTTCCCTTCTGAGTCCTGCCACTTTTTGGTCACACATGAGGCATTGCCGTACTCGGGAGAAATTGGGGCACAGATTTTGGGGTGCTTTGTCTCCTTCATTCCTTCTGAAAATGAAAAATTTTGAGCCAGAACTGCATTTTTGTGTAAAAAAATGTAATTTTTCATTTTCACTGCCCACTTGTATCAAAATTGGTGAAACCCCTGGGGGTTTGAAATGTACACTATACCCCTAGATGAATTCCCTGAGGGGTGTACTTCGCAAAATGGGGTGACTTGTGGGGGGGTTCCACTGTATTGGTGCAACATAGCACCCACCATTCATTCCACCAAAATCTGTGCTGCAAAATCCAAAAATCACTCCTTCCCTTCTGAGTCCTGCCATGCACCCAACTGGTATTTTTTGTTCACATGTGAGGCATTGCCGTACTCTGGAGAAATTGGGGCACAGATTTTGGGGTGCTTTTTCTCCTTCATACCTTCTGAAAATGAAAAATTTTGAGCCAGAACTGCATTTTTGTGTAAAAAAATGTAATTTTTCATGTTCACTGCCCACTTGTATCAAAATTGGTGAAACCCCTGGGGGTTTGAAATGTACACTATACCCCTAGATGAATTCCCTGAGGGGTGTAGTTTGCAAAATGGGGTCACTTGTGGGGGGGTTCCACTGTATTGGTGCTTTGGGGGTCTTGCTAATGCGACATAGCACCCACCAAAATTCCACCAGAATCTGAGCTGCAAAATCCCAAAATCACTCCTTCCCTTCTGAGTCCTGCCATGCACCCAACTGGTATTTTTTGGTCACATGTGAGGCATTGCCGTACTCGGGAGAAATTGGGGCACAGATTTTGGGGTGCTTTTTCTCCTTCATACCTTCTGAAAATGAAAAATTTTGAGCCAGAACTGCATTTTTGTGTAAAAAAATGTAATTTTTCATGTTCACTGCCCACTTGTATCAAAATTGGTGAAACCCCTGGGGGTTTGAAATGTACACTATACCCCTAGATGAATTCCCTGAGGGGTGTAGTTTGCAAAATGGGGTCACTTGTGGGGGGGTTCCACTGTATTGGTGCTTTGGGGGTCTTGCTAATGCGACATAGCACCCACCAAAATTCCACCAGAATCTGAGCTGCAAAATCCAAAAATCACTCCTTCCCTTCTGAGTCCTGCCATGCACCCAACTGGTATTTTTTGGTCACATGTGAGGCATTGCCGTACTCGGGAGAAATTGGGGCACAGATTTTGGGGTGCTTTTTCTCCTTCATACCTTCTGAAAATGAAAAATTTTGAGCCAGAACTGCATTTTTGTGTAAAAAAATGTAATTTTTCATGTTCACTGCCCACTTGTATCAAAATTGGTGAAACCCCTGGGGGTTTGAAATGTACACTATACCCCTAGATGAATTCCCTGAGGGGTGTAGTTTGCAAAATGGGGTCACTTGTGGGGGGGTTCCACTGTCTTGGTGCTTGGGGGGTCTTGCTAATGCGACATAGCACCCACCAAAATTCCACCAGAATCTGAGCTGCAAAATCCAAAAATCACTCCTTCCCTTCTGAGTCCTGCCATGCACCCAACTGGTATTTTTTGTTCACATGTGAGGCATTGCCGTACTCGGGAGAAATTGGGGCACAGATTTTGGGGTGCTTTTTCTCCTTCATACCTTCTGAAAATGAAAAATTTTGAGCCAGAACTGCATTTTTGTGTAAAAAAATGTAATTTTTCATGTTCACTGCCCACTTGTATCAAAATTGGTGAAACCCCTGGGGGTTTGAAATGTACACTATACCCCTAGATGAATTCCCTGAGGGGTGTAGTTTGCAAAATGGGGTCACTTGTGGGGGGGTTCCACTGTATTGGTGCTTTGGGGGTCTTGCTAATGCGACATAGCACCCACCAAAATTCCACCAGAATCTGAGCTGCAAAATCCAAAAATCACTCCTTCCCTTCTGAGTCCTGCCATGCACCCAACTGGTATTTTTTGGTCACATGTGAGGCATTGCCGTACTCGGGAGAAATTGGGGCACAGATTTTGGGGTGCTTTTTCTCCTTCATACCTTCTGAAAATGAAAAATTTTGAGCCAGAACTGCATTTTTGTGTAAAAAAATGTAATTTTTCATGTTCACTGCCCACTTGTATCAAAATTGGTGAAACCCCTGGGGGTTTGAAATGTACACTATACCCCTAGATGAATTCCCTGAGGGGTGTAGTTTGCAAAATGGGGTCACTTGTGGGGGGTTCCACTGTCTTGGTGCTTGGGGGGTCTTGCTAATGCGACATAGCACCCACCAAAATTCCACCAGAATCTGAGCTGCAAAATCCAAAAATCACTCCTTCCCTTCTGAGTCCTGCCATGCACCCAACTGGTATTTTTTGTTCACATGTGAGGCATTGCCGTACTCGGGAGAAATTGGGGCACAGATTTTGGGGTGCTTTTTCTCCTTCATACCTTCTGAAAATGAAAAATTTTGAGCCAGAACTGCATTTTTGTGTAAAAAAATGTAATTTTTCATGTTCACTGCCCACTTGTATCAAAATTGGTGAAACCCCTGGGGGTTTGAAATGTACACTATACCCCTAGATGAATTCCCTGAGGGGTGTAGTTTGCAAAATGGGGTCACTTGTGGGGGGTTCCACTGTATTGGTGCTTTGGGGGTCTTGCTAATGCGACATAGCACCCACCAAAATTCCACCAGAATCTGAGCTGCAAAATCCAAAAATCACTCCTTCCCTTCTGAGTCCTGCCATGCACCCAACTGGTATTTTTTGGTCACATGTGAGGCATTGCCGTACTCGGGAGAAATTGGGCACAGATTTTGGGGTGCTTTTTCTCCTTCATACCTTCTGAAAATGAAAAATTTTGAGCCAGAACTGCATTTTTGTGTAAAAAAATGTAATTTTTCATTTTCACTGCCCACTTGTATCAAAATTGGTGAAACCCCTGGGGGTTTGAAATGTACACTATACCCCTAGATGAATTCCCTGAGGGGTGTACTTTGCAAAATGGGGTGACTTGTGGGGGGGTTCCACTGTATTGGTGCAACATAGCACCCACCATTCATTCCACCAAAATCTGTGCTGCAAAATCCAAAAATCACTCCTTCCCTTCTGAGTCCTGCCATGCACCCAACTGGTATTTTTTGTTCACATGTGAGGCATTGCCGTACTCGGGAGAAATTGGGGCACAGATTTTGGGGTGCTTTTTCTCCTTCATACCTTCTGAAAATTAAAAATTTTGAGCCAGAACTGCATTTTTGTGTAAAAAAATGTAATTTTTCATTTTCACTGCCCACTTGTATCAAAATTGGTGAAACCCCTGGGGGTTTGAAATGTACACTATACCCCTAGATGAATTCCCTGAGGGGTGTACTTTGCAAAATGGGGTGACTTGTGGGGGGGTTCCACTGTATTGGTGCAACATAGCACCCACCATTCATTCCACCAAAATCTGTGCTGCAAAATCCAAAAATCACTCCTTCCCTTCTGAGTCCTGCCATGCACCCAACTGGTATTTTTTGGTCACATGTGAGGCATTGCCGTACTCGGGAGAAATTGGGGCACAGATTTTGGGGTGCTTTTTCTCCTTCATACCTTCTGAAAATGAAAAATTTTGAGCCAGAACTGCATTTTTGTGTAAAAAAATGTAATTTTTCATTTTCACTGCCCACTTGTATCAAAATTGGTGAAACCCCTGGGGGTTTGAAATGTACACTATACTCCTAGATGAATTCCCTGAGGGGTGTAGTTTGCAAAATGGGGTCACTTGTGGGGGGGTTCCACTGTATTGGTGCTTGGGGGGTCTTGCTAATGCGACATAGCACCCACCAAAATTCCACCAGAATCTGAGCTGCAAAATCCAAAAATCACTCCTTCCCTTCTGAGTCCTGCCATGCACCCAACTGGTATTTTTTGGTCACATGTGAGGCATTGCGGTACTCGGGAGAAATTGGGGCACAGATTTTGGGGTGCTTTGTCTCCTTCATTCCTTTTGAAAATGAAAAATTTTGAGCCAGAACTGCATTTTTGTGTAAAAAATGTAATTTTTCATTTTCACTGCCCAGTTGTACCACAATTGGTGAAACCCCTGGGGGTTTGAAATGTACACTATACCCCTAGATGAATTCCCTGAGGGGTGTAGTTTGCAAAATGGGGTAACTTGTGGGGGGGTTCCTAAATTTTAGCATCTTATGGTGCCTAGAAACCTACATGGTGCCTAAAAAATAATCTCATAAAAAGGAGGCTCCAAAATCAAGTAGGTGCTCCTTCTATTATGAAGCCTGTGGTTTGGTCAACGTGCACACTAGGGCCACATATAGGATATTTTTGAAAACAAAAGAATTGGGGGAATCAATTTTTAGTCACATTTCTCTAGTAAAATGTACTGTGTTCCTTAGAAAAATGTATTAAAATTGCAAATCTGCAAAAAAAAATGAAATTTTGAAATTTCACCTACACTTTGTTTTAATTCCTGTGAAACACCTAAAGGGTTAACAAACTTCCAAAATGCTGTTTTGAATACTGTGAGGGGTGCAGTTTTTGAAATGGCATCATTTATGGGGGTGTCTCACATACAAGTCCCTCAAAGTCATATCAGAACTGAACTGGTCCCTAAAAAAATCAGTGTTTGAAATTTTCTTGAAAATTTGAGAATTTGCTATTCATATTGTAAGCCTCCTAGTGTCCAAAAAAATTAAAAGGAAGTTGAAATAATGATGGAAACATAAAGTAGACATATGGTCTATGTTAGTTATTAACTATTTTGAGTGGTATGATTATTTGTCTCACAAGCAGAAAATTTAACATTTTGCAAATCGCTAAATTTTCCATTTTTTCACGACATTTTGGTATTTTTCACAAAAAAACACAGACTGTATCGACCCAAATTTACCACTAATTTGAAGTACAATGTGTCACGAAAAAACAATCTCAAAATCACTGGGATAAGTAAAAGCAAAAAAAAGTTATCCCCACTTAAGTGAGACATGTCAGATTTGAAAAAAATGGCTCTGTCAGGAATGCAAAAACTAGCTCTGTCAGGAAGGGGTTAAAAAAAATTATTCTCAGATGTAGCAGTACACACCCACGCTTCTAGGTGCAAGGTTGAGAATCTCTTTTCCCAATCTCTCCATATATGGAACTAGACACGCCCTTTGGTTGGAGCATGACACGCCCCCTCAATGGGGCACTATGCAAAATTCTATTACCAGCTATAATATCCCTGAAACTCATTTTCAAAAGTAGGCAAGTATGTAAAAGGTGCAGCATGGCTTCGGGGGGGGGGGGGGGAGAGGGGGGGGAGGGGGGGGAGGGGGGGGAGGGGGTGTCCTGGGTGTGCATTTTTACAATGCATGTTTGTTTTGGTGTTTTTTTTTATGCTTGTGCAGTTTTTCATGTTTTTTTCTGTGCTTGGTGCAATGTCTAGTCACGCTGCATGCTTTCTGGGGGTGCTGGGGCGAGGTCGGGGGGGGGAGGCACCATGCTTCGGCTATGGTCCTGGGTATCCATTTTAATATGGGGCCTTTTTTGTTAAATGGTGCATTTTAAATATATATACCAAACAAAATCTCTGGAATTGCGCTATATATTAATTTTTGGTCACCTATAACACTGGGTCTTCTACTAGCAAGACCACCACCATCAAACTAACCCCACAATAGTGTTATATGGCGCCCTTCAACTTTAAATTAGGGTTATTCCTGTCTTTCCTTTTACCAATTTATACACAATAAAAAGTTTTTCATTATACATAAAACATTTATTGATACACGCCTAAAAGATAATAATAAAACAAACTTTTTGCAGTTATTCTTGTCTTTGGAAATGTTATTTCTTGATAATAGGTGATATCAAGTACCCGGCGCGTTTCGTCTCGTCAAGAGACTTCATCAGGGGTATGCCAGTAGTATTTTTACAATCTTAGGTTGAATTTCTTATAGACTAGATAGAATAAATGCTATTCACTTTATTGTATTTCTCCCGAAGACTTTTTGGTTAGTTTTTATCTCTGTTCTTAGAGGTTCATTAACATACTGTCAGGACGTATATCCTTATAGGATCTTTGAATCCTTATAGATTCTTTTTTCTTTGATTATTGTCAGGAATTAGTACCTATGGTCATATTTGCAATATATTATTGCTATTCACTCCTGTTGTGTGCACATGATTCCACGGGTATAAAGAATCAAGTGATTCTTTTTCACAAATTATTTTCTCAATTAATCCTTGGATAATTGGTACAGTGTCCCACTTTTTAGGTTAAGGACAAAGGTGTAGTTGTGGAGAAAGTGACTCCTTGCCTGTGCCTGTGTGCCTGGACCTGTGCTCCTCTTGCAGTTTGGATATTGAGGAGCACAGGTCCAGGCACACAGGTACAGGTTTGCAACAAGTAACCAAATCTAACATTTGCAACAAATGTAATCTGGTTTAATGCTTGTTGGTTCACCTGTTTTTCTATACTTCATAGCGATGGTGCAATGAAGATTAATTATTGGGAAAACTTGAAGGCCCAAATCAGGAAGAGACCAAATACAGACTGCAGTTTGTACAATGGTGAGTGTTAAGGCCCCCATACATTAAGGCCCCCATACACTATGCAATATGGGAACGATTTCACCCGATTCGGATGAATCGGGCAGTGAAATCGGCCCAAATCGCACTTGTAGACATCCCCTCCGATCCAATGTGCGGTCCCGTGTGCATCGGATCGGGGTCGGGAGGTCGGACGGAGCCGTCGGAGCCGTGCGGGGGACAGCAGCGGGCGGGGGATGCCAGCTATAGAGAGCCAAGCAGGGGGAGGCTGCATATGGCGCCGGGCTGGAGGAAGCTGTGTTGCGGTTGGGTGACAGCGGGAGGCGAGCAGGGAGAACTATATGACATGACGCTGGCTGCCGGGCAGCGCCGCAGCGGCGGGAGCCGGGAGAAACAGATAACTTAAAAAAAAAAAAAACACTCATAGAGATGACTAGCAAGCCATTGATTGGCTGAGACCTCTCTCAGCTCAGCCAATCAGCCAATCTACTAAATTATTTTAGTAAATTTCCCCCATCTTGTCTGCAGTTTACAATACACCATATCCATAACAATTTCACTTATACCTATTATTTTCTTTCAGCCTCTTCAACAGAAAATCAATTGTGACTTACAATCAACTGGGACTTGCCCAGGACTTACGCCCGTGTACTGAAAACTATTTTAGAAAAAAACATTTTTTTGAAATTTAATTTTATTGAAATTTTGTTTACAAATTGTTAAAAGTTCAAATAAAATTTAGTTCTTAAATCAATGAAGTTTCATTCTTCCATTTGTTTTGAACTTTGATTGCAGTATGACCTGTAATTAAGATTTTTTTTTTTGTAAATTAGGAATAAAGTGTGAATTGTTCCAACGGTACTTGTTTCCTAGCACGGCCACCACGATTTCTATCGTGGTGGTCGTGTCGTAAAAAATTGCGTCGGTCGCGTCGGGTGCATACCAAAACGCACACGACGCGACCGACGCGATGTACCCGATTTCTCCATAGGCTTCAATGTTAAATTATTTTAACATTGAAACTGAGTACATTTAACATAGAAAAAAAAGGTAAATGGCCCAATATGGGCCATTTCTCATTGGCTATGGCCCCGGCATGTGTGTAAAAAATAATGGCCCCCCATTGTGGCCGCCACCCCCACTATTGACGCGAACCCGAAGCGTGGCGAGCGCAGCAAGACCGCGAGGGGCGGCGGTGCAAGTCCTCCGACCTTTTCATTCCCCTACTATCCACGTCGGCGTGGAGTTGAGAATATATAGTGTGGAGAGCGTAGCGAGCCACCGAGCCCGAAGCGTGCCGAGCGCAGCGAGCCCCGCGAGCCCCGCGAAGGGACGCGGATACCTGTCAAGCCCGCGAGGGACGCCCCTCGTAGCCTTGACAGGTATCCGCGTCCGCTCGCCACGCTTTGGGCTCGGTGGCTTGCTACGCTCGCCACACTGTATATTCTCAACTCCAAGCCGACGTAGATAGTAGGGGAATGAAAAGGTCGGAGGACGCGCACCGCCGCCCCTCGCGGGCTCGCTGCGCTCGCCACGCTTGGGGTTCGCGTCAATCGTGGGGGTGGCGGTCACAATGGGGGGCCATTATTTTTTACACACATATGCCGGGGCCATACACAATGAGAAATGGCCCATATTGGGCCATTTCCCATTTTTACCTATGTTAAATGCACTCATTTTCAATGTTAAAATATTTTAACATTGAAGCCTATGGACAAATCGGGTCCATCGCATAGGCTTCAATGTTAAAATATTTTAACATTGAAGCCTATGGGGAAATCGCGGGCATCGTGGGCATCGTGTGCCTTAAAGTTAAGGCACACGATGCCCGCGATTGTGGCCGTGCTAGGAAACAAGTACCGTTCCAACCAGCTGTTGTGGTATCACACAGGCCAGCTACAGGTAACGTGCGTCTGGCCTGTGTGATAACACAAGAACAAAGATGGGGACAAATGGTGTAAGATGCTGGGTGTGGGCGTCCAATGTAAAGGCCCCCATACATTATGCGATTTGGGGCCGGTTTCACCCGATTCGGATGAATCAGGCTGTGAAATCGTCCCAAGTCGCATGTTTTGACACCCTATCCGACCCGATGTGCGGTTCCGTGCGCATCGGATCGAAGTCGGGCGCACTGAAGAAAAAGCATCTGCAGGCATGTTACACTTACCAGACCATATGTAGAACAGCTCCAATGGTGTCACTCCCAGGAAAAGAGTCTCCTCCAACACGTGTGCAGAAGGGGGTGCAAAAGAACCACCATTTAGAACAGAGACTAGGGAAACTGGGAATAGGTCCAAAAACGGCAACAGGCCCAAAGAAGATACTCCCGCCCACATGGAACTCTGAAAAAGATAAAGAGAAAAGAGCTTGTAATTCGAATATAATTTCGCATCCAGGAGCAAACAATAAGTTTTGAAAAAGAATACTCACAGAGGAGAAATATGGGTACTAATGTATTATCTGGGTGCCCGATTTTTTCATTGCATGCCACTACTTAAGGCATGCGATGCGATGCGATTTTTCATTGTAAAGACCCGATTTTTAATTGTATAGTCACCCATGGGTGATTTCATACCCCCACTATCCAACTATGCATGGAGTTGATTTTATATAGTATATACACCGAGCCCGAAGCGTGGCAAGCGCAGCGAGCCCCCGAGGGGACGCTGATTTCTTTACATGTATTCTGTGTCCCCTCACGGGGCTCGCTGCGCTCGCCACACTATATAATATCGACTCCATGCGTAGTTGGATAGTGGGGGTATGAAATCACCCATAGTTAACTATACAATTAAAAATCGGGTCTTTACAATGAAAAATCGCATCGCATGAATTGTATGCCACTATATTGCATACAATGCGATGCGGTGAAAAAAACGGGCGCCCAGATATTACATAAGTACCGAAATATGTCCGGACCGGACGTGCTCTCGCATCAGCTCGTTCATTCATACCAGTATGCAAATCTGTTGAAAGGTCCCCATGCCGTAAAACCGCAATACAAATGTTGTGCAGAACACAACAAGCGTTCACTATACTGCAAACCTAAGGTTTGTTCTATTCCTGCCCTCGATGTCATGTGAGCCTTTTGGTATCTTTTCGCAGCTTTGCCTACTGGATCAGACAATGGGGTCAGCAGCAAATCTTTGTTGGGGTAACCACCATCACCTATGGAAACACAAAAATATAAATACAAAAAAATTTGAGACTTTAAGGCAGGTATGTCCAAACTATGGCCCTCCAGCTGTTGTGAAACCACAAGTCCCATCATGCCTTGCCACAGTTTGGACATGCCTGCTTTAAGGGATTAAAAACAAAAAAAAGAAAAGAAAACCGCTACTTGCCAGCTATGCACAAGAGGTCTAGGGACACCAGCCTCTGGTGCCACTCAGGCACCACCTTGACCCATCAGAGACTCTACCCCACCGCTCATCCCGGACTCTGTTCCCCACCCACCCATCATTATTTTTTCAATTTGTCTTGTTCTACAAATCCCAACCAAGATATTTGATCCCGTCCCATCTCCCTCCCACCCAGTGGGTACATACCACAGACACCTGTTCAGGCACAGCAGTACACACAGAGAGCAGCACTGGTCCACACACCCCCAACCCAACCCTCCCATCTTTATCCTTTTTGTCTTATACGTTATTGAGCAGTATCAACTATCAATTGAGCTACTATTACCATCTAGAGAACCGTTATCAATACATAATCAGTCCATAACACTCTCTCCATTTATCATTACGAAGAGGGCGGCCTCTTCGTCGACCCAGAAAAACCCACAAGGAGGCTGGTGATTTTCATTTGGTGGTCGCAGACCACCTGCACGTTCATCGAGTTAAAGTGTTTTCTATTACGAAAACATTCCTCAGAATCACGTGGTGGTCTGAACGCCACATGGGTACAGTCAATCGCACCCAGAACGTTGGGGAATTTCCATTTTGAGAAGAAGCCAAACTTGATCTCATTCCATTGGCTGTCTTGATCTGGGAATTTAATGAACTGGATCGTTAATTTGCGGACTGCCTTAATGACCTGGCCTATACAGTGTCAGAGCGTAGGCTGTGGAAAACCGCATGGCTGGAATGTGCCAGACACGAAAAAATAATGCAACGCACCCAAAAGTTTCTGGAAACCGGGAAGTGCGTGATTGCCCCGTCTCCAAGTGACCAGGTCTGACTCCAAAACATCGTACAGCATATGGATTGCCTCAGACGAAAGGCAATAATTTGATATCACCTCCGCCTTGGTGAGTTCACCGAGTTCACTGACTCACCTAATGGTGTTATCGCCTGAGCAATAGTGCCATCATCCAGATCCGCCTCCACGCTGGCATTGGTCATGAACATGACAATCGTGTCCCTAAATAGCTCCATTACTGTAGGCAGTGTTAAGAAATTGCAGAGAAATGCAGAAAAACACAAATTACCCTAAAAAATCGATTCCAATCAGCAGACTGCAAAAGCTGTGTATTATCTCCTCAAAGGCCAAACGAAGGAGTGAGGAGGAGAGGTGAATCATGGGTAAGTGAGGTGAATCACGGGCAGAAAAATGCATTCTGGGTGAAAAAAAAAAACATTAAAAAATAAATATATATTAATATGGCACTTGTACAACAATAATATAATAAAGGGCCATCAAATAATAAAAGATTAACCCTTTCAATGGCAATCCTGAGAATTTTCCGGGCTGTGCCTCAGTGCCCAGTCTGGCAAGCCCGGAAAATTCTCGGGATTGCCACTGTTTAGAGCCGGGCTCCCTCCCCTCCGCCGCGCCTCCTCCTCCCTCCTCTCCGGCTTTTCTATTGAAGTCTCTGGCGCCGACTTATGACAAGCCTGCTGCCGGGGACAGGGACGAGGCGCCGGGGCGCAGGGCCGGGCAGCGACTGATTGACAGTTCAGCGGCGCTGCCCGGACACGGGGAGGCAGTGGTGTTTTTTTTTTTAATGGAGTGCTCCCCATAAAAAACTCACCCAGTAGGGAGCGCTCCCAAAAAAAACACCACTACTAAATCACCAGTACTAAATCACGGCGGTCGGAATCCCGGTGGTCCAAATACCGACGCCGGAATCCCGACTGCCGAAATCCCAACAAGGGGGGCCGTGGATCGTGGATTTTGGGGGGTGCGCTATACCACCAAAGCTTATATATGTTTTTTGGGGGGAGCGCTATACCACCAACACTTATATATGTTTTTTGGGGGGAGCACTATACCACCAATGCTTATATATGCTTTTTTTGGGGGGGGGAGTGCTATACCATCAATGCTTATATGTGTTTTTTGGGGGAGCGCTATACCACCAATGCTTATATATGTTTTTTTGGGGGGGCGCTATACCACCAAAGCTTATACATGTTTTTTTGGGGAGGAGTGCTATACCACCAACCCTTATATATGTTTTTTGGGGGGAGCGTTATACCACCAATGCTTATATATGTTTTTTTAAACGGTCTGCAGTATGGGGGCAGCCATTTTCCAAATGTAACTTTTTGTATAAGCAGCAGGAGCCGTGAGAGCCAGGACCCGCAAGACAGATGCGGCAGGAGGTACGGGGGGGGGGGTGTTTAACCCTAAATGGGGGGGAGTTAACACTACTGGGGGGTTTGTTAACCCTATGGGGGGGGGGGGCGCTGGCAACATGTTCGGCAGTGGGGGAGCGTAATTAATAGTTATGCTGAATCTCCCATTATGAATCTTTGGCACAAATCTTTACGTGTGTAGGGCCCATAACTCCTGGGATGTGATACAATTGTTTACCTCTGGATTCCCGGCCCAAGACCAGTCAAACCCACCACATTATCATACAGTAATATAATATAGATGAATCTGATATTGTTAATAACTTGTTGCTGCAATATGCGACGATATTCTCACAACCACCAGATTACTTCTTATAAAATGCTGAACATTTTGATCCCAAGAATGAAGCTCTAATACGGTCCCATTCCCTCCCAGCATGTCCAGCTGGATAACTTGGTCCCCACGTATTAGAAGTGTATGAGTCTTGCTGGACAGATGGGTGAAGACTATGGGGGAAATTTACTAAGAATACGAAGACGATTTTTTCATCTTAATACGAATGAATACGACTGCACACGGATGTTTTAGCTATATGCAAATTCGTGTTACGGAGGGTAATTTACAAAGCTGTCAAAGACGACTGCATTGTAAACCCCGATGGCGTATTCATTCTTATGTACGGCCGCTGATACGAATTCGTATAGGCAGTCTGCACAGATCAGTCAGATCCATGCAGGCTGCAGTGTGTTAAAATAAAAATAAAATAAAAAACGCCCCACGGCCGTAACCAGCACCAGGCTCAAAGAGCTGGGGCTGGTTTTAAAAAATCAGGGAACCAATGAAATAGGGCTCCGCTGACTTTTAAAAACCAGCCGGGGCTGGTTCCCAAAATATGAGGGACAAAATGAATAGGGGTCCCCCGTATTTTAAGAACCAGCCCCAGGCCCAACCAGTCAGCAGGTTAATGCCACATCCGGGGAAGACTTTTTATACAAGTCCCCCCGGCCAAAGCATTAACCCTACCGACCAGTCAGCCTGGCCAGGGGTCCTGGGGAAGTGGGGACACCGCCAATAAAGGGGTCCCCCCCCTCCAGGACTTACCTGGCCAGGCTGAAGCCTGGTGCTGTCCTCGGTACCCCAGGGCTGTGGGTACCGGGCTGATTCAAGTTGTAAAAAATAGAATAAAAAACTATTGTCTAAAACTGTGGAATTATGAGTCCCAGCATGCTGGGACTTGGAGAACCACAAGTCCAAGCATGCAGGGCAGTAAAGAGCCCGCTGGCACTTGTAGTTCCACAGTAATAGAAATAGTTAACAAAACACACACAGACACCCATGAAAAATAAAAGTTTAATACATCCAAATCATACAGATACTGATACTTACCTTTCTTGAGCCCATAGGTAGCCCTGGGTCCGGTGTCCTGGGGTCCGGAGCTCCAGGGTCCGGGGCTTCAGGGTCCGGGGCTCCAGGGTTTGGCGCTCCAGGGTCCATAGAAATCCTTTGGGGGACCTGTGGAAGGAAATTCTATTTACCCAGGTCCTCCGGCGAAGATCGGTCCGCTGTAGTCCCTGGGATCTTAAAAAACAAAACGCAAGTGTCCCGGTACCATCGCACTGGAGAGGCGCTGAAGTTTCATCTTCAGCACCTCTCCTCCGAATGATTCTATTGGCCGCCTAGTAGCCAATCAGGAGCCGATTTTCTATTTTGAATGGTGATTCTTATTTGTATTTTCCAATGGCGTAAACATTTGTATTTGTAAATAAAAATAGGAATGTGCCAAAAATACAAATATGCCTAAAAAAATTCATATTTTACTATGCAAATACAAATTTTTTAGCCGTATTTGCCTTCGTAAATTTCCCCCTATATGTTTGATGATATGTATTGTATACATTTGAAATATCACTATTAATACATATTCTAAATGTCTTATATCAATGTCTTATATCAATGTCTTATATCAATGCCTTATATCAATGTCTTGTCTGTGTACATTTGGATGTCAGCTTCTTAAATAAGTTAAAGCTTTAGGCAGACAAGAGTCTAAATTGTTTGTTTGATTACACAATCAGGCATTTGCCTATCCTTGATGTTTGTATGCTATATATTGTGTTACTAGGTGATTCATCGCGCCCTACGGGCGCTCTTCACACCGTCGTAAGGGGCTGGATGGTTAGAATTGTATGAAAGATGGCCTGTATTGCAACTTGAGTTATAGGTGAAATGTGCTAAATAGAGAGCATATGATGTGGAAGGGTGTGTGTATTGTTTTGTTTAATTAAAAAGCGGTTACAGAGTAATATGTACATTGATAGTGTGGTTGGTACAGTGACATTTGTGGGTGTGGGGGGGGGGGCTGTGTGTGCATGTTGTTTAGGTGTGTGTGTGCAATAGTATAGTAGGGTGTTTCTGAGTCAGCGGCTCCCCACTGGCAGAGGTCACGACACAGGAAAACAGGAGGCTGGGTAGTGATAGGGGTGTGTGGGCATAAGGGGGACTAAAGAGGAGGGTGGGAGATACTGTGCAGCTTCTGCCAGTGGGTGAGGGTCCAGCGTGGCAGTACAGGAGTACAGGATGGTGGCCCTTAGTCAGTGTCTCCTCCTACTGGGTGGGAGTTCGGGTGCATGAGAGCAGGAGGCTGGGCTATGAGGCATGATAGGGGCATGTGGGCAAAACAGCGTCAGCGACTCCCCAGTGGTGGAAGTTACGGTTCAGGAGAGCAGGAAGCTGGGTAGTGATAGGGGTGTGTGAGTATACGGGGGACTAAAGAGGGGCTTAGGGGTGCCGTGAATTGCGGGAGGGGCGCGGGGGGTGCCGTGAATCAAGGGAGGGAGGGGGCGCAGGTGTCGGCGAATCGCGGGAGAGGGCGGGGGTCCGCAAAGCGTGGGAGGGGGCGTGAATTGCGCAAGGGGGGGTTGCGAATCGTGGGAGGGGGGTGCGCGGGAGGTCCGTGAATTGCGGGAGGGGGGGGCACAGGGCGCGATGAATCACCTAGTTGGTTATATATTCTTGTAGAAGGATGGTAGGATGTTGCTGTCATTCAGAATGCATTTACATAAACAGTAATAGTAGCAGTAAAAGGTCTGACTTAAAACACCTACAGTAAAACAGAACAGGTGTTATATATTATACAAAGAATTGGTTGATGATGTGTAGGTTGACGTGCACATAGTTCATAGTTGTGACTGGAAAAAAATTGCTACAAGAAAAAATCAACACAGAAAGTTCAACACATGTAAATGTTGACATAAGTGTGGCACTTCATCGGTGTCCATGTCGACACATGAGAATGAATATGAAAACATTCAAAAAAAGAAAAATAAATCTTCAATCTTCAAAAACGCGGGGGGGGGGGTGTGTGGGAGCCGCGAATCGTGGGATGGGGGGGCGCGGGGGGTTGCAGTGAATCGCGGGAGGGTGGGTCGCGGGGGCGGGGGGTTGCCGCAATGACAGGAGGGGGGGTCAGGGGTGGGGAATCGCGGTAGGGGGGGTCGTGGGGGGCACCGTGAACCGTGGGAGGGGGGGCCCGGGGGGTTGGCGCGAATCGTGGGAGGGGGGGTCGCAGGGTGCCGCGAATTGCAGGAGGGGGGGGTGTAATGGGGTGGGGCCGCGAATCGCGGGAGTCACCGGGGGTGCCGCGAATTACGGGGGGTGTGCTGCAAATCGCGGGAGGGGGGTCGCGGGGGGTGCCGCGAATCGCCACAAGAAAAAATCAACACAGAAAGGTCAACACATGTAAATGTTGACATAAGTGTGGCACTTCATTGGTGTCCATGTCGACACATGAGAATGAATATGAAAACATTGAAAAAGTGAAAAATAAATCTTGTCAACCTTTTTCATTGTCGACCATAGCCATATCAGTGTTTTGTATGTGCCATTTAATCGTGGGGATGCCGTGAATGGGGGGGGGGGGAGGGAGGGAGGTGCATACCCAACATGACCCTCTCCAGGAGGGACACATTGCTCTGTTTCTGGACTTTCTTCTTAATTTATGGATTACCATCACCTGTGCTTAAACAACTTTCTTATCAATTACCCTGTTTAAAATGACAGGTGATGACAATCATAAATTAAGATGGAAGTCCACAAACATAGCATTCTGTCCCTCCTGGAGAGGGTCATGTTGGGAGGTATGGAGGTGTGGGGCGCTCACCTGGTGTGTCTGGTGTGTAGCTGTGTCTTTGCTGTGTAACATGGAGAGGCAGAGGGTGTCTGGCACTGTCTGTGGGCTCACTGGGCTGGTTCACTGTCATGTGAGTCAGTCATGTGAGTCAGAGGCTCCACCCAGCGTTATAGCTCCAGACACACTTTGAGTGACAGATGTAGCCAAATATATAAGAGATTATTTAGTGTAACAATGACCAACCCAAATCTATAGACCTATCTATTGAATTGTTTATGCTTGCAGTTTAGACACACATAAGGTATTTACATTCCAAACAGAGGAAAACAGATGAGTGAAACTCCATTGTATTTTTCCAATGGCTGTTTGAGCAATCTCACCCTGTGTCTCAACTGAGTGTCCGTAAATTGCTGACAATGTGCTTGGCACCATGCACATAATATGAACAAACCATTTGCTACATGAGTCCATGTGCGCATGCAATATTTTTCGACTTCGACAAAAGCTAAGCATAAAATAAAAATAGTATTTTAAAGTTGTATAACTGCCAATAAATCTAGTGTGGTCCATGTATACACCAAACCCGAGCGGGGTATACAGGGGGTGATTGTAGTTTACTCGCTATTCAGCGAATTTGGCCCGTCTTCATGTTTTGGGAACTGTGCCTGCTCTATTATGCTCATGTGCAGCCCCCTTTGGGAATGCAAGCATCGGGGTGGGCCATGGGCGGACGGTGGCGGGCATCGCCCATGGGAATGCCCACCACTTCCCATGGGGGTTCCCTGGGCTTTCCCATGGGTACATGGGTAGGCCGATGCCTGCCGGGGCAGGCGGCTGACATCACAGGATGTCAGACGCCTGCCCCATCTTTGTCCCCACGCACAGTCCATGTCGACTGTGTGGACATTCGAGGTCAAAAAAAGGGAAAAACCCCATGTCGACCCTTTGACTGTCGACCTTTCTCGTGTTGACCTAATGCATGTTGACCTAATGACCCTGTCGACCTAACACATGTCGACCTTCAGTTATGTCAACATTCCTGCATGTCAACCTTCCTGCATGTCGACCTTCAGTCATATTGACCTAGTCGTGTCGACCTAATGCTTGTCGACCTAGTTGCTGTCTATCCAATGATCCATACCCCACAGAAGCAAACTCATTCTTTAATGTATAAAACCATGCTGCACAGCAGGGGGGCAGATGTAACATGTGCAGAGAGAGTTACATTTGGGTGGGGTTTGTACTTCAAATTGATATCTACATTGCAGTGTAAAAATAAAGCAGCCAGTATTTACCCTGCACAGAAACAAAATCACTCACCCAAATCTAACTCTCTCTGCACATGTTACATCTGCCCCACCTGCAGTGCACATGGTTTTGTCTATTAAAGATTGAGTTTGCTTTTGCAAGTGAACCAGAATCAGGCCACTTATCCGTTAGAAGGTGTAATACGTTATAGTGTACTGGTGTACACTATGGAGAGATTCAGACCCATTTGTTAGAGTCCGAGTTCGGCCCCTTCCACGATGTTTGGGTTTTGCACATGCGCAAACCCTGGGAGCAGATGGCTTTGGTGAGTTTCATATTCACCAGGTCATTCACTCTGGGGAGGGAGCGCCTGGGGCAGGCATGGGGCGGCATCAGGGGGGTGTGGATCGTATTGTCGACCCGACTTAGGTCAACAGTCATTAGGTCGACACCGTTGAGTAGACAGGCAACAAGGTCGACAGGGTTCTAGGTCGACATGGATGAAGGGCAACAGGTGTCTAGGTCAACATGGGTTAGGTCGACAGGTCATGAGGTCGACATGGGGTTTTTCACTGTTTTTGACCCGAATGTCGACAGTCTACATGGACACAGTTGGAAGTCAACCGCAGCCCCTCGCATCGCTCGTTTCGCTCACAATGCTTCGGGCACGGTGCCTCGCTGCGCTCGGCACACTATTTTATTCTCCCACCATGCCCTAGTGGATGGTAGAGCATAAAATACCGCCAGTCGGCACATGTCGGCTCAAAAAACAGTGAAAAAACCATGTCGACCTTGCGACCTGTTGACCTAACTCATGTCGACCTAACCATGTTGACCATTTGTCGACCTAATACCATGTCGACCATAGGCGTAGCACATTTCATTAGGGTGTCAATCAGACATGTCTACCATCAGCTATTCATACTCACTACAATATAAAACGTCTCTCAGCCGCACCATAATCTCCTGCCTAGTTCAGTTATAATCCTCTAATTACTCTGTGTAACAGCACATGCAAATACAGTCATAAACATATATGGATGACGCAGGTATGTAGTGATATGGATGACGCAGGTATGTAGTGATATGACAGTGGTTTAGTACAAATAACAATGCAAACCACACGTAATTGATTGATGGGCACTTGTTTTAATGTAATACCAGTTCTAAAAAGCAAAAGAATATAAGGGTGGGCACAGCATTAGGGGGTGCCTGTGCACCCCTAACACTCTATTTGCGCACGCCTATGATGTCGACCTTGTCCCTTGTTGCAGGGGTTTTCTTTACCAAGATGAAAAGAAAGAACTAGGCGCTGATATGAGGTGTTTTAACACAATTGAGCTGCTGCTTGGGTGCATGGTTGCCGACTTTCTGGCTGCTCTCTCCGGGAGAGAGCAGCCAGCTCAGTATGGCAGGGGGACGGGCCCAAAGCCGGGAGGGAAAGGGGGCGGAGTCACAGCTGTGGTGAGCCATTTAGGGGCGTGGCTAGTGCGATCGTGTCATTTTAACACACACACCCCCTCCGCCGTGCAATGCCGGTATTTAATGTATTGCACTGCGGGGAGCGGGGTTTAAGTGATGCGATCGCGTCATTTAACCCACGGAACCCCCCACGGACCCCCTCTCCGCCGGAGAGGCAGGACAATGCGGGAGGGTTGCCATCCTTTCCGAGGGGCCGGGAGGGGGACCCGATTTCCGGGACCCTCCCGGACATTCCGGGAGGGTAGGCAACCCTGCTTGGGTGAGGTATATAGTATACCTCCAAAACAAATTACCAAAAGAACATAGATATAGAAGCAGGGCTAATACACTGTATGCAAATAACATTGCTTGGGATTGCCTGGAGAAAAAGTACATTCAAAAAACAATTAGAAGTTCTTTTGTATGAGCAAGAAAACAAGAAGTGGTCGATTGCGCTAACACTAAATAACATTCAAGATTTATTATGAATTGATCAGAAGCCTGGTCAGGTGTGAATATAAATGACACTTTAATAAAAAATATTAATAAAACAATTAAAAAAATTTGAAAAACATGGACAAAAGATCGATAGTCACCCGTTGTAGTTGGAATAACGTGCCAGTCCTTGGAAATTACCCAATTAGGTCTTGTGTTAGAAAAGGGGATGAATACTCCGGTACTGGTACCACTTTTTCCACAGGGAATGCCGGGCCTTTAGGAGTTGGCGGGCCTCCAAGATGATCTTGTGCCACGGATTGTGGTAGATGGACCAGTCCACTTTGTCCTGAGAGACAAATGTTCCAATTGGATGATTGGATATAGCGTATAGGATCCACAGTATGCAAAGATTGGATTTGTCTGGCAAGGGTTAAAAATTACCATATGTCCTTTTTTGGAAAGCACCTACGCGTTTCGCTGGCTACAGCAGCTTATAATAAATATAAGGCTGCTCATACAAAAGAACTTCTAATTGTTTTTAATGTATAAATTTTTTATAAATTGTACTTTTTCTCCAGGCATTCCCAAGCAATTTTATTTTTATTTCTTGTCCCATGTTAACCTAGACAACTGTCAACCTTCATCCATGTTGACCTAGAACCCTGTCAACCTTATTGTCTGTGGACCCAACGGCGTCGCCCTAATGACTGTCTACCTAAATCGGGTCGACAAAATATGACCGTATCCCCAATAGGGGAACCCCCATAAAAATGCTAGGCATATCCCTGCAGACGCAGGCATAGCAATTGTTAGAGAGGAGATTTAATTCCGCACTGAGTACTCCTCTGTTCGTCTTTGCATAAGTTTTATCGGTACTTGTGTATTAGCATGGCGCCCACTGAGCAAATTGCTTAGCGGGCGTTTTTGCGTAAGAAAATTGCATCAGTACCCATTTATTATCACCTCCCCAAAATCCATAAGTCACCCACCACACCTCCCGGTCACCCAATTATTTCAGGTATCGATTCCCTCACTTCCAACCTCTCTTTCTATGTTGGCACATTCCTCCCTAGAGTTTCAGTTTTAAAACCCCACATAAAAGACACCACCCACTTTTTACAGCTTATTCAAACTATCATCTAGCGTCCCTCCTATTCATTTATAACACTTGATTTAGTCAGAGTTTGTACTCTAATATACCACATAATTTAGGAATCCAGGCCATGGCCCTTATTCTGGTTGGTGCGGATATATCCGCGTGCGTACGGGCCGCCGATGTTTTGTGTCTGCGCATGTGCAGAGGCGTCTCTGTGCATGTGCGAGCGGGGCGTACGGCCAAATCCCGCATGATATGTGAACACTCCGAACAGGGGGTGGAGAGGGGCGTGAAGGGCTATTTGGGCTCATTACCATATGCATACGCCCCGCGTTTCATGGGCGTTCCCATGCAAACGCTGCGCGTACGTATGGTAATGCGGCCGTGACGCACGTGTAGTGGGCGGACATATGACATCGCTGGATGTCAGCTGCCCGCCCAGATCCCTGCTTTTGCACGGAAAAATGTCCGTGTGGTCTGAGGTTGCGGGAGCTGGTGGAGCACTCGGTCCTGCATTCGATGGTCTGCGAACATCGAATGATGGGGGAGGTTCCCTGAGATGGAGGAGGCGTATTCCGTGAAAAATACACGTGCGGTCCGTTCGGCCAGCTTCTTACCGCGTACGGACGGAGTTGGCGATCCGTATGGAAGGCGGGGTTTCGCACGCACGGTCCTGGCCGCATATTCGGATCCGGCTGCACCGATCAGAATAAGGGCCCATAAAACAACAATTAAGAAAGGATAATGATTTACCAGAACTACGTCAGAATTTCATTTGTTAAGCTATCCGGTTCATATTAACACATAATTATTTTATGTTTTTAGATCAATTCTACTTAGAAACCATGGGCACGGCGATGGGGAACTAATGACTGTCGACCTAAGTCGGGTCGACAATATGACCGTATCCCCAGCAGGGGAACCCCCATAAAAATGCTAGGCATATCCCTGCAGACGCAGGCATAGCAATTGTTAGAGAGGAGATTTAATTCCGCACTGAGTACTCCTTTGTTCGTCTTTGTATAAGTTTTATCGTTACTTGTGTATTAGCACGGCGCCCACTAAGCAAATTGCTTAGCGGGCAATTCTGCATAAGAAAATCGCATCGCATGCGGTTTTTAAATGCGATTCGATCGCATTCAATTCGATTTTCCTATGTAATTTATTCACTGCTCTTTTTTTGCCCTGGGGGTGCAATGCGATGAGATCGCATCCCACTGCAAAATCGCATGCGATCGCATGCGATTTTATAGGGTGCGATGCCATTTACTTTACTATACACTTATATGAGATGCAATGAGATTGAGCCCCCCCCCCCCCCTCACTATCCACGCCACCCCAAAGTGTGGCGAGCGGCGGCAGAACGCATCCTCCCAACCTTTTCACACCGGCGTGGAGTTGATTGTATATAGTGTGGCGAGCGCAGCGAGCCCCCGAGCCCGAAGCGTGGCGAGCGTTGCGAGCCCCGCGAGGGGCCGTGGAATACATGTAACATAATCTGCCTTCCCTCGCAGGGCTCACCATGTTTCGGGCTCGGTGGCTCGCTGAGCTCGCCACACTATGTAAAATCAGCTCCACGCCGATGTGAATAGTGTGGGTATGAAAAGGTCGGGAGGACGCGTTCCGCCACCCCTCGCGGGGCTCGCTATGTTCGCCACGCTTCGGTGTGCCGTGGATCGTGGGGGGGCCTCAATCTCATTACAGCTCATATAAGTGTATATTAAAGTAAATGGCATCACACCCTATAAAATTGCATGCGATCGCATGCGATTTTGCGGTGTGATGCGATCTCATCGCATTGCACCGCCCAGAGCAAAAAAAGAGCAGTGAATAAATTACATAGGAAAATCGCATCGCATGCGATGCGATTCGATTTGCCTACGTTGCTGTACGTATGCTAATTGGACGCCATGATAATACACAAGTACTGTTTTATCTTCTGTTTCTTTGTCATTTAATCATTATTTTTCATCATTGTCCTCAATTTATTTCTTCAAAAAGACGTGGTGCTACCCATCTCTAGTAAGATAACTTAGGGAGAAAAGAATAGTGGAGATATTTTGGGTGCTCTCCGAAGATATTTATGCAAAACATCCAACTGATAATTGCATGTACTTTTTTTTTATGTGATTAAAAAAGAGGTGTGCTATTTAACCCCTCTTTATAAGACATAGTAGAGATGTGCAACACAGTTAAGAAAATGTGGTTAAAACTAGGATGTGGATGCTCAGATAAACACGTTACATGTATTAATTTTACCACCGTGACTTTTATTGGGATATCATTTATGTGTATTCACTTGTTTATAATGTGTGCTTCACACCTGATATCTCTTAAGGCCCATACACACTTGCCGATTTTCAGCTGAAAATCGCTCAAAACAGCCGTTTTGAGTGATTTTCAGCTGAAAGTCTGCAAGTGTGTATGAGCCAGCGATGCCCGACTAGCGATGATGCGCGCTCCCGCATCATCGCTAGCCAGGTGGTTCATCTGCTGGTTTTACCAGCATGTTTTGCGATGATGGTTCCTTTTTCAACTATCATCGCTCAGTGTGTACGGCGCGGGGCGATGATGGCTGAAAGTTGAGCCATTGTCAGCCTGCCCTCCTCCCTCCCCCTTATCTATATGTCCCTGCTGCCAGCCTTCCTCCCTCTCCCTGCTCCATACGGAGCACACTACTTGCGTCGCCGCGGTCCGCCCTCCTCCCTCCCCCTTATCAATATGTCCCTGCTGCCCGCCTTCACCCCTCTCCCTGCTCCATACGGAGCACACTACTTGTGTGTCCCGGCGGTCCGCCCTCCTCCCTCCCCCTGGTCCGCCCTCCCCCTGCTCCACATGAAGGGAGCACATTACATGTCACCGGCTGTCCGCCCCCACTATCCACGTCGGCGTGGAGTTGATTTTATATAGTGTGGCGATCGCAGCAAGCCACCGAGCCCGAAGCGTGGCGAGGGGACGCGGATACCTGTGAAGCCCGCGAGGGGACGCGTATAGCTGTGAAGGTATCCACGTCCCCTCGCGGGGACCACTGTGGATATCTTCAAACGGCGGACACCGTGCTGAGCAACTCCTTGTAAACAAAATCTACACCAGTGTGAGTTACCCTCAGGCATGGAAGCCATACCACATTGCAGCAACATCCACTGGGTCATCGTCTTGGCTACCCTCCGGCGATTGAGATAAAAAGTTAAAAACTTCTCTCACGGTCCAATAGAGGACTGATCTATTCCAAGCGTGCTCATCTCCTCCAGTGGCAATCCATCTGGCCACAGACATCGTGAGGACTCCCAGTTCTGCTACTTCTGTGGGATATCCAAATCCGTATCTGGTAATGTGCACTTACCTGGTCTCCAAAAAAGTGACCACTATCTATTACACAGACGTGTCCATTTGAGGCAAGGACTAATTCACATCTTCCATTTTTATCCTATTATTATTGTTTTTATTAATTCCAATTTACGTTTATTTCCCCACCTTACCCTTTTACTGGTTTATTTGTATTATTGTATTATTTGTATGTACTTTTTACAGTAAAAATTGTTACATTTTTTTACCATTTGGTATTATTCATTGCTCTAAGCTTTGCTCGACTCACCTAGTGCGTGTCCCCCCTTTTCTTCTTTCTTTAAAAAGTGGGGAGTGACTACCCCCACACCTGAGCAGCTGCTTTAATTGGAGATCCAGCTCAATACCAGGCGCCTGATTATTCCTAGTGAATATCCTTTTTTCCTTCGACATGGGAAAAGGTCGACATGGGAAAAGTTCAAAAGGTCGTTAGTTCAACAGTCAAAAGGTCGACATGGGGTTTTTCACTGTTTTTGAGCCAACATGTACCATCCACTAGGGCAGTGGTTCCCAACCCTGGTCCTCAAGTACCCCCAACAGTGCACGTTTTCTAGGTCTCCACACAGAATCACAGGTGACATAATTAGCTCCACCGGGGGATCTTTTAAACCGTGTCTGAATAATGAGTGCACCTGCAGGGTGGCCTGGAAAATGTGTACTGTTGGGGGTACTTGAGGACCAGGATTGGGAACCACTGCACTAGGGTGTGGTGGGAGAATAAAATAGTGCCCGAAGCATAGTGAGCGCAGCGTGCAATGCGAGGGGATGCGGTGCACTTTAAACTGTGTCCATGTCGACTGTGTTGACATTCAGGTAAAAAAACAGTGAAAAACCCCATGTCGACCTTTTGACTGTCGACCTAGACAATGTTGAACTAATGACCTGTCGAACTAACGACCTGTCAAACTAATGACCTTTCCACCTAGTGCCATGTCGACCTTTTCCCATGTCGACCTAGACCAATGTCGACATTTTCCCATGTCAACCTAATGGTGTCGACCTAATGACTGTCGACCATAATGCTGTAGACCAAATGATCCCAACCCACTGCCTCTCCCCCGGCTCCTCTGCTCGTGCTGGGTGGGACTGGCCCCCTGCTGCCTCTGCCCTTTCAGACATACCGGTACCTCCGCTAACTGACACTGCTCCTCTCATCTCCATGCTCCTTACTACCTTTCAAAGGTCAAAATGCCGCCTGTGCCCCTTCATATAGGGGGTGTGATGCATAATGTAGGGGAATTAGGTGGGCCAATAGGTTAGTGGGTTATTTGGCATGCGGAGGCAGTGTTGTAATTCGCACTCCGGTTGGCCCTAAACTCGCACGTGACTGGCGGGGAAAATCACACATTTAGCTGTCATAAAATTGCATCACATCGCACCACATCGCACCTCTTCACACTTTATCGCACTTTATCGCACTTTTTGGCCGCATATTCGCGTCCCATTAAATATGTGGTTTACAAGGGAAAAATACGATTTCAAAAACTGTGATGTGCGGCGATATTGTGCGATTTTGAAAAGTGCGATAAAATCACATCTTATTAAATGTCACCCATAATGTGGACAAATTACTGCAACCTATTGCAAGTAGAGCAGACTGAAAGGAATAAATTGGGTACTTGTTTCCTAGCACGGCCACAAAGATCTTGATCGTGGGCATCGTGAGGAAAAATCGGGGGCATCGCATGCACTAAAAAATCGGGAACAATGTTAAATACCTCAATTTACCCGCGATGCCCCCGATTTCCCATAGGAATCAATGTTAAATGGCTCAAATCATCATAGGGAACAATGGGAATGGGCCAGAAAACCCAAAAAACACTGCTGAACACTGAAATGTCCCCCCAAAAGTAGTTGACGCCACCCCACGATCAACGCGAACCCGAAGCGTGGCGAGCGCAGCGAGCCCGCGAGGGGCGGCGGTACGCGTCCTCCGACCTTTTCATACCCCCACTATCCACGTCGACGTGGAGTTGAGAATAGAATAGTGTGGCGAGCGCAGCGAGCCACCGAGCCCGAAGCGTGGCGAGCGCAGCGAGCCCCGCGAGTGGACGCGGATACCTGTGAAGCCCGCGAAGGGACGCGTTTACCTGTGAAGGTATCCGCGTCCCCTCGCGGGGCTCGCTGCGCTCGCCAGGCTTCGGGCTCGGTGGCTCGCTGCGCTCGCCACACTATTCTATTCTCAACTCCACGCCGACGTGGATAGTGGGGGTATGAAAAGGTCGGAGGAAGCGTACCGCCGACCCTCGCGGGCTCGCTGCGCTCGCCACGCTTCGGGTTCGCGTTGATCGTGGGGTGGCGTCAACTACTTTTGGGGGGACATTTCACTGTTAAGGGGTGTTTTTTGGTTTTTCTGGCCCATTTACCATTGTTCCCTATGATCATTTGGGTAAATTGAGCCATTTAACATTGATTCCTATGGGAAATCGGGGGCATCGCGGCTAAATTGAGGCATTTAACATTGTTCCCTATGGGGAAATCGGGGGCATCGCGTCTGGACCATTTAAGCTTTTTTTTAGCCGCATACGACGCGACCGACGCGATATTGACTTTTTTCAATGCATTTCAATGGGAAAATCGGGGGCACCGCGTCGGTCGCTTGGCAGACCACTAAAAATGACACCCGATGCCCGCGATTGTGGCCGTGCTAGGAAACAAGTACCATAAATTGTATCCAATTGCCTCCAATTAAGTTGTGTCGCAGTTACAGCTGTCTGTCTCTATAAACTGTTACATATGAGACAATACATGAATACCAGTAATTGTATCAGTATTTAGCAACTTGCAAACAACAAAAGAATCTCACTAATGGTGTGTACACACGGGAGCAATATTAGGTAAAATCGCTGGGAATATGGTCGCTGAGCGACCATATTGCCAGTGATTTGGAGCGCAGCTGGCGATAAATCGCCAGCTGCGCGCTCCCGTGTGCACTCCCTGCTGGTCGCTGGAGCAATCACTGTGCCGGGAGGTCAGCGCAGCCCAGTGCCGCTGCTCCCTCCCTCCTCCCTTCACGGAGGTCAGCGCCGGGGAGATCAGCATTGATCTCCCCAGCCCAGTGCCGCTGCTCCCTCCCTCCTCCCTTCACGGAGGTCAGCGCCGGGGAGATCAGCATTGATCTCCCCAGCCCAGTACGGCTGCTCCCTCCCTCCTCCCTTCACGGAGGTCAGCGCCGGGGAGATCAGCATTGATCTCCCCAGCCCAGTACGGCTGCTCCCTCCCTCCTCCCTTCACGGAGGTCAGCGCCGGGGAGATCAGCATTGATCTCCCCAGCCCAGTGCCGCTGCTCCCTCCCTCCTCCCTTCAAAGTGACAGCAGCAGCGTCTACTGCTGCTGCGCTCCCCCTCCGTCCTGTAGCAGTGTCTCCTTTTCATCGCTGATGATAAGGAGACACTGAGCAATATGATTGCTGGCAATATATTGCTAGCAATATATCGCTAGCAATCATATTGCACCGTGTGTACACAGCATAAGAGAAATCAGGTGTGAAGCACACATTAAAAACAAGTGAATACACATAAATGATATCCCAATAAAAGTCACGGTGGGAAAACTAAATACATCCATGAGCATCCACATCTTAGTTTTAACCACATTTTCTTCACTTTTTTTGCACATCTCTACTATTGTCTTATAAAGAGGGTGTAAATAGTACACCTCTTTTTTAATCACCCCAAATACAAGTTACATTTCAAGAACATGCAATTATCAGTTAGACGTCTTGCTTAAATATCTTCGGAGTGCACCCAAAATATCTCCACTATTCTGTTCTCCCTAATTTGCAGGCATAGCACTGCCTGCTTGGGGCGCCCGGCTGATGTCACATGACATCAGCGCCCCGAATTCGGAGCACAGCGTGTAAATGAAAAGTCAGTCAAGGCTGAGCTCCGGGGGGGGGGGGGGTTTTGGGGTGAGCACCCACCGGAAAAAAGGTAAATCAGCGCCCCTGGTGCTCGTAGATGGGAGACAACAGAGAGAGGTGTCTCACATCTGCGAGCGCTGTAGAAATCCTCGAATGATTTCCTCGTGTGAGGAAATTCGGCATGCGAGGAGGGGTGGGCGGCATTTCGTGGACTCGCAAAATTTGCAGCTTTGTGAGTCACCATAATAATAAGGTCCCATATACATTGGAAGACAGCCGGACCTACTGTAATACAGAAAATCCGATTTGGAATGAAATCAGTCCAATCCGATGTTTCTCTCTCCTCTCTCTGCTGACGCTGTGTTCCACTCACCTAAAGACATGCGAAAAAGCGCATGTGATATATCGCAGGTGCAAAAAAACAGCCACAGTGTACACCTGATGCCTGCGATTCTGATTTATCGGATACGAATGGGTCCGCGCATCAGATCGGATCTGATGTCTTAAGGGGGGCCATACACACGCAGATTTATCTTCAGATCTGTCTGGTTGGAACAAAAACATGGTTATGGATGAGAGCAAATGACAGTTGACCATTTTCTTGGAAATGCTGGAAACCTGACAAACTGTCACATCCATAACCATGTTTTTGTTCCAACCAGCCAGATCTGAAGATAAATCTTAAGCTGGCCATACATCAGAAAGATCGATCCTAAAGGTTCCCACAGACGCATCAATTATCGAATGCGTTTTGTACTTTTTAAGTACAAAACGCATCTTATGTACAATTATCGGGTGGTGTTTATGGACTTGTGCGACGCGATGTGCGTTCCCGGGAGCCCGATATTGTATGTCTAAAAAAGTACGTGCTGCACGTACTTTTTAGACTACATCTGAAAATGAACAGTACAAACATGGGTTCATCGCACCGCATGCATCCAAGTGCACATCGCATCGCAAGCTGGAAGAAAAATTGTATAGAACCATTGTACAGTCTAAAACGCATAGCACAGTAAAATTGATGCGTCTGTGGGCACCTTAAGATCGATTGCGCTCACGATTGTGTACAATTTCCCTTGAAATCCCCGGCAGTCCTTGGTGGTTTTTGGACACACAATAAAAGGTACTTGTGAGTTATCTGGGCGTCCGATTTGGGTACTTACGATTTGCATGCGATTTGCATGCGATATCGCATACGATATCGCATGCGATTTACGATTTGCTTGCGATTTAGCATGCGATTTGCATAAGATTTGCTATTCATTTCATTACCCCACTATCCCCAAAGTGTGTCTATCAACGTGAACCCGAAGCGTGGCGAGCGCAGCGAGCCCGCGAGGGGCGGCGGTACGCGTCCTCCGACCTTTTCATGCCCTACTATCCACTAGGGCATGGAGTGAGAATAGAATAGTGTGGCGAGCGCAGCGAGCCACCGAGCCCGAAGCGTGGCGAGCGCAGCGAGCCCCGCGAGGGGACGCGGACACCTGTGAAGCCCGCAAGGGCACGCGGATACCTGTGAAGGTGTCCGCGTCCCCTCGCGGGGCTCGCTGCGCTCGCCACGCTTCGGGCTCGGTGGCTCGCTGCGCTCGCCACACTATTCTATTCTCACTCCACGCCCTAGTGGATAGTAGGGCATGAAAAGGTCGGAGGACGCGTACCGCCGCCCCTCGCGGGCTCGCTGCGCTCGCCACGCTTCGGGTTCACGTTGATAGACACACTTTGGGGATAGTGGGGTAATGAAATGAATAGCAAATCTTATGCAAATCGCATGCTAAATCGCATGTAAATCGCAAATCGCATGCGATATCGCATGCGATATCGTATGCGATCTAGTACCAAAATCGGACGCCCAGATAACTCACAAGTACCCAATCTACTCACAATCCATCATACAATCCATCTGCTGCATGATTGTGTACACAAGATGTGCACACAATCTGCATGCAATCCATCATACAATCAGTCATACAATCCATCTGCTGATTGATTGTATGATTGTGTACACAAGATGTGCACACAATCTGCATACAATCCATCTTACAATCAATTGAGATTGTATGATTGGGTACAATATCTCTCTGATGTATGGCCACCTTAATTAGTGTATGGGCACCTTAACACATGTGATTTGGACACTTTTCACCCGATTTATCGACCCCATGAAAAGATTCTAAATCGCATCAGTGAATGACCAGTTTAGGAATAAAGCAGACAGTTTTTACCCCTCACAGAAACAAAATAACTCACCCAAAACTAAAGGTGCGTACACACGTACAGATTTGTCTGTCCGATCTATCTGGTGGGAACAAAAACCTGGAAATGTATGGGAGCATATGACAATCAAAGATTTCCACCCAAATGCAGGAAAACAGAAAAAAATATCTGCTTTGATAAATGTGTTATATCAGAATGATTGAAGCAATTTGTCTGACTGACCACTGTCTGTTTTCAAGCGTTTGGGAACAATTTTTTGATTGTCATTTGCTCCCATACATTTCCAGGTTTTTTTCCCACCAGATAGATCAGACAGAAAAATCTCTACATGTGTACGTACCTTAACTCTCTTTGCACATGTTACATCTGCCCCACCTGCAGTGCAGCATGGTTTTATCTATTAGATAAAAAAAAATGTGATTTGAAATCCAGTCTGAATTAGGTGCTTCGTGTGGATAAAAGTCCTCACAAGAGTGTATGTGTACTGTGATAAAGTAAAATCTGATACCGATCTCTGTATCATATACCTTATCTTGAATTTCTTGTTCCTCTTGCTGGGGAGGAAACTGACTTGAACCTTTTGTTTGATAAGTCTTTTCACACAAGCACTTGTCAGCCTCCAATGATAGGATATCTAAGGAAAGTTTCAGATACTTCTGTAAGCCCCGCCCCCTCATCACCTTTATATATTCCAGATTTCTTCCCCTTTACAGAACAGTGTCCTGACTCAGCACCTTATGTCTAATATATATGTGTCCTCTGTCCTATGTTTTCTCTGTGATCTCACTCCCTGGGATTATAAGGCTGTTGGACTGGATGCGACCCCATCCTGATTTGTTCTTAGTAACAGTAGCATCTACCATACAAGCAGAGGATACGGAGATATTACAGCGAGGTGGACAGAATTCAGTGACTGGCAAGGTAACATTCTTCATATATCATATGTTATTATTTTTTGGGACATTATACATGTGCCTATGCACATTTATAGATAGTAATAACTGTTTCTGGGACATGATCAGAGGCAGAACTCTGGAAGGCAATGGAGTCATCTGCCGCCGGGCTCCTGCTCCCAAGGGGGCACCTCTCCTCTCCTGCAAGTTTGAATCAGTTAATTGAAAGCCATTGATATCACTTCTGTGGCTGAATCCCCCTCCCAGCAGGACCATAGAAGTCACAGTTTCTTTATTTTTAAACATAATATACATAACATACATACATACATATATATTTACTGTATGTAAGGTGCAGTGTGTGTGTGTGGGGGGGGGGGCACCAATATTTATCTTGCTTCCGGGCAACTGGGACGAACTTACGCCACTGGACATGATACCCACTTGTCCACACAGACACAGAGTAATAATTGTATCTGGGACAGTATATATACCTGTCCACACAGACACTGAGTAATAATTGTATCTGGGACATTATATATACCTGTCCACACAGACACTGAGTAATAATTGTATCTGGGACATTATATATACCTGTCCACACAGACACTGAGTAATAATTGTTTTGGTGACTGTGCCTGGAGACCGGCACACAGGACTCACTCATGGCACATTCGCCATTATTTAAATGGCCAAATTGGTGCTAGGTGCCCAATACTGTATGGGCAGTATTCAATGAGAAAAATGACGACGTGCAGCGAATCTTGTTTAGAATTCGCTGCACATTCGCCACTGCCTGCCGCGTTCCGGAGCCTCGCCGGCTCCAGTATTCAACGAGTCAGGGGCTCGCTGCCCCTGACCGGCGAATTTTAACTCCTGCGGCGGACGCCGCAGGGAGCCTGAGGACAGCGGCAGGGAGGGAGATGGAAGTCTCCCTGCCTGCCCCAGAAGTTTGTAGGGGGGGAGGTGGGCTCCCCGGGAGCCAGGCAGCACAGGCTGCCCCCCCGGGATAGCCAACAGGGGACCGGGTATTCACTACACCCGATCGTGCATATGTAATGATCGGGTGCAGTGAATATATGAATATCTAATGAGCGGCTCGGCTCCGGCCCCCTGCTGGCTACTCTGTGTAAAAAAAAAATATATTTTTTTTTTAAATTAAATATATATTCATGTGCTTACAGCACATGAATAAAAATAGCATGCCCCTCCTCAGAATAAAATTCCTGATTTTTTTACACCAAATGTAAAAAACAAAACACTTTATTTTAAAAGTTCACCTTCCACTTCACCATAAAAAGATAGCGATTGCTACTCGGTGAAGCATGGCGAAAAAACCTTGAAATGTATTCGCCATCTGGTCATTGAATAGGGTGATTCACCGTTTTAGTCAAAAATTCGCCTTACAGCACAAAATCGCCATAAAAACCTGGCGAATCAGCCTCATTGAATACCGCCCTATGTATGTCTAATCATGTGATTTGTCCTGTATATTCAGAGTGTATACGGTATAGTGGAGTTTAAGTCAGAGTCATCTTAACGGTATTGTGGGCCCTAGGCAAAGCAATGCACTGGGGCCCCTACTTAAGTAAAAAAAAAAGCATAACTTCCTGCTGTGTCTCCCTACCTGTTATCAGTCATCCAGCCAGGGCCGGCTCTACCATTAGGCAGCTTTAGGCAGCTGCCTAGGGCACCAGGATCTGGGGGGCGACATCAAGTCTGCCCATCAAAAAAATCAAGGGTGTTTATGAGGATCCTTGTTGTACTTAATGCAGGTGGCGGCTGTGGAACTTCTAAGACCTCACCTCCATACTTGCCCTTGAGGCATACTTCCCTACTTTGCTGCCACCTCCTCCTTGTACTCTGTTGTGGGTGGCAAAGGGAGGCCTCCAGTAAAAGCAGGAGACTTGCCCACCTTCCCGGTGGGCTGGGAGGACCAATTGTTTTTTGGGAGCCTCCCTGCCATTCCGGAATGTTAGGTAAGTATGCCTTAAGGGGTTGGAAAGTGGGTATTAGTGGCCACAGGGGGAGGGGGGGGCGCAGTAGGTTGAAGTTTTGCCTAGGGTGCTGAGAAACCTTACACCGGCCCTGCATCCAGCATTAGCAGTTTAGAGCTTATAGCCATTAACTGTTTGGCTGCAGCCGGTAGAGAATGTTTCCCAGCAGCTCTGATTTGTGTAATTCACAACTAAAGCAGCCGGGCAGCAATCTCAGGATACGGTCATTTGTCCTACAGCATGTTGGTTGACAAGCATTAGGTCGACACCACTAGGTCAACATGGGGATAGGGTCTAGGTCGACATGGGTCTAGGTGAACATGGGTTTAGGTCGACAGGTCATTAGGTCGACACAAGCATTAGGTTGACAGTGTCTAGGTCGACAGTCAAAAGGTCAACATGGGATTTTTCACTGTTTGTTGAGCCGACATGTGCCGACAGGCTGTATTTCATGCCCTACAATCCACTAGGGCGTGGTGGGAGAATAAAATAGTGTGCTGAGCACAGTGAGGCACCGTGCCCGAAGCATTGCGAGCAAAGCGAGTGATGCAAGGGGATGCGCTGCACTTGAAACTGTGTCCATCTCGACTGTGTCGACATTCTGGTAAAAAAAACAGTGAAAAAAACCATTTGACTGTTGACCTAGACACTGTCGATCTAATGCTTGTGTCTACCTGTTGACCTAAACCCATGTTGACCTTGTCCCATGTCAACCTAGATCCATGTCGACCTTTCCCCATGTCGACCTAGTGGTGTTGACCTAATGCTTGTCGAACAAGATGCTGCAGACCAAACAAGGCTAAACCCTAGCCTCACAAGAAACTCTGGACTTGTGGTGCCCTGGGGCAACTGTCCAGGAAGCCCATGTGTTAAGAAGGCCCTGATTCATTGACCTCCGTGCAGCAGGTGACAGGGGGGACTCCCAACTGCCCCCTCTAACCTCGGGACACTGCCAGCCCTGGGCGGGATGTGGGAATGTCCCAAAAATAAGGTCCAGCAAAAATCAGGACAGTTGGGAGGTATGGTTTTTAAGTTGCAGTTTTGCTTCAAAAAGCAAAACTGCAGCCGGTGTCTCTCGCATGCCGGAGCCACCCAGCGAGCAAGGTCACTCCCTGCGATACGATCGCAATGTAGTTGTGATCACATTGCAGAATGAATGCACATTGTAGAAATGTGATGCAATTGCATCTCTAAGCCAGCTCCCTGCCTGCTCAGTCTGGCTGCAAAGACAGGGACCCCATTTCCCATTTTGCAGCAGTTGTACGCAGGGCCGGTGCCCACCCGCTACATGGGGGGTCCGCATGGTCTGAGGGGTACCTCCCCAGCAACTTACAGAGCCCCGTCGGGTGCCGTCGTCCGGCCAGGAGAGAGGGATCCACCCGTTGTACCGCCCAGCCGGAGTGAAGTACTGCCCGCTTGCGTCCATCATCATCTCCCGGGCGGCGGCGCGGGAAGCGCTTCTGATTTTGAAAACACTGGCCGCACGCTGATTGGCTGAATCTCAGCCAATAAGCATGCGGCCAGTGTTTTCAAACCCAGAAGAGCTTCCCGCGCCGCCGCCCGGCGGATGATGATGGACGGCAGCGGGCAGCACTTCACTCCGGCTGGGCGGTACAACAGGCGGATCCCTATCTCCTGGCTCTCTCTCCGGGCGGCTCCCTCTCTCCTGGTCCTGTACGACAGCACCCGACGGGGCTCTGTAAGTTGCTGGGAGCGCTGCAGGTACCCCTCAGACCGCGCGGACCCCCCCCCCCTTGCTGCATATAACCCACCACGCCGGATAGCGCTACTGGGACCCCTCTGACAGACCCCCCTGCTGCATATACAGTAGCCGGGGGGGGGGAGTTCACCTCCGCTCACCTCCATCCTGGGGGGGGGGGGGGACCTGGCTGCTCCAAACTTCTGTCCTCCAGTGGCCGGTGCCCTAGGCAAATGCCTAAAGCTGCCTAGTGGTGGCGCCGGCCCTGGTTGTACGTGACGTCAAACAGCCAACCCAAACCACCCCAAAAGTGGACACACCAGCTTCGTTTGACCCCCCCCCCCCCCTCCTAAAATGCCATGTTGACGCTTCGCACGCATGCACAAAAGTGTAAAAATCACCTAATACCGATTTTCACACTTCAGTGTGTCAAGTTGAGTCAGGCCATTGGTAATAAAGGCTTTGACATTTGGGAGAAAATTGTCTTCGGAACATTCTCACATAGGAATTGATTAATGGCACCAATTTCTGTGAGATGCAGTCCAAGGAAAGGTTCTTGGGTCTCTGTAAACCGTAGAAACAAACAAATCTGTTTTTTTTTTAATGCTGAATTTCCTGCTGAAGGAGCTAAGACCATTATCAAGCCAAACAGGTTATAGTCAAGGTACAGTATGTGCAAGAGGACGGCTATCAAAATTCTAGTTATTCTGAGAGTTGCTCGAATTGTTCTTGGGGGGGGGACTGGAATGTGAAATCAAATTAGTTGACTCCTTTGAAATATAATATCAGATGGTGGGAGATGGGGTGGGAGAAGCACACCTCCCAACTGTCACGATTACAGCGGGACAGTCCCGATTTTCGGGTCCTGTCCCGCTGTCCCACCCGCGGCAGGCATTGTCCCGCTGCGGGGGGTGGCAGTTGGGAGACCCCCCAATCTAATAGAATAGACGCTGTGCGCATGCGCACAGCGTCTATTCACGTATGAAAATGAGGTCGTGGCTAATTAGCATAAGCCGCACCCCCATTTGCATACGCCCCACCCCCTTCCCTATTTCTTCCCCATACAAGTTGGAAGGTATGGAGAAGGGGGAATTGGGCTGAATGAAGGGGCCCTGATACATAACTTCCAGGGTGGTAGAAGATGTTTAATACGCAGAGGAGGGGTGTATAGTGGAGTGGGCTTATTATTCATACTTTTCTGGTGGGAGGACAGCTTGCTTGACTGCAGATATCTCCAGTTCTCGGAAATAGATTTCTTAGATTTTAATGGATATAAAAACTAGAGAATCCCACCTACCAAATGTTATTAGGGACTAGGGGATCAGAGTTCAGGAGGCAGAGCAATCTGTCAAGGAGGATATAAAACTACATACCAGGTGTGTGGAGCTGGAGCAGTAACCAGCTGCTGGAAGGCTGATATCTCTGGTTCTGGGAACAGTAGAGACAAGCTACTAGTGTCCATCAAAGTGGGAGAGTCCCAGCTTTTGGAATATAACCTTAGAAAAACTCTAAAGGCCCCCATACATTAGTCAGACTTGTCCTAAGGACAAGTCGGACCTGATTTCACCCTGCAGCTCCCCTGCAGGGGGACACACGATTAGGCACTTGGGGCGAAATGTAATAGGGTGCGATTTTTGGACGAGTTCCAAACTCGCCAGAAATCGCACCTTTAAAAATCGCGTTTTTTGACGCAAAATCGCATATGTAGTGAGATGCTAATTAGCGGCAAAAAATGCGATTTGCCGCGATTTCGGGCGATTTTAAGTCCTGAAAATGTGCGCATTTTCAGTCCTGAAATCCGGGGTCCAGGATCCGAAGTAGTCTACAGGGGTACCTGAGGAAGGAAATCCTACTCACCTGGTCCCCGGCGACGATCCCGGCATCTTCAGCTCCAGACTTGCTGCTCCCGGCTGGTACCCGGTCACGGACTGGAGAGGCGCAGAGATGTTTCATCTTCCGCGCCTTTCCTCCGAATGATTCTATTGGCCGCCTAGCGGCCAATCAGGAGCCGACTTTCTCGGAAACATCCGGAGGAAAGACGCGGAAGATGAACATCTCTGCGCCTCTCCAGTCCGTGACCGGGTACCAGCCGGGAGCAGCGCGTCTGGAGCTAAAGATGCCGGGATCGTCGCCGGGGACCAGGTGAGTAAGATTTCCTTCCTCAGGTACCCCTGTGGACTACTTCGGATCCTGGACCCAGGATTCTTCAGCCCAGGAGCCCCGGAACCAGGACCAAGGCCCCGGAACCGGACTCTTCTGCCCTGGAGCCCCGGAGCCCAGACCCAGGATCCAGGGACCGACCTACGGGCTCAAGGTAGGTAAGTATCAGTGTGTGTGGGCTGTGGATGTATTAAACTTTTATTTTTCAGGGTGTCAGTGTGTGTTTATGTAACTATTTCTTGTACTATGGAACTACAAGTACCAGCGGGCCTTTTAATGCCCCGCATGCTGGGACTTGTGGTTCTCCAAGTCCCAGCATGCGGGGTAGGCTTTCTGGGACTCATAGTTCTACAGTAGAAGACAATAATTTTTATTCTTTTTTTGACACTTTACATCAGCCCGATGCCCACCGCCCAGGGGCATCGGGGACAGCCCCCGACTTTCAGCATGGGCTGGTAAGTCCTGGAGGGGGGGGACCCCTTCTTTGGGGGGTCCCCACTTCCCCAGGACCCCTGCCCATGCTGACCAGCCAGGGGGTTAATGCTTTGGCCGCGGGACCTTATATAATAAGTGTCCCCCGGCTGTGGCATTACCCTGCTGGCTGGTTGGGTCTGGTGCTGGTTCTTGAAATACGGGGGACCCCTAGTCATTTTGTCCCCCGTATTTTGGGAACCAGCGCCGGACCTTGAGCCTGGTGCTGGTTTTATAAAATCCAGGGAACCCCAACTTGATTGTTCCTTTTATTTTATGATACCAGCACCGGCTTTTTGAGCCCGGGGCTGGTTATGATTAGGAGGGGGGACCGCACGCCGTTTTTTTTTTTTTTTTACTATTTTTTTTACAACAGAAGCATGCACAGATCTCAATGATCTGTGCATGTTTCTGTAAAAATCGCCAGCAAGAAGCTGGTCTATTTTTTTGCACTTTTTGGTTATGTCCCATATGCGACTATAGAACTCGCATCCTATTACATATGCGAGTTCTATAGTTTACTATGGGAAAACATCTGGATGCGATTTTCAGTGTGACTGAAAATCGCATCTTTTAAATGTGCGAATTCACGGGAAAAAATTTGATTTTTCCCGCGACTCGCACCCTATTACATGTGCGATTTTTAGAAAAATTGCGATTTTGGCCAATTTTGACCAAAAATAGCAAAAGTCTAAAAATCGCACCCTATTACATTTCGCCCTTGATGTGCCAAGGTTTGCATATGATAAATCGCATGGATTTATCATATGCGGTCCCCGGGGAGCTGCAGGAGGAGGGAGCCGTGCGGGGGGGTCATCAGCGGGCGGGGGATGCCGGCTAATAGAGAGCCAAGCAGGGGGAGGCTGCATAGGGAGCCGGGCAGGAGGAGGGTGACAGCGGGAGCAGCGCGCCGGGCAGGGAGGATGACGCTGGCTGCCGGGCAGCGGCGGGAGCTGGGAGGAACACAGATAACTTGAGGGGGAAAAAAAGCCCATACAGATGACTAGCAAGCCATTGATTGGCTGAGACCTCTCTCAGCCAATCAGCGATTGGCTGAGAGGGGACTCAGCCAATCAATGGCTTGCTAGTCATTCTGTATGGGCTTTTTTTTTTCTACAGGCTCTCTATTAGCCGGCATCCCCCGCCCGCTGATGACCCCCCCGCACGGCTCCCTCCTCCTGCAGCTCCCCGGGGACCGCATATGATAAAAAGCCCATACAGAATGACTAGCAAGCCATTGATTGGCTGAGTCCTCTCTCAGCCAATCGCTCAGCCAATCAATGGCTTGCTAGTCATCTGTATGGGCTTTTTTTTTTTTCAAGTTATCTGTGTTCCTCCCGGCTCCCGCCGCTGCCCGGCAGCCAGCGTCATCCTCCCTGCCCGGCGCTCTGCTCCCGCTGTCACCCTCCTCCTGCCCGGCTCCCTATGCAGCCTCCCCCTGCTCGGCTCTCTATAGCCGTCATCCCCCGCCCGCTGTCATCCCCCGCACGGCTCCAGGGCTGGGCTGCACATAAGATTTAGCAAATCTTATGTGCAGCCCGTCCGACCTCCCGACCCCGATCCGATGCGCATGGGACCGCGCATCGGATCGGACGGGGTGTCTGTTAGTGCGATTTGGGCCGATTTCACGGCCTGATTCATCCGAATCGGGTGAAATCATGGCCAAATCGCATAGTGTATGGGGGCCTTAAGTCAGATAGAACCTGAAATATCTGACTGGGAAGAGCCAGACTCCTGGGGGGGGGGGGGGGGGGGGGTTTCTGGGTACTCAGAAACCCCCCTGTGTGCGCCACTGCATATGTATTTATTCATATTGGGCAACATGTATCAAGCTTCTGAAAGTGATGAAGTGGAGAGTGATAAACAACCAGCCAATCAGCTCCTACCTCTCATTTTTCAAACCAGTACTGTAACATGGCAGGTAGGAGCTGATTGGCTGGTTATTTATCGCCGACCATCGAATGATTTTTTTCTACCCTTCGGTAAGAAAAGTCAGTCACCTGCGTTCCCAGGGGAACGCCCATCATTTTTATGGGGACGTCATAAAAAACATTGGGCATTCTACTCCCCATCCAGAGGACCACCCCATGCCACGATCCCCCCCTCCTCATGCTGAAAAAGGTTGACATGAGTTTTACATAATTTTTGTGTGTGTCGACATATGTCGGTATGGACACTGTATAAGTTTACCACATACCCTCTCATGACTCTCTTCATTTTTTATGCTTCTGGCATGGGGTCTCTCTGTGCTTGGCACACTATTATATTCTACACCGGGATGGTAAAGTACAAACAAGTCCTTTTTTTTAAAAAAAAATTTACAAAATTCATGTCAACATATTTTCCATGTGTCTACATGAAAAACATGTTGAATATCCTCCATTTTAATATTGTAATGATATTGGGCCAGAGGCACTAAGCTTCAAAAGTGATAAAATGGAGAGTGATAAACAGCCAATCAGCTCCTACCTGCCATGTCACACACTGTTTGAAAATGTCAGACAGGAGCTGATTGGCTGGCTGTTTATCACTCTCCATTTTATCACTTTTGAAGCTTAGTACATCTGGCCCTCTGTCTGATTTTGTCTAGCCCATGCTATGTCTAGCCCGTGCCACAAGGAGGATTTAGGGGTAACTCCTTATAGGCTGGCTCTCAACATATATTGGTAAGTGCTGTTATCATGTAGCCTTACAGTGGACAATTATATGGCTCAGAATGGGTGCTGTTATCATGCAGTGTAGGCAGTGCCAGATTAAGGTCTAAATGGGTCTGGAGCTGAAAATGATCAAGGGCCCATTATGCGCAATAACAGGGGTTGTGGCCAGCACCTAATAATGTAGGGGCATGACCAGTGTTCTGGTTGGGTGGTCTGCTCATGGGTGTGTCTAATTTTATATAAAAATTGACACCATAATGCCCATTACATGTTAAGCCACACACCATAAGGCCCATTATGTGTTATGCCAAACACCATAATGCCTATTAAAAATTATGCTACATAAGTGCTGCTTACCTACATGCTCATTGCCAGGGGTTCCATGATCATTGCCATGTGCGATTACACAGAGCAGGCCCTAGCCTAAATGACGCCCTAGACAAGATTTTGGCTGGTGCCCCCTAGCACCGCAACTAGTTCCGCCTCTGACCCTGCTCCCCTTTCCCAGCACCATCAACCCTCATCATAGCAGTCATCATTTTGGTGCTCGTACCCGCCATATTTTAAATAGAAACAGTGCACACATTCGGTGCGCGGCCCAAACAGAGGTTTGATATTGCTGGGAAGGGGCATGGCCACACAATAGTACCCCCAATTCACATTATGCCACACAGTAGTGCAACTTTATTCACAGTATATCATGCAATGGTGTCCCTTATTCATGTTACATCACACAGTAGTACCACTTTACCTTATGTACATTACTCCTCACATTATTCACATTATACCCTTAGAAAAAAAATCATGAGAAAATATTGTATTTTAAGCACCTCCATGGCCACACTGCAACCCAGCACAAAGCAGTGTGTGCTGGGCAGTGGAGAAGAGCTGCAGCTGCTGCTGTCACTTAAGGGGAGGGGGCCTGGGGGCCCCCACTGGGCCCTTCCATCAGACTTTGGCCTGGGTAATTTGTACCACCTACCCCTTTCTCTCGGCACCCCTGATAATACCACACAGTAATGCCTCTTACACATGACACACATTAATAATGTCCTTATAACCATAATGCCCCTTACACATTATGCCAACCTTTATTAATGCCCTTCATACACATAATGACACATATAATGCCCCTTACTCATATGTTGCACATTATTAATGCCATTATACACATGACACACATAATGCCTGTTACACATATGTCTCACATTATTAATGCATTTATACATGACACATATAATTGCCCGGTACTTGTGTATTATTAGGGCGCCCATCCCATACCATCGCATACCATCGCATACCTTGATTAGTGGTATGCGATGGGACCCGATTTTTGGGTCCTAAGAGCCGCACTGTACAATTTTAATATCGCATCACATGCCATTACAATGGCATGCGATGCAATGCGATTTCTAATTGTACAGGCACCCCGATGGGTGATTACTATGTTAAATGCTCCCCCAGTGTTAACGGCACCCCCACTATCAACGCCAACCCGAAGCGTGGCGAGCGCAGTGATCCCGCGAGGGGCGGCGATACGCGTCCTCCGACCTTTTCATACCCCCACTATCCACGTTGGCGCAAAGTTGATTTTATATAGTGTGGCGAGCGCAGCGAGCCACCGAGCCCGAAGCGTGGCGAGCGTAGCAAACCCCGCGAGGGGCCGCGGAATACATGTGAAGTTATCCGCGTCCGCTCACCAAGCTTTGGGCTCGGTGGCTCGCTGCGCACTTTATAAAATCAACTCCACGCCCACGTGGATAGTGGGGGTATGAAAAGGTCATAAGAGTAAAATTGTGGGCGCCGTGCTAAGAAACAAGTATCAATGCCCTGGACAGTTCTGCTAATGTTGGGTGCCTTTTTTGCTGAAAATTCGTCTTATTTGCATTGTTATGTGACCAGGACACACAAGGAGCTTCCGATGATTAAAATGCAGCATGCCTAAGGCCCTTATTCTGGTTGGTGCGGTCGAGCCGCATATGCGGCTGCGACCGCACCAGACGAATCCCCGCCCACCCTACGGATCGCCACGGCCGTCCGTACACGGACGGCTGGCGATCCGCATAAAAATGGTGGAGGCTACGCCTCCACCATGGTGGGAGCTGCCCCCTGCAGGCAGGTCCGCACGCCGCGGCAGCTCCCGCAAGCTGAGACCACACGGACAATCGTCCGTGTGGTAGCTTGTATGGGGGCTGAAAGCTGACATCCGGCGACGTCAGCTTTCCGCCCCCATGAGTTGCGTCATGGCCTCATTACCATGCGTACGCCCCGCGTTTGCATGGGAACGCCCATGAAACGCGGGGCGTACACATAGGGAAATGAGGGCATGATGCCTCTCACGCCCCTATACGCCCCCTTTGCGGCGGACGAAATCCGTCTGCGGCGAAGGGGGCTGCACATGCGCAGATTGACCTCTGCGCATGTGCAGAGTAAAAACATCGGCGGTACGGCCGCACGCGGGCCGTACCGATCCGATTAGAATAAGGGCCTATATTCTGTGTGCGACTGTGGCTGTACCTGAATACGGAATGCTATGTTACAGTGATTTCCATGAATACACTATTTCATACACAGATACAGCCTCACTCACACACAGAATATAGGCATGCTGCATATCATTTTAATCAGCATAAGCTGCTGGTGCCCCTAGGCATTCCAAATGCCCTAGGCATTTGCCTAGTTTGCCTATGCCTAAGGCCGGCTCTGCGATTACATACTCATTGCCAAGGGGGAATACATGCTCGCAGCTATAGGTGCCGATTTATGTTTTTGCTGGTGGGTGCTCAAGCCAAAATATAGAGGAGTGGCTTCATGGGGAAGGGGTGTGGTCACAAAATAATACCAATTTATATTATGGAGCACAGTTGTCTCCAATATTCAAATTACGGCAACAGAGTTCCACATACATAAATGCCCCCATAGTGCAGGTACATAAATGCCCCCGTAGTGCAGGTACATAAATGCCCCCATAGTGCAGGTACATAAATGCCCCCAGCGCAGGTGTTTCCCAGGTGGTGGGTCCAGTAATGTGGGTGCAGCAGCCGCAAATTAGCAAGTTGATATGGCGGCCCAGCAGTGGGACTCGGGCCCGTGGGTGCTCAATAGTTTCTGTGGGTGCTTGGGCCCTTGAGCACCCACAGAATCGGCAACTATGCTCACAGTAACTGGGGGAAAGCAACCGCCAGGCAGAAGTGACAGCCATTGCCAGCCGGCCAGAGATCGGGAGGCTGCCCAGTTGTATTTAGAGCACTGCAGGTCCAGGCTATTTGAAATAATAACCCTTTCACACCAGGGAATTTACCTGGGAATATGGTCCCAGGATCATGCAGGAACATTCCCTGGCTGGCCCCTTTTACACCATCCTAGTCCCTGCATTTTCTGGTGTGAGGGGGAGAGAAACCCCCGCGCCCCCCCCCCCCCCCCCCAACCCCTTTAACCAGCTATATCTTCGGGACCAACTAACCCATTTACAAGTATCATATTGAAGAACTTTTAAGTGGACTTCTAATGAATTTGGTCCTATGAAACTGGGCCATTTGGTTCCAGTGAAATCTGCCCTCAAAGAACATGAACAGCCGTGAAATTACATTTCAGAAATAAAAAATATCTCTGGAACCAATTAACCCATATGAACCATCAGATTGAAGGCCCAGCTATTTGGGTTCGAATGAACATCAAGCTTCTATGATGCCAGGGGGAGAACTGGCAGCCGTCGAAACTGGGTGGGGGTTGGAATTAGTGGGTCCCATGTTATCCTATGGGGAAAACGTTGCAGCTTTGCCTGGCGGTATCTCCAGTTCCCGGGGGCTAGAGATGCTGGGCTCATTAGAAAGCCCTGGCCCTCATCTACAAAATGGGCCTTTTTGGAGAGTGGGCCTGGAGCTGCAGCTCCATCAGGCCCATTGTTAATCCGGCCCTGAGTGTAGGACATCCGGTATCAGAGAAGCCTTGACAAGGCCCAGAAGCTTATCATATCTTTTGCTAAATATATGTAACTAATACCCCTTTTACACCGCCGAAAAATCCGGGTCAGCGGCAGGTCAGACCCAGATCTTCGGCGGTGTAAATCCCTAACGCCGTGTCCCTTTACATGGGACTTCTACCCAGGTCCTAACCTAGGTAGAACACGGCTAGGACCTGGGTAGAGGGCGGTGTAAATGGGAACGCCGGGTCGGATGACCCAGCTCCCATTTACATGAATGGGGAACGTCCAACCTGCGGACCGCAGCGTCCGCAGGTTGGACGGATTGTCAGTCTGACACTGACAGCCGGCGCTGCTGTCTGCTATACTCTGCAGACAGCAGCGGCGGCGGGGGAGGGAGGTGAACGGATGCCTGTGTGCGGCATCCATTCACCTCCTGTCCAATGGCGGGGGGGTGCGTGCAGGGACTGGGGGCAGCCTAGAAGCTTACCTTAGTGCTGGGCTGCCCCCAGCAGCGTTCCGGGTACGGCGGCGTCGATCGGCGCTTGAAGATGACATCGCGCTGTCATCTTCAAGCGCCGGGAAGGGGCGGGAGTGGGTTGCGGGCGTTTAAGCCCATCAGGTGTAAATGCCCCTAAACGCCGGGTCGCACCCGGCTTCAACCAGGGTCCAAAAAGCCGGGTGCGACCCGGCGTTTTGGTCTAAAAGGGGTATAAGATGTCTGAATTACCTTCTATTGTGTTGGTTTTTCAAATCTTATTACTAATGCCCTCTTGCTGTGCTGGGGGTTAGATCCCCCTCCCTTGCAGCACCTAAGTGCATTACTAGTTTGACTGAGCAGCTTTCACATTGTTTTTATATTACTGTACCTGCAATACGTCATTAGAGTTGGTTTAGCATCCTGCTTTGTTTTATGTTAATGTCTTAAACTGAGTTTAATGCATTATTTGAACATTACATCAGGGTTGAAAATCGGGTCTTCCTCCCGGGCACCCCCAGAGATCCGTGAATTGGGGTTTCTTAACATCATGGGGGCAGGGCTTAATGATGTAAAGCTCAAGCCCCGCCCCCAGAACTGCAGAAGGAAGTCTCCTCTCCGGGCTTCTCCTGGAGAGGAGACAGAAAAAGTCGGCAACCCTGCATTACATTTCTGTATTGTAAAGATTTTTGGTACTCTTTACCTAGCACGGCGCCCATCGTGGTCATCGCGGGCATTGAATGCACTAAAAAATCGGGTGCAACGCGACCGACGCGATGCCCGCGATTTCCCATAGGGACCAATGTTAAATTTCTCAATTGACCCGATTTTTCTGTTCAATGCCTCAATTGACACGATTTTTCCATAGGAATCAATGTTAAATGGCCCACAGAGGCCAAATAGCCACCCTGAAGTGTGAAATGGCCCCCACAATTGTTAACGCCACCCCACGATCAACGTGAACCCGAAGCGTGGCGAGTGCAGCGAGCCGGTGAGGGGCGGCGGTACGCGTCCTACGACCTTTTCATACCCCCACTATCCACGTCGGCGTGGAGTTGAGAATAGAATAGTGTGGCGAGCGCAGCGAGCCACCGAGCCCGAAGCGTGGCGAGCGCAGCGAGCCCCGCGAGGGGACGAGGATACCTGTGAAGACCGCGAAGGGACGCGTTTACCTGTGAAGGTATCCGCGTCCCCTCGCCACGATTCGGGCTCGGTGGCTGGCTGCGCTCGCCACACTATTCTATTCTCGACTCCACGCCGACGTGGATAGTGGGGGTATGAAAAGGTCGTAGGACGCGTACCGCCGCCCCTCGCGGGCTCGCTGTGCTCGCTGTGCTCGCCACGCTTCAGGTTGACGTTGATCGTGAGGTGGCGTTAACAATTGTGGGGGCCATTTCACACTTCAGGGTGCCTATTTGGCCTCTGTGGGCCATTTAACATTGTTTCCTATGGAAAAATCGTGTCAATTGAGGCATTGAACAGTAAAATCGGGTCAATTGAGAAATTTAACATTGTTCCCTATGGGAAATCGCGGGCATCGCGTCGGTCGCGTCGCACCCGATTTTTAGTGCATTCAATGGCCGCGATGCCCGCGATTTTTTTACCTGCGATGCCCACGATCAAAATCGTGGCGCCGTGCTAGGTAAAGAGTACCAGATTTTTTCCTTTCAATAAAGATTTTGAAAAAATGAAAAACATGTTGACTGTTGACCTAATGGCCACATCCCTTGTAGTACAGCAACTTGGTTAGCGTGTATTATCTGTAACAGCAAAAAAGTATATATAATCCACAATGTTTAGGAAGAATAACTCGGGCTAGTGTACTAGCGTCCTTGCGGAACAATATAGGTAGTGGAGGTGCTCCCTGGAGAGTATTAATAGTATTTTAGAAAAAAAGAAGGGAAAGACTCTCTCTTTGTTGGGGCACTCTTATAATGAAATTTTAGATTTCAATTGATCAAAGTAGTATTAAAGTATAAGGAAGGGACACACACAAAGGCCCCCCCAAAAAGAAGAACGGTAAGTATTAATTTGGATAATTAGTGCGACATTCGCTTTACATATGTATATGAAAATTTTTAAAATTCTCTTTAATAGTATATTTATTAAAACTAAGCACTAAACACAGACAGACAAAAATACATGTAACATAGAACACTGATGGAGCTTTAATTGGGCTTTGATAGGTAGTGGTAATCAGAATAATTAATTTGATCGGTCCTACGAAGACAAAATATGTTATCTCTAGAAAAGAGAGTCTCTTCAAGGCTCAAGATCAGTATCACACTGAGGTCATAGTCCCCAATCTTGAACTACTTCCCAAAAATGAGCTCAAAAAATAGACGTTCTTAATAGGGATAAGTTTCAAACACACAGAAACAGTAAGAAAAGAAAAGAAGGATTAATGCTGTATTGTGCGGCTTATTGCAGTTAAAGTGACATAGAAAGTATATCTTAATCAAATGATGGGCTTCTGTGCTGGCCCAGGTGTCCACAATGGTGACACGCTATTATCTGGTATAGATTGTCACTTCTTAAATAGTGCCACAATGAACGTCTGCATCAAAACTGTTATTTCTGTATCATACTGTCTGATATACGTCCCTATTAAACAGTCAGTAAAATGTGTATCAAATTATACAGTAAATTAGTAATCACACATCAATCAAAGGATAGCGAAAATATAGTGTACATTTTTAAGTAAATACAATGGAAACACTGTCACCTCTCCCCTAGAGGGTAAGTATACTGATAGTAGAGAAGAAAAGTAAAAATGGAAGAAAAGAGAGAGAAAAAACCACAATGATGGGGGGCAAGAGATTATGTGGGAGTAGAAAAAGAGAAGAAAGAAAAAAGAGAGGAAAGGGGAGGAATGAGAAAGAGGAGTGTTGCCTCAAAGGTTGACAGTTCACCAACTTTGTATACCTATAGTGTGTCAGGAAGGATGAGTTCTCGCAAAGAGGTCTCCCTCAAATGTTACTTGTCACCACCTGATACACCAGCTGCCATCTGTAATTGATGGGCCTTTGAAGGTATTGTGGGAAGTCAGACCTATGCTCCCTGATTTTGCCCCCTAGGGCTGCTGCTGCCCAGCTATATATACCTATGACCAAAAGGGGGTACAACGATTTCTTTAGAGGGGTCTCCCCCTACTGTGTACTCAGTTGTACCTCAAATTGGTCGGCTTCCTTTAGCAGGTAATGCAAAAAAGGGCTTTTTGAGGTATTGCGGGTGAGCGAGTCCTATTGATAGGGGTTACAGGGAGAGAGGATGGCACAGAAAAGAAAGGAAAAGAAAAGAAGAATTGGGAGAAGAGCAGGAGAGCTGGAAGTACCAGAGAACGATTGTTACCTCAAAGGTGACAAATCACCAACTTTATATACCTACAGAAGGCCAGGAAAGGTGAGTTATCACAGTGAGGTCTCCCCCAAGTGTTACTCGTCACCACCTGGCCTACCAGCTGCCATCTAAGGACGATGGGCCTTATAGGTATTGTGGGCAGTCAAACCTATACTTTTTTGCTGTTACAGATAATACACGCTAACCTGTGCCTTGGTCTACTCCCAATACCCTTTTCCCCTCAAAGTTATTTTTTTCTAAAGTACAGCAACTTGCTCAGGCTATAGAATAATAATAATATTAGCCATTACCACAATGGCTGATCTCTGTTCCTGCTGATGATAGAAGGAAGGCAGAGCTCAGGCTCAGGGAAAATGGGCACCACGTTTAACTTAACTATACGGCCAGGGAACATACTGCTACTGGACTGGTAATCATCAGTACAGAGCATATTATGTGATGACACAGATGGAAGAAGGGGCGGGGCCATAGCGAGATCATTCAGCTGCCATTTTGTGATGTAAATTGACCATAAAGTAGGGGCTGCTCGGATTTGCCCCTTTTAAGTAGTTGTTAGTAACTCTGAAGTCTGCTCAGACGTGTGGTGATCCTGGGAGTGTGGGAGAATAATCTCAGCATGATCTAAGCATTTATCACTTTGCCTTCTTATTTTTCTCCTCTAGATACTCCATTTCCTGGTACAATGATCAGCAGGACAAGGAATAACCTAATATATATATTTTTCCTACTAACTACCACCACTCTACTGGGATTTTTATTTACCCATTCTTTGACTTCCCCATTGGATCACTGGAGACCTCCGTGTACCTGCTGTGAGAGTAGACTAACCACCAATACTATTACCCCACTGCGAGACAACCGGACATTTATCCTAGCTCCATATTTCGAACACCGAATACACAATAAACGCGCAGTCCGTATCCTCAGCATTATCCACCACACAGAGGTGAAGAAGCTGTACTGCTGGTTTTGTTGTACCGTATCCAAATCGGTGAAGGTTTCCCAGGCTCAGATAGACATACACACTGATCATGGCGGCTTTCCCTACCGAACGACGGACCTGGTCTGTATGGAACCATCAGGCTGCCAAGCCGAGTACCTATCTGTCCATACGTCTCCTACAGGGAACATGATGCAGCTACCCCTGTTCCAAATACAAAATAAGGACATAAAACCGTTTTCCGCCAACTTTACGGTCTGCATTTCCACCATGTTTAGGAATTACAGGAATGTCTTACAGTTCATACAGACCATGGAGATGTACCGGATACTGGGGGCACAACGGGTCATGATCTACCTCAATAACTGCAGCACCCAGGTGGAAAAAGTCATTCAGTACTACATTGCAGAAGGTGTTGTAGAGGTGATACCTTGGCCAATTGACCGATACATGAGGCCGGCTCTATCGTGGCTCTTTTCTGCCCATGCTAAGGATATTGGGTATTATGGCCAAGTGGCAGCACTCAATGACTGCCTCTATCGGAACATGTACAGGAGTAAGTTTGTGCTGCTTAATGATTTCGATGAAATAATTCTGCCAATGAAACACCAGACATGGGACGGCCTGATGGAAAGTCTCCAGCAACAGAACCCAGGAGTTGGGGTTTTTCTGTTTGAGAATCACGTGTTCCCTGAAACCATCTCTGTAGATGGAAAGTTCTCCAACATCTCATCTTGGAAGAGATTGCCGGGAGTCGATATACTGCAGCACGTTCTCCGTGAGCCGGACAGGCCAGACTATTTCAATGCCCGTAAAATGATTGTGGATCCGAGGATGGTAGTTCAGACGGCTGTACACTCTGTTTTAAGAGCTATTGGGGATTCTATAAAAGTCTCCATGGACACAGCCCGGCTTTACCATTGCAGAAAGCCGCGTCAGAACTTAACTAAGTCATCTTTAATTGAAGATCAAACTATTTGGAAATATAATGCTTCATTGATAAGAAACGTTAACAAAATTCTGAGGCAAATAGAGTTATAGCCATACACAATAAGCCAAGGAAATGGTTCTTCAAGTCTGTTCTCCTTGCTTGATCTACCAGGTTTATGGCCAAATATAATATTTTAAAAGCCTTTATTTTTTAAAGTGATAATCAGTTACAGGGCAAAAATAGGTGGGTTTTGTCTTGTCTTGATTGCTGCTTTAAAAAAACAATGGGAGGACTCGCCCAAAGGGCATGATTCAGGTTGGATCGTTTTTAACAGTCGCAATGAAGGAATGAGGTGGTTTGCGGGAAGGAGGTGGTAATAAGTCAGGAGGTGGTATGTAGGCAGGGGATGATATGCAGAGGGTGGTGGTGTGCAGGCAGGAGGTGGTATTAAGGCAGGAGGTGGTATTAAGGTAGAAGATGGTATGCAGGCAGGAGGTGGTGTGTAGGCAGGAGGTGGTATTAAGGCAGGAGATGGTATGCAGGCAGGAGGTGGTATGCAGGCAGGGGATGATATGCAGAGGGTGGTGGTGTGCAGGCAGGAGGTGGTGTGCAGGCAGGAGGTGGTGTGCAGGCAGGAGGTGGTGTGCAGGCAGGAGGTGGTATTAAGGCAGGAGGTGGTGTGCAGACAGAGGGTGGTATGCAGAGGGTGGAGGTGTGCAGGCAGGAGGTGGTGTGCAGGCAGGAGGTGGTATGATGGCAGAGGGTGGTATTAAGGCATGAGGTGGTGTGCAGGCAGGATGTGGTGTGCAGGCAGGAGGTGGTATGATGGCAGAGGGTGGTATTAAGGCAGGAGGTGGTGTGCAGGCAGGAGGTGGTATGATGGCAGAGGGTGGTATGCAGGCAGGAGGTGGTATGCAGACAGAGGGTGGAGGTATGCAGGCAGGAGGTGGTATGCAGGCAGGAGGTGGTACGCAGGCAGGAGGTGGTATGATGGCAGGGGATGGTATGCAGAGGGTGGTGGTATGCAGGCAGGAGGTGGTATGCAGGCAGGGGTGGTGGTATGCAGACAGGGGATGATATGCAGAGGGTGGTGGTATGCAGGCAGGAGGTGGTATTAAGGCAGGAGGTGGTGTGCAGGCAGGAGGTGGTATTAAGGCAGGAGGTGGTGTGCAGGCAGGAGGTGGTGTGCAGGCAGGAGGTGGTATGCAGACAGAGGGTGGTATGCAGAGGGTGGAGGTATGCAGGCAGGAGGTGGTATGCAGGCGGTGGATGATATGCAGAGGGTGGTGGTATGCAGGCAGGAGGTGGTATGCAGGCAGGAGGTGGTGTGCAGGCAGGAGGTGGTGTGCAGGCAGGAGGTGGTATGCAGGCAGGAGGTGGTATGATGGCAGAGGGTGGTATTAGGGTGGCCAATCCCTTGATCGGGATCCCGGGATTTGGCCCCAAAATGTCCGGGATTTCAATTCCGGGATTGGACTATCCAATCCCGGGATTTCGGGATTGTACAGTTTATTGCCAGGCAGCGTCTGAGCACACGCTCAGACGCTGCCCGGCTGTTACCGACGCGGGGTACGGCCGAGAGAGGTCAGACGGGGAGAGGATTCCGGTCATTCTGCCCTGTCACTCTGAACTCACTTGTTCCGTGACACTGACTGGAGGGGAGGGGTGACGAGCGGGTTTCAGCGCTGGAGGTACAGCGCTGTGGCCTGCGCAGCGTGACCGCATCGCTGCACCTCCGGCGCCAGAACACGCTCACTGCCGCACACAGTGACAGCATTCCTCTCCGTCCGGCGTCGCAGCCACCACCTGCCCCACTCCACCACTCATGGGGGAAAGACACCGCAAGCCCCGCTCCACCACTCATGGGGGACAGACGCCGCAAGCCCCGCTCCACCACTCATGGGGGACAGCCGCCGCAAGCCCCGCTCCTCCACTCATTGGGGACAGACACAGCCAGCCCCGCTCCACCACTCATGGGGGACAGACGCCGCAAGCCCCGCTCCACCACTCATGGGGGACAGCCGCCGCAAGCCCCGCTCCTCCACTCATTGGGGACAGACACAGCCAGCCCCGCTCCACCACTCATGGGGGACAGCCGCCGCAAGCCCCGCTCCACCACTCATGGGGGACAGACGCCGCCAGCCCCGCTCCACCACTCATGGGGGACAGCCGCCGCAAGCCCCGCTCCACCTCACTAAAGTAAGTGGGGGACAGGGGCGGTTTTCTTTTAGGGAATGCCAATCCCGGGATCCCAGGAATCCCGGGATTGAGCATTTTTCAATCCCGATTCCCGGGAGGTATGCAGACAGAGGGTGGAGGTATGCAGAGGGTGGAGGTATGCAGAGGGTGGAGGTATGCAGGCAGGAGGTGGTATGCAGGCAGGAGGTGGTATGTAGGCAGGGGATGGTATGCAGAGGGTGGTGGTATGCAGGCAGGAGGTGGTATGCAGAGGGTGGTGGTATGCAGGCAGGAGGTGGCATGCAGGCAGGGGAGGTGGCGTGCAGGCAGGGGAGGTGGCGTGCAGGCAGGAGGTGACTGCTCAGGAGCTAGGCTGCTGTTATAAGGTAATTCATTTTCTCTCTCCTCCCTCTATTTCTTCCTTTACAGTATGTATCTACACCTTCACATTCACTCAATTCAACTATATATATATATATATATATATATATATATATATATATATATATATATATATATATATATATATATATATATATATATATATATATATATATATATATATATAGGAAAACAAGCAAGCAGGCTGCGCTAGTCCTTAGTAAATCACTTCTTTCAAGTTATTAGTACGGTGCAGCTCTCCTCCAAAATGGTCCACGGTCCCAAGGTACATGCGAAGAAACAGGAGACAAGCGCACAATGAGCGGTAAAATTCAATTCACTTTTATAAAATATAGCAGCTCACGTACATGTAAGTTTAAAGATAACAGCTTGCCAGCATATTATAATAAAGAGCGGGTCGTCATCTCACACAAAACCACCGTAGCCGCAAAGCTCCCAGCGTCTCGTCGGTCAGATTTCCCGGCTCCAACAATGCGTCACAGCAGTAACTCGCCCAACCGGTTTCGTCGCTTATTGGACTTCCTCCAGCGTCTGACATCCGACATCAGTGTGGGGAGTGGATTTCCCGGCAAGGGCGCCGTTTCCAGCGGTGTCCATTCCTGTGAGGTTCTACAATCTACCACGCTGTTTCTGATGTGATACTGAATTGCTGGCAAGCTGATGATTTTAAACTATGATGTATGTGAGCTTATATTTTGAGTAAATTTGATACCTTTGATATACTCACTGTGCGCTTTCTCCTTCTTCTTTTGCATATATATATATATATATATATATATATATATATATATATATATATATATATTTTCTTCTATTTATAATCTGGACATACTTTAGCACCTTGAGTTTAATCTGTGTTTAGGATGGATTGGCTACATGTGTGTGAACTTTCCCCACAAGTAATCAGGGTAAGCAGGGTCGGCTGACAAATTATTGTAGTTATACAACTGCTACTTCATTGTGTGTGTGTGTGTGTGTGTGTGTGTGTGTGTCCCTTCCCTTTTGCGTGACACCCTATGCTTCCCTCCTGACACTGTACACCCCATACCCCTGTGTGTGTGACACCCTATAACCCCCTCCTTACTGTATGTGACAGTATACACCCCCTACCCCTGTATGTGTGTGTGTGTGTGTGTGTGTGACACCATGTACCCTCCTATCCCTGTGTGTTTGTGATGCCTTGTATGTACCCCCCATCAACCTGTGCGTGTGTCACCCTATACCCGCACTATGTACCTCCACTCCCTGTAGAAGGAGGGCCCCTTCAAAATTTTGCTATGGGGCCCAACAAGTCCTAGTTACACCCCTGAGTCAGGGGGTGCTGATAGGCAGGGAGAAGTGGTAGGAAGGGGTGCTGGTGGTAGGCAGGGGGAGGTTGTAGACAGCGGGTGCTGGTAGGCAGGTTATTTGCATGGTTAAGGATTGCATAGCTACAGTACATTGCATAGTTATAATGTGGCCGCAACACTACCACCTACTGGATTTTAATGATATTACCTTCTGTCTAACGTAATGACATTTCAGTGGCTAATTAAACCATAGTCACATAGTATTTAAACAGGTTATAATGTATAGACTGATTACTACTGTAAATATATTTTCCGTTTTATTGGAATATCTGGGCTATATTGTGATAACAAATATTCATGTATAATTGTATATGATTGTAAGTTTGCGAGCAGGGCCCTCATACTTTTGTCTGTCTGTAAATACCCAGTTTGTTGTATCACTGTCTCCTATTGTAAAGCGGAATCTGCTGCGCTATGTAAGAAACTGTAAATAAATAAATATTACTTAACGTGGACTTTGCATAATTAATGCTTCTTATTGAGTACAGCAGTGACAACCGGCATTCTAGTACAATGCATGCACAGCCACTGCCCAAATGCATTGTGGGTTTTTCCTTTTCTTTTGGAGTACTCTGGGGATTTCCATCCTGCCTAGGAACAGGGCAAGAAGGTCGCAAATGATGACAGCTGCTGGGATTCTGATACAGCGCACCCACAAATGGGTCTTTGACACTTTACCAAATCCATATGATGTATTGCAGCAATGTATAGATGGATGGAGACTGGTCCGGATCTGTCCCCCACTGACGCGTTTCGCTGTCACCAATGTTTGTACAGCTTTGTGAAACGCGTGACAGTGAAACGCGTCTGTAGCTTATAACGTCCATCATCTCTTCCTTTTTTACAGACTGACACTATTTCTACTGATGATCCGGCCTAGCCTCTATTATTTCACACATGCTGGGTTACATTATGTGGATTATAGTAAAGTCTCAAGGACTCCTGAATCTGACGCATTGACTAAGGATCTTTTTCTGGGTACTAGACTCATGATAGATTGACTAGGTCGACAGTCATAAGGTCAACCACTTTTGGCCGACATCAAAAGGTTGACAGTCAAACGGTGGATGCAAGTTTGTTTTACAAAATTATGAGCCAACCTGTGCCGACAGGCGGTATTTCATACCCTACCATCCACTACGGCTTGGAGGGAGAATATAATAGTGTGCCGAACACAGCGAGCCAAGCGAGGGGTGCACTTAGACGGTGCACCCCCAGGGGAGGGGGGATTTAACCGTAGCTACGCCCAAGGGAGTCTCCAGAAGAGGGGCTACAGCACAGTTCAAAATTCAAATAGGGGAGACACAGCCACTGCCACCAACTGCCATTCCAAATTGACTCACTGGCAGTTGGCATTGCTCCCCTATTTGAATTTTAGACTGTGCTGCAGCCCTCCTCTGGAACCACCACTGGACATAGTTACAATTAAACTCCCCCCACCAGAAGATACTTAGACCCCCTCTTACCAGACGATCTACTTGTCTGCAGTCCCGGCTCCTGATAATGGCAAAAATAGCTCTCACAAAATGTCCGCCCCCTTACAGCAGACACTTTTTGAGGATGCTAGAGGAGCCTCCTCTAGCATCCTCAATAAGTGTCTGCTGTATATGGGCGGACATTTTGTGAGGGTTATTTTTGCCATTATCAGGTGCCAGCCTGGAGGAGAGCCGGGGCCGCAGATAAGCATATCTGCAGGTCCCGGCCACACAGCCACTGGTGGCGGCAACAGCAAGCAGCATCAGCAGGGTAAGGCAGGGCTAGGGAGGCACATCATTAGCCCCGCAGAACCCCGGCGCCCACACCTACTCAGCCCCTCCCTGCGACCATGGGGTCTGCGCGACTATTGTTACGCCACTGCATGATACTCTGTGCCATGTACCTGTGCCAGACAGTTCTCTGTAATAGGCAGAGCAGCTTCCCGCCTTATGGAAACTTGCACTAGCATAAGGTAGTAATTGCAGCTTGCGTGGCATCCAGAAGACAAGGCCACTTTCAGTCTGACTCAGAATCAGCCCAATGGGTGCATGGTGGGAAGGAGAGATGTTCCAGGTAAAGGGGCGGGGTTACAGAAGGGCTGGTTACAGAAGTGTAAATGCTGCCGATGACAACCAGATTCTAGCTATTATCTTCTAGAAGGTGCTAAATAAATATGTAGTAGAACCTGATTGGTTGCTATGGGCAACGTCCCATCTTCAGTAGAACTCCCATTGTGTTTAGGTCATTGGGTTGACCCCATTAAGGTCGACATGCATTGGGTCGACCACTGAAGTCGACAGGCCTTAGGTCAACACCTGCAATAAGTTGACGTGGCTAAGGTCGACAGGGTTGGAAGGTTGACACAAGCATTAGGTCGGCAATGAAAAGGTCGACATGAGTTTTTCAAGTTTTTTTTTTACCCAAATGTCGACATAGTCAACATAAACGCCATCAAAGTGTACCGCGCTTGCTTGTATGGCTCCCCGCTCTCGGCACACTATTTTATTCTTCCTCCACGTCCTAGTGGATGGTAGTGCATGAAATGCCGCCTGTCGGCACATGTTAGCACAAAAAAAAAAAAACTTGGAAAATTAATTTTGACATTTTGACTGTCGACCTTGCCATTGTCGACCTAATGCATGCGTCGACCTTCCAACCCTGTCAACAAACCTTAGCCATGTCAACCTATTTTAGGTGTCTACCTAAGTCCTGTCGACCCAATGCATGTCAACTTTAATAGGGTTGACCTAATGACCGTATCCCATAGTTGCCTACCTGACCCTCTCCTTCAGGGAGACAATGCTCTGTTCCTGGGCTCCCCTGGTAATGTATGATTGCCATCACCTGTGGTGACACCTTTCTTATCAATTACCCAGCTCCCCACAGGTGCTGGCAATCATACATTACCAGGGAAGTCCAGGAACAGAGCATTTTCTCCCTGAAGGAGAGGGTCAGGTAGGCAAGTATGCCGTATCCCGTCCCATTTTAGTAAATCTAATAATCCACACCCTTAGTAAATATACCCTTCGTGTACTGTAACTGGACAGAATAAGTACCTGGAGCAGCCAGTAGAGGGCAGTATTACACATGAAGATCATTATGCAGGAGCTAGAGAAGAATCGGTATCTCAGAGCATTCAAGAGATAGTGGTAAGGCCGGTGGGTGTTAGTAACCGATGCTGCATAACAGGCGATGGGCACATGTGCGCTGAGGATATGAGCGAAAGGTGGCGTCACAAACAGCAACATGAAATAAACGATTCAGCAGTTGTAAACAAAGCAATGGTTCATTATGGTCCTGCGCAGTCACCAGTCAATAGCTAGTAGAGGACCTGAATAGCGTCTACTGCAGGTTTGAAAAGCCCTGCGCCCCCAGCGACACCTTTTCCCATCCTGCAACAGCAGGGGCTGCTCTGGCAGCAACCCCACCTCTTCCCCAGTGCTCCCCGCTTCCCCTACGGGTGAAAGAATTGGAGGTCCCTAGGCTATTCAAGGGCCTGAAATTGAGGAAAGCGCCAGGGCAGATGGCGTAGCTCCATCCGTCCTAAAAATATGCGCCGTTCAGCTAGCACCAATTTTCACCACAATCTTCAATAGATCACTCACTACTGGGATAGTCCCAGCCTGCTTTAAGAGCTCTCTTAATATCCCTGTGCCAAATAAACCTTCCCCCTCTGGTGACCTCAATAATTACAGACCGGTTGCACTAACATCGGTGGTGATGAAGACGCTAGAGCGCTTGGTACTGGCCCACCTGAAAGCCATAGCGGGCCCCCTCCTCGGCCCTATGCAGTTTGCCTACAGAGCTAATAGATCGGTGGAGAATGTTGTGAATCTTGGCCTACACTTTCTCAAGCAGCACTTGGACTCTCCGGGAGGCTAGGCAAGGGTCCTATTCGTGGACTTGAGCTCCACCATTTAACACTATCATCTCTGATTTTCTGCATTAAAAAATGCACAGCTTAGATGTCCCAGAATGGGTGACGAACAGGGTACAGAGAGTCAAGGTGGGGAAATTAATCTCGAAGGCCAGGACAACCAGCACGGGCGTACCGCAGGGGTGCGTTCTTTCTCCCTTTCTCTTCTCTATCTACACCAACGACTATACCTCGGCAGACACCTCTGTGAAGGTCCTCAAATTCACAGATGACACCACGCTGATAGGTCTTATTACAGAGGGTAACGAGTCTGCCTACAGGACAGAGGTCAAAATCCTGCTGCAGCATGCACAACCTACTGCTAAACAAAACAAAAACGGTGGAGATGATCATTGATTTCAGAAAGACCCCACACTCTCACCTCCCACTCGTTATTGAGGACAGTATGGTAACTATGATCGAATCCTTCAGATCACCAAGGACCTAAGATGTGGACCTAACATCGAGTGTACAGTAGGGAATGCCCAGCAGAGACTTTACTTTGTTCGCCAACTAAGGAACAGGGCCGGTGCAAGGCACCGGAGCGCCCCAGGCGAGTCGGGGTGGGGGTGCCCCGGTGCCGGGGGAGGGGGGGTACCTGTCCTGCGGCGCTGTGTATTTAAAGCTGGCGGCGGTGGCAGAGAGGGGTCCTGCAATCAACGAGCGCTATCCGCCGGGCTATGCGGAAGCGCTTCTGTTGTGAAAACACTGGCCGCACGGCGCACGCTGATTGGCTGAATCTCAGCGTGCGCCGGGCTCTCCTCCTCCCTGCACCCGGAAGAGGATTAGTGCAGGGAGGAGGTCACAGGTCCGGGCAGCACTGCGGGGGATGCTTACAGCATCCCAAAATGCGGTAAAAACCCCGATAACGGGGTTTTTACCGCATTTTTAGCTTAGAGAATCTCCCCCTTAGTCTGGTTCGGTTCGGCCTCAGCTCAGGACAGACACAGACTACAATGCATCGTGAATACAGCAGAGAAAATCATAGGCACAAATCTCTCTGCAGTTGAGGACATCTATCATGCCAGGGTCCTGAAACGGGCATGCAGGATCATCGAGGAACAAGTAACACCCTGCACATGACCTGTTCCAGAGGCTACCGTCTGGCAGACAGTACAGCTTAAGGCCTACAAGGACGACTATACACAGAAACTGTTTTTCCTCCATGCGGCCATCCTAGTCAATTCCTCAGTAGCGTAGCCCTCACACATCCTTGACCACATAGTAATCTATCTGTCATGTCACCTCCCTATGTCATGTTTGACATATTGCATATTGTCTTATTGTCCACACTGATACACCCTCAAACCTCCCCTACTGCCACATGTACTACTCACACTGGTACACCCTCACACCTGCACTACTCCCACATGTACCACTCACACTGGTACACCCTCACACCTCCACTACTCCTACCTGTACCACTCACACTGGTACACGCTCACACCTCCACTACTCCCACCTGTACCACTCACACTGGTACACCCTCACACCTGCACTACTCCCACATGTACCACTCACACTGGTACACCCTCACACCTGCACTACTCCCACATGTACCACTCACACTGGTACACCCTCACACCTCCACTACTCCCACCTGTACCACTCACACTGGTGCACGCTCACACCTCCACTACTCCCACCTGTACCACTCACACTGGTACACCCTCACACTTGCACTACTCCCACATGTACCACTCACACTGGTACACCCTCACACCTGCACTACTCCCACATGTACCACTCACACTGGTACACCCTCACACCTCCCCTACTCCCACCTGTACCACTCACACTGGTACACGCTCACACCTCCACTACTCCCACCTGTACCACTCACACTGGTACACCCTCACACCTGCACTACTCCCACATGTACCACTCACACTGGTACACCCTCACACCTGCACTACTCCCACATGTACCACTCACACTGGTACACCCTCACACCTCCACTACTCCCACCTGTACCACTCACACTGGTGCACGCTCACACCTCCACTACTCCCACCTGTACCACTCACACTGGTACACCCTCACACTTGCACTACTCCCACATGTACCACTCACACTGGTACACCCTCACACCTGCACTACTCCCACATGTACCACTCACACTGGTACACCCTCACACCTCCTCTACTCCGACCTGCACCACACGCACTGGTACACCCTCACACCTCCCCTACTACCTCCTGTACTACCCACACTGGTACACCGTCACACCTCCCCTACTCTCACTGGTACATCCTCACACCTCCCCTACTCTCACTGGTACACCCTCACACCTCCCCTACTCCCACCTGTACTACTCACACTGGTACACCCTCACACCTCCTCTACTCCGACCTGCACCACACACACTGGTACACCCTCACACCTCCCCTACTTCCAACTATACTACTCACTGGTACACCCTCACACCTCCCCTACTCCCACCTGTACTACCCACACTGGTACACCGTCACACCTCACCTACTCTCACTGGTACATCCTCCCACCTCCCCTACTCTCACTGGTACACCCTCACACCTCCCCTACTCCCACCTGTACTACTCACACTGGTACACCCTCACACCTCCTCTACTCCGACCTGCACCACACACACTGGTACACCCTCACACCTCCCCTACTCCCACCTGTACTACCCACACTGGTACACCCTCACACCTCCCCTACTCCCACCTGTACTACCCACACTGGTACACCCTCACACCTCCCCTACTCCCACCTATACTGCTCACACTGGTACACCCTCACACCTCCCCTACTCCCACCTGTACTACCCACACTGGTACACCCTCACACCTCCCCTACTCCCACCTATACTGCTCACACTGGTACACCCTCACACCTCCCCTACTCCCACCTGTACTACTCACACTGGTACACCCTCACATCTCCCCTACTGCCACCTGTACTACCCACACTGGTACACCCTCACACCTCCCCTACTCCCACCTGTACCACTCACACTGGTACACCCTCACACCTCCACTACTCCCACATGTACCACTCACACTGGTACATCCTCACACCTCCCCTAATCCTACCTGTACCACTCACACTGATACACCCTCACACCTCCCCTACTCCCACCTGTACCACTCACACTGGTACACCCTCACACCTCCTCTACTCCGACCTGCACCACACACACTGGTACACCCTCACACCTCCCCTACTCCCACCTGTACTACCCACACTGGTACACCGTCACACCTCCCCTACTCTCACTGGTACATCCTCACACCTCCCCTACTCTCACTGGTACACCCTCACACCTCCCCTACTCCCACCTGTACTACTCACACTGGTACACCCTCACACCTCCTCTACTCCGACCTGCACCACACACACTGGTACACCCTCACACTTCCCCTACTTCCAACTATACTACTCACTGGTACACCCTCACACCTCCCCTACTCCCACCTGTACTACCCACACTGGTACACCGTCACACCTCCCCTACTCTCACTGGTACATCCTCACACCTCCCCTACTCTCACTGGTACACCCTCACACCTCCCCTACTCCCACCTGTACTACTCACACTGGTACACCCTCACACCTCCTCTACTCCGACCTGCACCACACACACTGGTACACCCTCACACCTCCCCTACTCCCACCTGTACTACCCACACTGGTACACCCTCACACCTCCCCTACTCCCACCTGTACTACCCACACTGGTACACCCTCACACCTCCCCTACTCCCACCTATACTGCTCACACTGGTACACCCTCACACCTCCCCTACTCCCACCTGTACTACCCACACTGGTACACCCTCACACCTCCCCTACTCCCACCTATACTGCTCACACTGGTACACCCTCACACCTCCCCTACTCCCACCTGTACTACTCACACTGGTACACCCTCACATCTCCCCTACTGCCACCTGTACTACCCACACTGGTACACCCTCACACCTCCCCTACTCCCACCTGTACCACTCACACTGGTACACCCTCACACCTCCACTACTCCCACATGTACCACTCACACTGGTACATCCTCACACCTCCCCTACTCCCACCTGTACCACTCACAATGGTACACCCTCACACCTCCCCTACTCCCACCTGTACTACTCACAATGGTACACCCTCACACCTCCTCTACTCCGACCTGCACCACACACACTGGTACACCATCACACCTCCCCTAATCCTACCTGTACCACTCACACTGGTACACCCTCACACCTCCCCTACTCCCACCTGTACCACTCGCACTGGTACACCCTCACACCTCCCCTACTCTCACCTGTACCACTCACACTGGTACACCCTCACATCTCCCCTACTGCCACCTGTACTACTCACACTGGTACACCCTCACACCTCCCCTACTCCCACCTGTACTACTCACACTGGTACATCCTCACACCTACCCTACTCCCACTGGTACACCCCACACCTCCACTACTCCCACCTGTACTACTCACACTGGTACACCCTCACACCTCCTCTACTCCGACCTGCACCACACACACTGGTACACCATCACACCTCCCCTAATCCTACCTGTACCACTCACACTGATACACCCTCACACCTCCCCTACTCCCACCTGTACCACTCGCACTGGTACACCCTCACACCTCCCCTACTCTCACCTGTACCACTCACACTGGTACACCCTCACATCTCCCCTACTGCCACCTGTACTACCCACACTGGTACACCCTCACACCTCCCCTACTCCCACCTGTACTACTCACACTGGTACACCCTCACACCTCCCCTACTCCCACCTGTACTACCCACACTGGTACACCCTCACACCTCCCCTACTCCCACCTGTACTACTCACACTGGTACACCCTCACACCTCCCCTACTCTCACCTGTACCACTCACACTGGTACACCCTCACATCTCCCCTACTGCCACCTGTACTACCCACACTGGTACACCCTCACACCTCCCCTACTCCCACCTGTACCACTCACACTGGTACACCCTCACACCTCCCCTACTGCCACCTGTACCACTCACACTGGTGCACCCTCACACCTCCCCTACTCCCACCTGTACCACTCACACTGGTACATCCTCACACCTCCCCTACTCCCACCTGTACTACTCACACTGGTACACCCTCACACCTCCCCTACTCCCACCTGTACTACTCACACTGGTACATCCTCACACCTACCCTACTCCCACCTGTACTACTCACACTGGTACACCCTCACACCTCCTCTACTCCGACCTGCACCACACACACTGGTACACCATCACACCTCCCCTAATCCTACCTGTACCACTCACACTGGTACACCCTCACACCTCCCCTACTCCCACCTGTACTACTCACACTGGTACACCCTCACACCTCCCTTTCTCCCACCTGTACCACTCACAATGGTACACCCTCACACCTCCCTTTCTCCCACCTGTACCACTCACAATGGTACACCCTCACACCTCCCCTACTCCCACCTGTACTACTCACACTGGTACATCCTCACACCTACCCTACTCCCACCTGTACTACTCACACTGGTACACCCTCACACCTCCTCTACTCCGACCTGCACCACACACACTGGTACACCATCACACCTCCCCTAATCCTACCTGTACCACTCACACTGGTACACCCTCACACCTCCCCTACTCCCACCTGTACTACTCACACTGGTACACCCTCACACCTCCCTTTCTCCCACCTGTACCACTCACAATGGTACACCCTCACACCTCCCTTTCTCCCACCTGTATCACACACAATGGTACACCCTCACACCTCCCCTACTCCCACCTGTACTACTCACACTGGTACACCCTCACACCTCCCTTTCTCCCACCTGTACCACTCACACTGGTACACCCTCACAACTCCCTTTCTCCCACCTGTACCACTCACAATGGTACACCCTCACACCTCCCCTACTCTCACCTGTACCACTCACACCTCCCTTTCTCCCACCTGTGTCACTCACAATGGTGCACCCTCACACCTCCCCTACTCTCACCTGTGCTACTCACACTGGTACACCCTCAAATCCCCCTACTTCCACCTGTACTACTCACACTGGTAAACACCCTCACACCTCCCCTACTCCCACCTGTACTACTCACACATCTCCCCTACTCCCACCAGTACTGCCCACACTGGTACACCCTCACACTGGTGCACCCTCACACCTCCCCTACTCTCACCTGTACCACTCACACTGGTACACCCTCACACCTCCCCTACTCCCACCTGTACCACTCACACTGGTACACTCTCAGATCTCCCCTACTCCCACCTGTACCACTCACACTGGTACACTCTCAGATCTCCCCTACTCCCACCTGTACCACTCACACTGGTACACTCTCAGATCTCCCCTACTCCCACCTGTACTACTCACACTGGTACACTCTCACATCTCCCCTACTCCCACCTGTACCACTCACACTGGTACACTCTCAGATCTCCCCTACTCCCACCTGTACTGCCCACACTGGAACACCCTTTATTTGACTTATACTGTGTATAACTGTTGTGTGGATTCATTGTTGTAAATCACAAATGAACAAACCTAATAATAACAAGCGCATAAAATACACCAGTCCAAGATAAAGACAATCTGTGTAGCTGTATATTTACTGAGAAACACCATTAGCAACAGAAGACTTTATATCATGAATATTGTCTGTGTAGGTCTGGAGCCAGTTAGCAAACGCAGAGGGCATTAAGTAATCAATATCCAGCGATTATCCAGTTACTGCAGAGTGTCTGGCGCACAGTCCCAACAGTAAGGCAGCATAATTAGAAATCATTTAAGTGCAAACAAAAAGGAAATCCTATTGGTTCCTATTTTTTCCTCCTTTTGCTGGGACTGACATGTTTTGCTCTATATAAAACCCTGTTAACTCTTTTCACCAGAGCAGTTTCACATTTAGACAAGATGGTGTCTGCTATCAGAGAGTCCCTCTGTAGGTCTTTCTGTTTGGGTTCTCTATAGTGACAAAGTTTAGCAATATCACTGGGGACCTGATATTGCTCCCCTGTAAAATCCAATGGTACATGGACTGAGGCCTTCACAACACGTCTGGGATTCACAATCATCTTCGTGGGATTAATTTCAAATGGCTGGTTGGGCTCGCGGTAGATGTGCTGCAGTATATTAAGTCCTGGGACTGAGGCCCATCCTACGGGGGTTAGAGGATTGTTCTTGTCCTCAAGAGTTGTTGGGAAGACGTGGTTTTCAAAGATAAAGATGTCCGTGGTCGGGTCCATACTTAAGATATAGTCCAACATTTCAGGCCAGTCCTTGTGTCTGACGGGTAAAATCAATTTGTCTATGTCATTGAGGGCTATATATCTGCTCTTGAACATGTGGCGGTATAAGCAATCATTCAACGCGGCGGTCTGGCCAAAGTAGTGAAGGTCTCCAGGATGGTCTGGGTAATGCCAACCCATCGAAACATTTAAGTACGAGGTAATGGGCCACGGAATCAGGTCTAGAAATTTCACCTGGGTGTAATAGGCCAGAACCTTCTCCATGACCGGACTGGAGTCCGTGTGATAGATGACCACCTTCTCGGCCCCCAGCAATTTGTACATCTCCATAGATTGGATAAACTGCAAGACATTGCTGTATGATCCAAACATCGCGGAAACGCAAACGAGAAACTCATGTTGGAACCTCGCGGGAACGTTGACTGGCTGCTCAGTGTTGTGGATTTTTAAGTAGGCCGGCCCGGATCCATCCACCTGCCGCACGGACACAAACTCTGGGACCGCCTCATCTTCCAGGTTGCAGAGAAGGTCTGTAGTACCGTAAGGAAAATCAAAGTGGTCAGTGTGGACCTGAAACTCCACAACAGCTGTGTTATTAGCGCCTGATAAACAGAAGTCACACAGCAATACGTCCGGTTCATATCGATTGGTTATCCCCAGGATACGGATGGTCCTGCTAGACCGCAAGTCCAGGTAAGCCGCTATGAGGTAGGTTTTGCTGTTCTTGACTCTGACAATGGTGTCCTGGGTAATGTTGTGGACGCAAATGGACTCTTCTCTTTTTTTGTCTGCGGACCTGAGAAATGGGAAGGTGAAGGTTCCATCGGGTAAGGCAATTTTCACTAACACCACAATGTAGAGCACATAAAGAACTGTGAATGTCGAGAAAACGAGAAAGAACAGTTTGCAAAGTTTCTTGAAAGTTGTACATGGATTCATCCCTGACGGGCGGACACGCTCTATCTTCTCTGTGCCATTGAGGAGCTTCGGTCTAAGGACAAGAAAAGAAAATGTTTCAGTACTACAATACGAGTATTTTAATAAAACATACCATCCCATACATCAGCTACAACTATCTATGTTTTTGCCAGCAAGCCCACTCCCACACACAATTAGGCGGAGCCAGGGTCCGTGCTTGGTTTTACGGAACACCCCTACATTATAAGGGGACAGTGGTCTCACAAAGAAGGGAAATGGTCATGACACTAATAATTCAAATTATGCCACACTGAAGCACAACCTTATTCACATTACACCACATCTAGTGCCTGATTCATGTTACATCACATGGTGCCTCTTATTCACGTTACGACACACAGTAGTGCTTCTTATACATGTTTTGTCACTCAGCAGTGCTGCTTAATCATGTTACTTCTCTCAGTAGTGTCCCTTATACAAGTTACATGACACAGTACTATCTCTTATAACTGTTATGCAACAAAATAGTGTTCCCTTATACATAATTCCCACAGTAGCAGTGAATCTTTTGCTCATAATGCCCACAGCAGTAGTATCCTTTACACAAAATGGCCACAATAGTAATGCCCCTTACACATAATGCCCACAATGTGCTGCTTATACACATAGGGCCTAATTCAGGTTGGCATAGTAAGCAGCTAAATATGCTGCTTACCAAGTGCTGAGACGCCGCCTGGCCAAATGCCCCCCCCCCCCCCCCCACTCCACTGCCCCCTCCAAATTCCCTTGGTACTATGCGAGGAGATGTGTTCGCTATAACATCCCCTCGCATGTGGCCTCTAGCATGAGAAATTATCCAATGGTCACCGACCATCAGGGTCGGCGGGAGAGAGCGAGAGCAGGGGGAATGAGACTGGAGAAAGCAGGGTGAGTGGGACCGGAGGGAGCAGGGTGAGTAGGACCGGAGGGAGCAGGGTGAGTAGGACCGGAGAGAGAAGGGTGAGTGGGACTAGAGGGAGCAGGGTGAGTAGGACTGGAGAAAGCAGGGTCAGTAGGACTGGAGAAAGCAGGATGAGTAGGACCGGAGAAAGAAGGGTGAGGAGCAGGGTGAGTGGGACTGGAGGGAGCAGGTTGAGTGGGACTGGAGAGAGCAGGGTGAGTGGGACTGGAGAGAGCAGGGTGAGTGGGACTGGAGAGAGCAGGGTGAGTGGGACTGGAGAGAGCAGGGTGAGTGGGACGGGAGGGATAAGGGTGAGTGGGACGGGAGGGGGCAGGGTGAGTGGGACTGGAGAGAGCAGGGTGAGTGGGACTGGAGGGAGCAGGGTGTGGAGGGAGCAGGGTGAGTGGGACTGGAGGGAGCAGGGTGAGTGGGACTGGAGGGAGCAGGGTGAGTGGGACTGGAGAGAGCAGGGTGAGTGGGAATGGAGGGAGCATGGTGAGTGGAAATGGAGGGAGCAGGGTGATTGGGACTGGAGGGAGTAGGGTGAGTGGGACTGGAGAGAGCAGGGTGAGTGGGAATGGAGGGAGCAGAGTGAGTGGGAATGGAAGGAGCATGGTGAGTGGAAATGGAGGGAGCAGGGTGAGTGGGAATGGAGGGAGCAGGGTGAGTGGGAATGGAGGGAGTAGGGTAAGTGAGACTGGAGGGAGCAGGGTGAGTGGGACTGGATATGAAGATGCAATCTTTAGATGGAAAAACCTGCCGATCACTAAAATAAATCTGTAATGTGTGGGCAAAGTCAGATAGATTGTAAAATCCATTTATCTGGCCAAAAAATCCCTGTATCTGGAAATCCATTAATTGTGATTGCTGATGTATGGGGCCCATAACTGGACCCCAGCAAGTTACCTCAGAATGACCAACACATGGTCAGCAGATCACACATGCTTGGCAGCATTGCAGAGGCACAAAACAGAAGTGAAGTGACCGCTAATTCGATCACTTAGGGGCACATTTATCATGATCACATTTATAATGCGATCTGGGCGGAATATTACCGCCCAGGATCGCATTGTAAAATGCGATCATTTCGCCCCCATGTATCATCTGCGAAGCCCTGACCCGGAAGCCGGGGGGTCTGCGCATGTGCGGTTATGTGCTGACCCCCCCATGACCCCGCTGACCGCACTGCCCGAGCGTCAGTGCGATATGTAGCCATAGGCTACAACGGGCTATCGCCACATTAGAATGGCAATAGCCCAGGGCTGCGATGCCGGGCTGCCCGATGTTGATACATCGGGCAGCTTTGCATCCCCCATAGAAACCTATGGGGGCAAATATTGCTTGATAAATGGGCCCCTTAATGTCTAAAACAGTTGCAGAGAGGAGCGCTGTTCCGAGTCCCTGCCCTGAATGTGTTTTTATATATATAAGGAGGCAGTGAGTGACAGGGGAGGCAGAGAATGAAGTAGTAGGAAACATGTCAGGCAGTAAATGACAGAGAGAAGCAAAGGGTGGCAGTGGGAAAAAGGTTGAGACAGAGAGTGACTAGGGAGAGGCAGAGGGTGACTAGGGGATGGCAGAAAGACAGAGGGCAGGGGATGATGGGGGTGGCAGTGTGAGATAGGTTTGAGGTTGTGGCTGCATGGAAATATAGAGGGCGAAACAAGGATAGCAAAAGAAGATGGTAAAGGCAGAGGGCATCAGAGAATGGAAGGGGTGATATAGGATAGCAGAGAGTCACAGGGAGGAAGTGAGTAATGGAGGATGGCAAGGGGTGACAGGCGGAGGCAGAAGACGACTAGGGAGAGGAAGTGGTTGATTAACTAATTAATGTGTTTTCTCCACACCCTACACTGTGTGCTCATGTGTTACCCCCTCCAGACACATACCATAAAGTCTGTGCTCATGCTCCCCTGCTGCTGCTTCCCATAACCCCGACTCCAATATGTAACATGACAGTTAGGAGCACATTGGCTGATGTTCTTTTTCTCTCCACTGTATCCTCCGCCAAGCATTTATACATCTCCTCCTGAGTCCGGTTGTACTTTCCAGTCTCAGTGATTCCAAACCCTTGGAGGTGCCAGCTAACAGCAAAAGACCTAATCGGCCCATTATTCCACCACCCCCGCAGTCCCGTACCCCCCCCCCCCCCCCATTGCTGCTCAGTGCCAGTTTTCCTGACGTTACATTACTTTTATTGCACTTTGAACCATTACTTTGCAGGACAGTGATGGTATAATATACAGCATCTGCTAAAGTACATTTCCCTGGCTGTGCAATACTGCCAGTGTGTGGTACAGCTACGTACATATATTGGGTAAAATGACACAAATAGCGCCATTTTAGCCACCCCCACTGCAGTGCAATGCCATAAAAAACGGCATTGCACATCAGGGGGGGGGGCGTGACTAAAACGGTGCTATTGCTCTGGCAAAATCTCTGGAATTGCGCTATATATTAATTTTTGGTCACCTATAACACTGGGTCTTCTACTAGCAAGACCACCACCATCAAACTAACCCCACAATAGTGTTATATGGCGCCCTTCAACTTTAAATTAGGGTTATTCCTGTCTTTCCTTTTACCAATTTATACACAATAAAAAGTTTTTCATTATACATAAAACATTTATTGATACACGCATAAAAGATAATAATAAAACAAACTTTTTGCAGTTATTCTTGTCTTTGGAAATGTTATTTCTTGATAATAGGTGATATCAAGTACCCGGCGCGTTTCATCTCGTCAAGAGACTTCATCAGGGGTATGCCAGTAGTATTTTTACAATGTTAGGTTGAATTTCTTATAGACTAGACAGAATAAATGCTATTCACTTTTTGGTTAGTTTTTATCTCTGTTCTTAGAGGTTCATTAACATACTGTCAGGACGTATATCCTTATAGGATCTTTGAATCCTTATAGATTCTTTTTTCTTTGATTATTGTCAGGAATTAGTACCTATGGTCATATTTGCAATATATTATTGCTATTCACTCCTGTTGTGTGCACATGATTCCACGGGTATAAAGAATCAAGTGATTCTTTTTCACAAATTATTTTCTCAATTAATCCTTGGATAATTGGTACAGTGTCCCACTTTTTAGGTTAAGGACAAATGTGTAGTTGTGGAGAAAGTGACTCCTTGCCTGTGCCTGTGTGCCTGGACCTGTGCTCCTCTTGCAGTTTGGATATTGAGGAGCACAGGTCCAGGCACACAGGTACAGGTTTGCAACAAGTACCCAAATCTAACATTTGCAACAAATGTAATCTGGTTTAATGCTTGTTGATTCACCTGTTTTTCTATACTTCATAGCGATGGTGCAATGAAGATTAATTATTGGGAAAACTTGAAGGCCCAAATCAGGAAGAGACCAAATACAGACTGCAGTTTGTACAATGGTGAGTGTTAAGGCCCCCATACATTAAGGCCCCCATACACTATGCAATATGGGAACGATTTCACCCGATTCGGATGAATCGGGCAGTGAAATCGGCCCAAATCGCACTTGTAGACATCCCCTCCGATCCAATGTGCGGTCCCGTGTGCATCGGATCGGGGTCGGGAGGTCGGACGGAGCCGTCGGAGCCGTGCGGGGGACAGCAGCGGGCGGGGGATGCCGGCTATAGAGAGCCAAGCAGGGGGAGGCTGCATATGGCGCCGGGCTGGAGGAGCTGTGTTATTATTATTATAATTTAATTTATAAGGCGCCACAAGTGTTTCGCAGCGCCGTACAAAGGAACAATACAGGGAGACAAAACTTGGCATAACATTGAATAAATAACAAAAATACAGTACAAATAAAGAGCACCACAGTTCAATACACATTACAGCTTAAATGTAAGTAGTGAGGACCCAATCAACATACAACTAGAGGCTTGAGGCCAATGATGGAGATGAGTATGAAGATGGTCACTGAGGGCATTATTCTGGTCGGAGCGGCCAAACGTGCGTACGTTCGCCATTACCGCACGCTAGCCGTACGCGGCCGTTAGGGTTAAGTCCACCCACAAATCAGCCGCTTACGTACGGGCAGAAATACCGTAGAAGGGGAGTGGCGTACAAATGAGCGTACGGCAACGTACGCGGACGGCTCAGCCCTTGCACTCCGACAACAGGCGTACAACTGAGCGTACGGCGCCGTTTACGGCCGTCTTTCCTCCGTCTCCCCACCGACTTCTTGCGGAGATCTGAGCGTACGCCAGTTTGCACGGACGGGTCCCTATTGTTTTCAATGGAAAACTCAGCTTATGTCACCGCTCGTGAGAGTGAGCGTACGTCCGTGCACGCTGGCATACCCTTCACATATATGGACCTGCAAATCTTGCCTCTCAACTACTAATCTGACAATTGATTAATTATTCTATTTGTTATTCAATTATTGTTTTCTATTAACTCAATTGTCTACCTTAATAAAGACCTAATAAAACAACATTTAGTGGTCATGGGCTTAAAACATTGCTGAAACATCCTTTGTAGGTGTTAGATGTGGTTTATGTTATTGTATCCTAAATACCAAACCTATGTTAGTATTAGAGTGAACACGTTGACACATGTCGACTTGTGTAGATTGAGTGTGCTACTGCGTAAAGTCTATGAAAGCAGGTAGTGAATGTGTCTGTTTAGCAAATACCTACCTTAGCGTATAAAAAGATTCTTACCTTAAATTAAACAAACCTTTAAATGTGGAGAAGTCTAGAAACATAAGCTTCCAATGTGTTTGCGTGCTGTATGTGTGGCTTGCAGGCAGTGAAATCATGGTTTGGAGTTAATAGACTGCAGCATTGCTTATTACATTCAGGTGTATGTGTTTGAGTAGTAATCAGCGTTAATTAGCCAACTCAGGCGCACGCTGGCATGCGGTATCTGTAGGGGTGGTTTTAGCTGGCGGTTGGCGGACGCCTGTTTGGTGTCCGAAACGAACGGTGCCTTAGTCGATCGTGCGGTAGTAGCACCGCTCATTTTTGGTGCACACCCCCGTGTACCCCCATATTTACGCCCATTTTCCCTCATTATTTCGGCCGCTCCCATCAACACGCCCCTATGCCGCCCCATTACCCGTACGCTCGCGTACAGGTTTTTTCGCACGTTGAGACCCCGGCCGTAAGCGTTGTGGAGTGTTCGCGCCGGCGCATTAGCGTATCTGCACATGCGCAGATCGTAAAAAACCCCGGGACGTACGCGTACGGCCCGGACGCTCCAAGCAGAATAAGGCCCTGAGTGTGGAGTAAAGGAGAGCTGTGAGTGAAATGTGAAGAGAAGTGGGCTTTGACAACAGGAGGGAAGAGGGCCCTACTCGGAGGAGCTTACAATCTAGTAGGAAGGGGAGAAGGTGTGTTGCGGTGGGGTGACAGCGGGAGGCGAGCAGGGAGAACTATATGACATGACGCTGGCTGCCAGGCAGCGCCACAGCGGCAGGAGCCGGGAGAAACAGATAATTTAAAAAAAAAAAAAAAACACCCATAAAGATGACTAGCAAGCCATTGATTGGCTGAGACCTCTCTCAGCCAATCAGCCAATCTACTAAATTATTTTAGTAAATTTCCCCCATCTTGTCTGCAGTTTACAATACACCATATCCATAACAATTTCACTTATACCTATTATTTTCTTTCAGCCTCTTCAACAGAAAATCAATTGTGACTTACAATCAACTGGGTCTTGCCCAGGACTTACGCCCGTGTACTGAAAACTATTTTAGAAAAAACATTTTTTTGAAAATTTAATTTTATTGAAATTTTGTTTACAAATTGTTAAAAGTTCAAATAAAATTTAGTTCTTAAATCAGTGAAGTTTCATTCTTCCATTTGTTTTGAACTTTGATTGCAGTATGACCTGTAATTAAGATTTTTTTTGTTGTAAATTAGGAATAAAGTGTGAATTGTTCCAACGGTACTTGTTTCCTAGCACGGCCACCACGTGGTGGTCGTGTCGGAAAAAATCGCGTCGGTCGGGTGCATACCAAAACGCACACGACGCGACCGACGTGATGTACCCGATTTCTCCATAGGCTTCAATGTTAAAATAATTTAACATTGAAGCCTATGAAGAAATCGGGTCCATCGCGTCTCCATAGGCTTCAATGTTAAATTATTTTAACATTGAAACTGAGTACATTTAACATAGAAAAAAAAGGTATTTCTAAAATTTCTCATTGGCTATGGCCCGGCATGTGTGTAAAAAATAATGGCCCCCCATTGTGGCCGCCACCCCCACGATTGACGCGAACCCGAAGCGTGGCGAGGGACGCCCCTCGTGGCCTTGACAGGTATCCGCGTCCGCTCGCAACGCTTTGGGCTCGGTGGCTCGCTACGCTCGCCACACTTTATATTCTCAACTCCACGCCGACGTGGATAGTAGGGGAATGAAACGGTCGGAGGACGCGCACCGCCGCCCCTCGCGGGCTCACTGCGCTCGCCACGCTTCGGGTTCGCTGCGCTCGCCACGCTTCGGGTTCGCTTCAATCGTGGGGGTGACGGTCACAATGGGGGGCCATTATTTTTTACACACATATGCCGGGGCCATACACAATGAGAAATGGCCCATATTGGGCCATTTCCCATTTTTACCTATGTTAAATGCACTCATTTTCAATGTTAAAATATTTTAACATTGAAGCCCATGGACAAATCGGGTCCAACGCATAGGCTTCAATGTTAAAATATTTTAACATTGAAGCCTATGGAGAAATCGGGGGCATCGCGTCGGACGCGCATAGGCTTCAATGTTAAAATATTTTAACATTGAAGCCTATGGGGAAATTGCGGGCATCGCGGACATCGTGTGCCTTAAAGTTAAGGCACACGATGCCCGCGATTGTGGCCGTGCTAGGAAACAAGTACCGTTCCAACCAGCTGTTGTGGTATCACACAGGCCAGCCACAGGTAACGTGCGTCTGGCCTGTGTGATAACACAAGAACAAAGATGGGGACAAATGGTGTAAGATGCTGGGTGTGGGCGTCCAATGTAAAGGCCCCCATACATTATGCGATTTTGGGGCCGATTTTACCCGATTCGGATGAATCGGGCTGTGAAATCGTCCCAAGTCGCATGTTTTGACACCCTATCCGTCCCGATGTGCGGTCCTGTGCGCATCGGATCGGAGTCGGGCGCACTGAAGAAAAAGCATTTGCAGGCATGTTACACTTACCAGACCATATGTTGAACAGCTCCAATGGTGTCACTCCCAGGAAAAGAGTCTCCTCCAACACGTGTGCAGAAGGGGTGCAAAAGAACCACCATTTAGAACAGAGACTAGGGAAACTGGGAATAGGTCCAAAAACGGCAACAGGCCCAAAGAAGATACTCCCGCCCACATGGAACTCTGAAAAAGATAAAGAGAAAAGAGTAATTCGAATATAATTTCACATCCAGGAGCAAACAATAAGTTTTGAAAAAGAATACTCACAGAGGAGAAATATGGGTACTTATGTATTATCTGGGTGCCCGATTTTTTCATTGCATGCCACTACTTAAGGCATGCGATGCGATGCGATTTTTCATTGTAAAGACCCGATTTTAAATTGTATAGTCACCCATGGGTGATTTCATACCCACACTATCCAACTATGCATAGAGTTGATTTTATATAGTGTGGCGAGCGCAGCGAGCCCCCGAGGGGACGCGGATTACTTTACATGTATTCTGTGTCCCCTCACGGGGCTCGCCACGCTTCGGGCTCCAGAGCTTGCTGCGCTCGCCACACTATATAAAATCAACTCCATGCGTAGTTGGATAGTGGGGGTATAAAATCACCCATAGTTGACTATACAATTAAAAATCGGGTCTTTACAATGAAAAATCGGTGAAAAAATCGGACACCCAGATATTACATAAGTACCGAAATATGTCCGCACCAGACGTGCTCTCGCATCAGCTCGTTCATTCATACCGGCATGCAAATCTGTTGAAAGGTCCCCATGCCAGAAAACTGCGTTTACTATACTGCAAACCTAAGGTTCGTTCTATTCCTGCCCTCGATGTCATGTGAGCCTTTTGGTATCTTTCCGCAGCTTTGCCTACTGGATCAGACAATGGGGTCAGCAGCAAATCTTTGTTGGGGTAACCACCATCACCTATGGAAACACAAAAATATAAATACAAAAAAATGTGAGACTTTAAGGCAGGCATGTCCAAACTATGGCCCTCCAGCTGTTGTGAAACCACAAGTCCCATCATGCCTTGCCACAGTTTGGACATGCCTGCTTTAAGGGATTAAAAAAAAAAAAAGAAAACCGCTACTTGCCAGCTACGCACAAGAGGTCTAGGGAAACCAGCCTCTGGTGCCACTCAGGCACCACCTTGACCCATCAGAGACTCTACCCCACCGCTCATCCCGGACTCTGTTCCCCACCCACCCATCATTATTTTTTCAATTTGTCTTGTTCTACAAATCCCAACCAAGATATTTGATCCCGTCCCGTCTCCCTCCCACCCAGTGGGTACATACCACAGACACCTGTTCAGGCACAGCGGTACGCACAGAGAGCAGCACTGGTCCACACACCCCCAACCCAACCATCTTTATCCTTTTTGTCTTATACGTTATTGAGCATTATCAATAAATTAGTATTTTACTTTCATCTCATCACTTTCATTGATGACTATCAATTGAGCTGGTATTACCATCTAGAGAACCGTTATCATTACATAATCAGTCCATAGCGCAGGTCTCCATACCACTCTCTCCATTTACCATTACGAAGAGGGCGGCCTCTTCGTCGACCCAGGAAAACCCACAAGGAGGCTGGTGATTTTCATTTGGTGGTCGCAGACCACCTGCACGTTCATCGAGTTAAAGTGTTTTCTATTACTAAAACATTCCTCAGAATCACGTGGTGGTCTGAACGCCACATGGGTACAGTCAATCGCGCCCAGAACGTTGGGGAATTTCCATTTTGAGAAAAAGCCAAACTTGATCTCATTCCATTGGCTGTCTTGATCTGGGAATTTAATGAACTGGATCGTTAATTTGCGGACTGCCTTAATGACCTGGCCTATACAGTGTCAGAGCGTAGGCTGTGGAAAACTGCATGGCTGGAATGTGCCAGACACGAAAAAATAATGCAACGCACCCAAAAGTTTATGGAAACCGGGGAGTGCGTGATTGCCCCGTCTCCAAGTCACCAGGTCTGGCTCCAAAACATCGTACAGCATATGGATTGCCTCAGACGAAAGGCAATAATTTGATATCACCTCCGCCTTGGTGAGATCACCCAGTTCACTGACTCACCTAATTGGCCTGAGCAATAGTGGCATCATCCAGATCCGCCTCCACGCTGGCATTGACATGACATGACAATCGTGTCCGTAAATAGCTCCATTACTGTAGGCAGTGTTAAGAAATTGCAGAGAAATGCAGAAAAACACAAATGACCCTAAAAAATCCTAAAAAATTCCAATCAGCAGACTGCAAAAGCTGTGTATTATCTCCTCAAAGGCCAAACGAAGGAGTGAGGAGGAGAGGTGAATCATGGGTAAGTGAGGTAAATCACGGGCAGAAAAATGCATTCTGGGTGAAAAAAAAACATTAAAAAATAAATATATATTAATACAACAATAATATAATAAAGGGCCATCAAATAATAAAAGATTAACCCTTTCAATGGCAATCCGGAGAATTTTCCGGGCTGTGCCTCAGTGCCCAGTTTGGCAAGCCCGGAAAATTCTCGGGATTGCCACTGTTTAGAGCCGGGCTCCCTCCCCTCCGCCGCGCCTCCTCCCCCCCCCCCCCCCCCCCCCCCCCCTCCGGCTTTTCTATTGAAGTCTCTGGCGCCGACTTATGACAAGCCTGCTGCCGGGGACAGGGACGAGGCGACGGGGCGCAGGGCCGGGCAGCGACTGATTGACAGTTCAGCGGCGCTGCCCGGACACGGGGAGGCAGTAGTGTTTTTTTTTTTTTTTAATGGAGTGCTCCCCATAAAAAACTCACCCAGTAGGGAGCGCTCCCAAAAAAACACCACTGAAGGGGTTAAAGTTGCTGAGTGCATAAAATCACAGAAAAGCATTTATTTCAGAAATCCTGAGTTCAGTTCACCAAAAAAAGATGGCGATTGTAAATCAGTGAAACACGGCGAAAATCATGGTGAAAGCAGTTCACTATCCTAGCATTGAATACACTTTCAGTGAATTACAGTGAATTAAACTGAAAACCCTATTGAAAAACACCAGCGAATTGCAGCGACTAGCATACTGGCGAATTGGTCGTCATTCACTGTTCGCTCTTTGCGTACATTGAGCGTTGAATAGGGCGAATCACTTTTTCAGTGAAAATATTCGCCAGAGAGCACGAAAAGAGCCTCACAGCGAATCAGCGGCATTGAATACTACCCTAGGTCTACAAGCATTAGGTTGACTACTGAAGGTCGACATGCATGAAGGTCGACATGACTGAAGGTCGATATGGATTAGGTGGACAGGGTCATTATGTCTACACAAGCTTTAGGTCGACATGGGATTTTTCTAATTTTATTGGTGCCAACATGTGCCGACAGGCGGTATTTCATGCCCTACCATCCACTAGGGCGTGGTGGGAGAATAAAATAGTGTGCCATGCGTAGTGAGGCACCGTGCCCGAAGCATGCGAGTGCAGCAAGGGGATGCGGTGCTACATTTCAGTGCCCGTGTCAAAAAAATTTTTGTCCCGAATGTCGACATGGGTACTAAAAAAGTGCGCTCACCATGCTTAAGGTGCCCATACACTAGAACTATTTTTGTGCAGATTGTCCAATTTTCGATAAATCGGCCGATCTATCGACTGATTTGTACCAATAATCGGTCGAAAATCGGCCGTTATTGGTCGGATGCGTGCTCCTGCAGATCTTTTGCTAAATCTTCTGATGTTACATGCTGCATGAAAGTTAAGAAGATTTAACAAAAGATCCATAGGAACACACAATGGGATCTTAAATGCCTGAAATCTTTTTTCCAGGACGGACAAAAGATTTCAAGGCTAATTTATGTGCACATTTTAAGATCGCAGATCATTCTAGTGTGTTGGCACCCTGCAGCACCTCCGTAGACAGCAACAACAGAGATAATGAGAGAGGCATTAGCATTTCTATAAGCATCTACTTATGTTCTACTAGTTGTCACCTGTGTTTGTCCCTTATCTCTTTGCTGAATGATTGAATTACAAAGAAAAACACCAAGCCCAAAACAAGCTACTAAAAAAAATTATAAGCCCAAAAACAAGAAGCAAGCAACCATCAAAACAAATAAGCAACTGGGAAAAACAAAAAGCCCAAATCGGCTTGTTATAAGCTGACTTGGCAACTATTTAGGGACTTTTTCCATCTCCAGCATCCAGGGACGCCTGTGGATTTTCCATCTATTGCTATTTTGTCTACAGTTTCGTGTGCACCCATTTTTGTATTTTAACCTGTATTTAAAGAATAAAATTGTATTTCACTATTGGAGGCAAATCTCTGTCCTCTCCACATGGTGACTAATACGAAAGGGATAGAAGATTGCGATCCGGAGTTGAACACTCCCTCCCATTGAGCGCAGATGGTCAGCTTGAAAAAGTGGACCTAAATAGAGGGTACGGTTCCCCACTTTTTTTGTGTTATATTCAGACCTATTAGGGTAACACACCATTTTGGTTATTTCCTTTTCTATTGAGGAACACCATTGGGACACACCGCTGAATTAATAATAGAGTGAGGAGCGCCTGAAAAAAATCTATCAGTATTTTTTCCCTATTCCGGGAGGGTAGGCAACCCTGGTGTAGTTCTTATTAATTAATATTATTCAATCCCACCGCTTCATTTAGTCCATCAGGATAGATGGAGTTCATTTTAAACATCCACAGTGTCTCTGGTTATACACAATTTACGGAATCTATCCCCACCACGTTTAGTGGAGGGGATATGTTCCAACCCTATGATGTTGATTTCTTTGGGATCGCTTTTATGATGGATCGAAAAATGGCGAGAGACACTGTGGGTTTGTACTCAGGGAATCCTCCTCCGTTGTACAGGTATCCCACCACCACTGAAATTGCTGATCTACACCGTCTGCCATGCTCTGTTGTATTAACAACATGGTAGCAGGTACCTAACAGCAAAAGTAGGAATGGTGCTTTTTTACTTATTTCCATCACACTGAGAACCAGTGCCTGTCCTCTCTCATTATTAGAGTCCGCTGCTGGAGCAAGACTTTTCTAAAAGCAGAAGGTGACACTGTTTCCATGTGAATTATTCTTTTGATATCCCTTATCCTTTCTCACACTCTCTTGCTAAATGAGAACCTATACTTTTCACTTCTGACACTCTCTCATTGGGAATACTGCGTGGCATTCTTGCATTGCAATGCCAGCATGATAACAAGGTAACTTTGCCCGCAGTTTACCCAACAGCAGAAGTGCAACTACTCTATCTCTCTCTGACCCTAGAGCGCAGAGACGGACTCTCTCACCTTGAGTCCAATGCAGGTATGCAAGACTCAGAGAAATTAGTTGGTCCAATCTGACTTGCTGAAGGGGCCAATACTGTAAGACTGCAATCATTGCACAAACTGTACTTACACACAATTTATCGCTCCAGCAGGGGAGCAGATTGATTGAGTAATAAAAGTGCATACCTGGATGGACCACTAATCAGCCATTGTTAATCCAGATATAGGATATTGTGTATAATTACTAACGTGTCATCGGCTTTTTTGATGAAAGACATTTTGTCAACAAATGGGAGAGATCGTTAAACGCCCAGTTGTTCATAATTGACTGACCTATTATTGAGGTGCCCTCTCATTGAATGTACTAACATTAGCCTGTGAAATTGGTGTAGAACAGCCTGATTGAATTAGCCAATCCTGTCTCAGTGTCAGTTTTTTCTGCTGCTGACAATGCCCTGCTTTACTGAATTACTTGGATACTGTTGTCATTTTTGATTGAAACATTGTGGCAACAGCCGGGAGTAGCTGTTTATACCCAATTTGTGTCTATAGCCGATAAACAAATTGTTTAGGTTTCTTGACCACTCTCAGTCGACACGTGTTAATGACGACATCCTTTCAGGATCTCCAATTTGCCCACAGCTGACTGACAAATTATTGTGATATCCCCTTATTGAGTGTACTAACTGTAGCCTGTGCAATTGATGTCGAACAGTCTGATTGAACGAGCCAATTCTGTCTTAGTGTCAGCTTTTTGTTGCTGACCATGTCTGGTTGCACTGAATCACTTAGATACTTGTGTCAGTTTTGATTAAATATTGTGGCAACAGCCGGGAGTAGCTGTTTATGTTCATTCTGTGTCTATAGCCGACAAACTAGGGTTTAGGTCTCCTGACCATCCTCAGTCGACACGTGTAAATGACGACATCCTTCCAGGATCTCCTCATTAGTACACCTATAATAACTTACGAATTGTGTACAACAGCCTGACAGAACAATAGTGCCTACTATTGTAATTGTGTGAGAAAGGCAATTTATTCTTGTCCTACCTATCTTACTCCTAAACTTGATAAAAACAGTATCCAATAACTGTAAAAGGAAAGGACTCGGTAGTAAGAATTATTTATATACAAATAGTTTCGTTTAAACCACGGTGACGCATAATACAGCAAGCAATTCCTGCCATAAACGCAGTCTGTTTAAACAACCTATACACCAACATATGTCAAAAGAATATAAATTTATTAACATGCAGATCTCAGTCTAAACAGGGAATTTTTCCCTTGAATTTTCTATAAACACCCTTCAGACGATACCTAGCTGACATAGCAATTAGCTTCGCTAGAGACATCCAGAACTATTTGTTCGGATACCGAACACATAAAGGGAATTTTTCCCTTGAATTTTCTATAAACACCCTTCAGACGATACCTAGCTGACATAGCAATTAGCTTCGCTAGAGACATCCAGAACTATTTGTTCGGATACCGAACACATAAATTTGCATAGCATATTTCTTTAAAGCTCACTGCAAAATAAATGTTGTCTGTCCCTGTCTGTCTTATGTTTTCTGTTGGACAAAGTAGGTCCGCCTATATTAAAGAAAATACATTAAAAGTTAAGTTTTAACATTACTATCAAAACACAAGAGTGCCCCAAAAAAAGAGTCCACTTTCCCCTCTCCCCCATTGGGTTTGTACTCAGTTCAGAATCTTCCTTCTATGTTTTAGGAACCTTTGTTTCAGGGGTCTGTAGTTCGCCCTATATACTTCAGGTTGCAGATACAGGAGAGTTGATATATAACATAAGCAGTATCACAATTGATGGAACTTTTTATTACATATTGTTTTCCATCTTGTTCAGTTATAACTGTAGTGGTTTTGTTAACAATATATTTACAAGTGGTACATTTATTCTTCCCACATTTATAACAACCATTGATCTTCATTTTATCTAACCAGTTCGTATCTTTGGTCCCAATTTTTTCTGATTTAAAAAAACTAGGTGCTAAACAATTTTTTAAAGATTTATTTCTATGAAAAATAAATTGAGGTTCTGCTGGAATAAGAGTTCTTAGTAAAGTGTCCTGTTTAAGGGGCTTCAGGGTCCGGGGTCTGGGGCTCCAGGGTTTAGCACTCCAGGGTCCATAGAAATCCTTTGGGGGACCTGTGGAAGTAAATTCTACTTACCCAGGTCCTCCGGCGAAGATCGGTCCGCTGTAGTCCCCAGGATCTTAAAAAGAAAACGCAAGTGTCCCGGTACCATCGCACTGGAGAGGCGCTGAAGTTTCATCTTCAGCACCTCTCCTCCGAATGATTCTATTGGCCGCCTAGTAGCCAATCAGGAGCCGATTTTCTCTTTTGAATGGTGATTCAAATGGTGATTCTTATTCGTATTTTCCAATTTCGTAAACATTCGTATTTGTAAATACAAATACGAATGTGCCAAAAATACATATACGCCTAAAAACATTCATATTTTACTATGCAAATACGAATTTTTTAGCCGTATTTGCCTTCGTAAATTTCCCCCTATATGTTTGATGATATGTATTGTATACATTTGAAATATCACGATTAATACATATTCTAAATGTCTTATATCAATGTCTTGTATGTGTACATTTGGATGTCAGCTTCTTAAATCAGTTAAAGGTTTAGGCAGACAAGAGTCTAAATTGTTTGTTTGATTACACAATCAGGCATTTGCCTATCCTTGATGTTTGTATGCTATATATTGTGTTATTATTTAGTGTAACAATGACCAACCAAAATCTATGGACCTATCTATTGCATTGTTCATGCTTGCAGTTTAGACACACATAAGGTATTTACATTCCAAACAGAGGAAAACAGATGAGTGAAACTCCATTGTATTTTTACAATGGCTGTTTGAGCAATCTCACCCTGTGTCTCAACTGAGTGTCCGTAAATTGCTGACAATGTGCTTGGCCCCATGCACATAATATGTGCAAACCATTCGCTACATGAGTCCATGGGCGCGTGCAATATTTTTCGACTTCGACAAAAGCTAAGCATAAAATAAAAATAGTATTTTAAAGTTGTATAACTGCCAATAAATCTAGTGTGGTCCCAGTGGCGTAGCTACGTTTTGGGCGCCCCCCCGCCGTTAGGGCCCCCCCCCCCCCATCGCCTTCCCGCCGAGCACCCCTACCCCGCCGCCCTGCCGAGCACCCCTACCCCGCCGCTCCGCCGCCCATGCAAACCCCCCCTCAATCCCCCACAGCCTTACCTATCGCGCTGGTCCCGGCGGCTCCGTTCTTCTGCTGAGGACCACCACAAAATGGCCGCCCCCATACAGCAGACAGTTTCAGAGAACTGTGTGCTATATGGGGGCGGGCATTTTGTGGTGGTCCTCAGCAGAAGAACGGAGCCGCCGGGACCAGCGCGATAGGTAAGTCTGCGGGGGATTGAGGGGGGGTTTAACTATAGCACCGCAGCCCCCGGCGCCCCCACATGCACAGCGCCCTTCCCCCCCCCCCGCGGTGGCGGGGGCTGCGGTGCTATAGTTACGCCCCTGTGTGGTCCATGTATACACCAAACCCGAGCGGGGTATACAGGGGGTGATTGTAGTTTACTCGCTATTCAGCGAATTCAGCCCGTCTCCGTGTTTTGGGAACTGTGCCTGCTCTATTATGCTCATGTGCAGCCCCCTTTGGGAATGCAAGCATCGTGGTGGGCCATGGGCGGACGGTGGCGGGCATCGCCCATGGGAATGCCCACCACTTCCCATGGGTGTTTCCTGGGCTTTCCCATAGGTACATGGGTAGGCCGATGCCTGCCGGGGCTGGTGGCTGACATCACAGGATGTCAGACGCCTGCCGCATCTTTGTCCCCACGCACAGTCCATGTCGACTGTGTGGACATTCGAGGTCAAAAAAAGGGAAAAACCCCATGTTGACCCTTTGACTGTCGACCTTTCTCGTGTTGACCTAATGCATGTTGACCTAATGACCCTGTCGACCTAACACATGTCGACCTTCAGTTATGTCGACATTCCTGCATGTCAACCTTCCTGCATGTCGACCTTCAGTCATATTGACTTAGTGGTGTTGACCTAATGCTTGTCGACCTAGTTGCTGTCTATCCCATGATCCATACCCCACAGAAGCAAACTCATTCTTTAATGTATAAAACCATGCTGCACAGCAGGGGGGCAGATGTAACATGTGCAGAGAGAGTTACATTTGGGTGGGGTTTGTACTTCAAATTGATATCTACATTGCAGTGTAAAAATAAAGCAGCCAGTATTTACCCTGCACAGAAACAAAATCATTAACCCAAATCTAACTCTCTCTGCACATGTTACATCTGCCCCACCTGCAGTGCACATGGTTTTGTCCATTAAAGATTGAGTTTGCTTTTGCGAGTGAACCAGAATCAGGCCACTTATCCGTTAGTAGGTGTAATACGTTATAGTGTACTGGTGTACACTATGGAGCAATTCAGACCCATTTGTTAGAGTCCGAGTTCGACCCCTTCCACGATGTTTGGGTTTTGCACATGCGCAAACCCTGGGAGCGGATGGCTTTGGCGAGTTTCATATTCACCAGGTCATTCACCCTGGGGAGGGAGCGCCTGGGGCAGGCATGGGGCGGCATCAGGGGGGTGTGAATCATATTGTCGACCCGACTTAGGTCGACAGTCATTAGGTCAGTAATGAGTAGACAGGCAACAAGGTCGACAGGGTTCTAGGTCGACATGGATAAAGGGCAACAGGTGTATAGGTCAACATGGGTTAGGTCGACAGGTCACGAGGTCGACATGGGGTTTTTCACTGTTTTTTGACCCGAATGTCGACAGTCAACATGGACACAGTTGGAAGTCAACCGCAGCCCCTCGCATCGCTCGCTTCGCTCGCAATGCTTCGGGCACAGTGCCTTGCTGTGCTCGGCACACTATTTTATTCTCCCACCATGCCCTAGTGGATGGTAGAGCATGAAATACCGCCTGTCGGCACATGTCGGCTCAAAAAACAGTGAAAAAACCATGTCGACCTCGTGAACCAGTTGACCTACCCCATGTCAACCTAACCATGTTGACCATTTGTCGACCTAAAACCATGTTGACCATAGGCGTGCGCCGCACATTTCATTAGGGGGTGCACATTTCATTAGGGTGTGTCTAGCACCACCAATCAGACATGTCTACCATCAGCTATTGGCACTCGCTACAATATAAAACGTCTCTCAGCCGCACCATAATCTTCTGCCTAGTTCAGTTATAATCCTCTAATTACTCTGTGTAACAGTACATGCAAATACAGTCATAAACATATATGGATAACGCAGGTATGTATTCATATGGATGACGCAGGTATGTAGTCATATGACAGTGGTTTAGTACAAATAACAATGCAAAACACACATAATTGATTGATGGGCGCTTGTTTTAATGTAATACCAGTTCTAAAAAGCAAAAGAATATAAGGGTGGGCACAGCATTAGGGGGTGCCAGTGCACCCCTAACACTCTATGTGCGCACGCCTATGATGTCGACCTTGTCCCATGTTGCAGGGGTTTTCTTTACCAAGATGAAAAGAAAGAACTAGGGCCCTTATTCTGGTTGGTGCGGTAATATCCGTGTGCGTTCGTGCCGCCGATGTTTTGTGTCTGCGCATGTGCAGAGGCGTCTCTGCGCATGTGCGAGCGGGACGCAGGGCCACATTCCGCATGAAATGTGTACACTACGAACAGGGGGTGGAGAGGGGTGTGAAGGGCTGTTTGGGCTTATTACCATATGTTTACACCCCGCGTTTCATGGGCGTTCCCATGAAAACGCTGGGCGTACGTATGGTAATGCGGCCGTGACGCACGTGTAGGGGGCGGACATATGACATTGCCGGATGTCAGCTGCCCGCCCAGATCCCTGCTTTTACACGGAGAAATGCCACACGTCTGAGGTTGCGGGAGCTGCCTGGCCACTCGGTCCTGCATTCAATGGTCTGCAACCATCGAATGATGGGGGAGGTTCCCTGAGATGGAGGAGGTGTATTCATGAAAAATACAGATGCGGTCAGTTCGGACAGCTTCTTACCGCGTACGGACGGAGTTGGCGATCCGTATGGAAGGCGGGGTTTAAGACGCACGGTGCTGGCCGCATATTCGGATCCGGCCGCACCGATCAGAATAAGGGCCTAGGTGCTGATATGAGGTGTTTTAACACAATTGAGCTGCTGCTTGGGTGCATGGTTGCCAACTTTCTGGCTGCTCTCTCCGGGAGAGAGCAGCCAGCTCAGTATGGCACGGGGGCGGGCCCAAAGCCGTGAGGAAAAGGGGCAGAGCCACAGGTGTGATGAGCCATTTAGGGGCGTGGCTAAAGCGATCGTGTCATTTTAACACCCCCCCCCCCTGCCGTGCAATGCCGGTATTTTATGTATTGCACTGCGGGGAGCGGGGTTTAAGTGACGCGATCGCGTCATTTAACCCACAGAACCCCCCACGGACCCCCTCTCCGCCGGAGAGGCAGGACAATGAGGGAGGGTTGCCGTCCTTACCGAGGGGTCGGGAGGGGGACCCGATTTCCAGGACCCTCCCGGACATTCCGGGAGGGTAGGCAACCCTGCTTGGGTGAGGGATATAGTATACCTCCAAAACAAATTACCAAAAGAACATAGATATAGAAGCAGGGCTAATACACTGTATGCAAATAAAATAAAATAGAAATAAAAATAAAATTGCTTGGGATTGCCTGGAGAAAAAGTACATTCAAAAAACAATTAGAAGTTCTTTTGTATGAGCAAGAAAACAAGAAGTGGTCGATTGCGCTAACACTAAATAACATTTAAGATTTATTATGAATTGATCAGAAGCCTGGTCAGGTGTGAATATAATTGAGACTTTAATAAAAAATATTAATAAAACAATTAAAAAATTAGAAAAACATGGACAAAAGATCGATAGTCACCCGTTGTAGTTGGAATAACGTGCCAGTCCTTGGAAATTACCCAATTAGGGTTTGTAGGGATCCGTGGGTATAAACAATATTTGTAATCCAAACTTTCTTGTGTTAGAAAAGGGGATGAATACTCCGGTACTGGTACCACTTTTTCCACAGGGAATGCCGGGCCTTTAGTAGTTGGCGGGCCTCCAAGATGATCTTGTGCCACGGATTGTGGTAGATGGACCAGTCCACTTTGTCCTGAGAGACAAATGTTCCAATTGGATGATTGGATATAGCGTATAGGATCCACAGTATGCGAAGATTGGATTTGTCTGGCAAGGGTTAAAAATGACCATATGTTCTTTTTTGGAAAGCACCTACGCGTTTCGCTGGCTACAGCAGCTTTTTCAAATATAAGGCTGCTCATACAAAAGAACTTCTAATTGTTTTTAATGTATACATTTTTAATAAATTGTACTTTTTCTCCAGGCAATCCCAAGCAATTTTATTTTTATTTCTTGTCCCATGTTGACCTAGACAACTGTCGACCTTCATCCATGTTGACCTAGAACCCTGTCAAACTTGTTGTCTGTGGACCCAACGGCGTCGACCTAATGACTGTCTACCTAAATCGGGTCGACAATATGACCGTATCCCCAGCAGGGGAACCCCCATAAAAATGCTAGGCATATCCCTGCAGATGCAGGCATAGCAATTGTTAGAGAGGAGATTTAATTCCGCACTGAGTACTCCTTTGTTCGTCTTTGCATAAGTTTTATCGGTACTTGTGTATTAGCACGGCGCCCACTGAGCAAATTGCTTAGCGGGCGATTCTGCATAAGAAAATTGCATCAGTACCCATTTATTATCACCTCCCCAAAATCCATAAGTCACCCACCACACCTCCCGGTCACCCAATTATTTCAGGTATCGATTCCCTCACTTCCAACCTCTCTTTCTATGGTGGCACATTCCTCCCTAGAGTTTCCGTTTTAAAAACCCACATAAAAGACACCACCCACTTTTTACAGCTTATTCAAACTATCATCTAGCGTCCCTCCTATTCATTTATAACACTTGATGTCCAGAGTTTGTACTCTAATATACCACATAATTTAGAAATCCAGGCCATAAAACAACAATTAAGAAAGGATAATGATTTACCAGAACTACGTCAGAATTTCATTTGTTAAGCTATCCGGTTCATATTAACACATAATTATTTTATGTTTTTAGATCAATTCTACTAAGAAACCATGGGCACGGCGATGGGGACCAGGTTCGCGCCCAGTTACACCAACCTCTACATGGGGAAGGCCGAAAACCACCTCGTGGGGGGGGGGTGTGTGGAGCGCGAACCCGGTCCTCTATGGTCGCTATATAGACGACCTATTTTTAATTTGGGAGGGGGATCAAACATCAATCAATTCGTTTGTTTCACACCTAAATGAGAACACTTATAATTTAAAATTCACTCAACACCATCACCTCACCACTATTAATTTTCTGGATATAACTCTTGAAATTCAAGATAATAAAATAACTTCACGAAATTACATCAAAGAAACCAGTACCAACAATTATTTACATTTTTCCAGTTCACATCATCGTCCATGGGTCAAAAATGTGCCTAAATTTTGAAAAATCCCGTACAAACAAGTGGTGAGACTCTAAAGCTGCTATTTAAAGTTGTGGTTCCAAAAATTCCCATTGCCTCCTATAGAGGATTTGAAATCAAGCCAATTTACACTCTACAAATATAAGGCTGCTCATACAAAATAACTTCTAATTGTTTTTAATGTATTAATTTTTAATAAATTGTACTTTTTCTCCAGGCAATCCCAAGCAGTTTTATTTTTATTTCTTGTCCCATGTTGACCTAGACACCTGTTGCCCTTCATCCATGTTGACCTAGAAACCTGTCAACCTTGTTGCCTGTGGACCCAACGGCGTTGAACTAATGACTGTCGACCTAAGTCGGGTAGACAATATGACCGTATCCCCAGCAGGGGAACCCCCATAAAAATGCTAGGCATATCCCTGCAGACGCAGGCATATCAATTGTTAGAGAGGAGATTTAATTCCGCACTGAGTACTCTTTTGTTCGTCTTTGTATAAGTTTTATCGTTACTTGTGTATTAGCACGGCGCCCACTAAGCAAATTGCTTAGCGGGCGATTCTGCATAAGAAAATCGCATCGCATGCGGTTTTTGAGTGCGATTCGATCGCATTCAATTCGATTTTCCTATGTAATTTATTCACTGCTCTTTTTTTGCCCTGGGGGGTGCAATGCGATGAGATCGCATCACACCGCAAAATCGCATGCGATCGCATGCGATTTTATAGGGTGCAATGCCATTTACTTTACTATACACTTATATGAAATGCAATGAGATTGAGCCCCCCCCCCCTTACTATCCACGCCACCCCAAAGTGTGGCGAGCGGCGTTAGAACGCATCCTCCCGACCTTTTCATACCCCCACTATCCACACCGGCGTGGAGTTGATTGTATATAGTGTGGCGAGCGCAGAGAGCCACCGAGCCCGAAGTGTGGCGAGCGTTGCGAGCCCCGCGAGGGGCCGTGGAATAGATGTAACATAATCTGCATTCCCTCGCAGGGCTCACTGCGCTCGCCATGCTTCGGGCTCGGTGGCTCACTGAGCTCGCCACACTATGTAAAATCAGCTCCACGCCGATGTGGATAGTGGGGGTATGAAAAGGTCGGGAGGACGCGTTCCGCCACCCCTCGCGGGGCTCGCTATGTTCGCCACGCTTCGGGGTGGCATGGATCATGGGGGGGCCTCAATCTCATTACAGCTCATATAAGTGTATATTAAAGTAAATGGCATCACACCCTATAAATTTGCATGCGATCGAATGCGATTTTGCGGTGTGATGCGATCTCATCGCATTGCACCGCCCAGAGCAAAAAAAGAGCAGTGAATAAATTACATAGGAAAATCGCATCATTGTCCTCAATTTATTTCTTCAAAAAGACGTGGTGCTACCCATCTCTAGTAAGATAACTTAGGGAGAAAAGAATAGTGGAGATATTTTGGGTGCACTCCGAAGATATTTATGCAAAACATCCAACTGATAATTGCATGTACTTTTATTTTATGTGATTAAAAAAGAGGTGTGCTATTTACCCCCTCTTTATAAGACATAGTAGAGATGTGCAAAACAGTTAAGAAAATGTGGTTAAAACTAAGATGTGGATGGTCAGATAAACACGTTTTATGTATTTATTTTTCCCACCGTGACGTTTATTGGGATATCATTTATGTGTATTCACTTGTTTTTAACGTGTGCTTCACACCTGATTTCTCTTAGATTATTTTGTTATTTGCAAGTTGCTAAATACTGATACAATTACAGGTATTCATGTATTGTCTCATATGTAACAGTTTATGGAGACAGACAGCCGTGCCTGAGACACAACTTAATTGGAGGCAATTGGATACAATTTATTCCTTTCAGTATGCTGTACTTGCAATAGGTTGCAGTAATTTGATCACACTATGATTCTTAAGGTCCATACACACTGGGCGACTATGCCCAGTGTGTATGGACAGTGATGATCGCGTTCATCGCTGCGGGGAAAGTCGCTCAGTGCATACACACTGAGCGGCTTTCCTCCTGCCCGGTGCCGACGGATGGGGGGAGGACGGCATTGCATAGTGGAGCGCTATGCAAAGCCGTCCAGAAAGCCGCTCATCTGCTGGTATAACCAGCAGATGAACGGCTTTCCCAGCGATGTTGCGGGAGCACGCAGCACCGCTCATCGCCGGGCCATACACACTGGGCGGCTTTGAGCTGAAAGCCACTCAAACCTGCTGTTTTGAGCGACTTTCAGCTCAAAGTCGCCCAGTGTGTATGGGCCTTCATAGTTTGGCACAGTTCATCCCACTGCGGGATAATCTGAATGCTCTGTCCTCTATATTGGGTTTAGTAAGTAGTGCGCTTTACTAACTGCACAAATATTACATATAATCAGGTATGGGTTATATTTTCAATAATATCCCCTTAGTAATGATATCCTATATTCATTATGTAGCTTTGTTCCATATTAGCATATTTATTATAATCCCTAAACATCAGGCTTTTTATCTCCTTGGGATTAGTGTGCGTATTTCACCAAGTACAATTTAGGTGTGATTTACTGTGTATGTATTGTGCCACTGTAAAGGCCCCCATACACTAGGGCGACTTGTCCTTAGGACAAGTCGCCCCCGACTTCCCCCTGAGCTTCCCCGGCTGCTTGATTAGATTGGCACTTGATGTGCCATTTTTTACATGTGATAAATCGTCTCGATTTATCACATGTAAAAAACCAGGGGAGCAGGGGGGGGGGGGGGGGCTGCTGGTGGGAGCAGGGGGGCTGGGGACGCTGCAGGGACACAGACGCTGCGGGGGACACAGACGCTTCGGGGGACACAGACGCTGCGGGGGACACAGACGCTGCGGGGGACACAGACGGCATAGAGCCGGGCAGAGGGAGCCGGGAGCTGTCAGTGCTAGAAAAAAAAGCCTACTGTATACAATGAATGGGCAGCCTGTGATTGGCTGAGCGCTCTCTCAGCCAATTGCTGACTGGCTGAGAGAGCGCTCAGCCAATCACAGGCCGCCCATTCATTGTATGGGCTTTTTTTTTTATTATTTATATAAATATTATTATATATTTTATTTATTTATTGGCATGCGGAGGCAGTGTTGTAATTCGCACTCCGGTTGGCCCTAAACTCACACGTGACCGGCGGGTAAAAATCACACATTTAGCTGTCATAAAAAAATCGCATCACATCGCACCACATTGCTCCTCTTCGCACTTTATCGCTCATTTTTGGCCGCATATTCGCGTCCCATTAAATATGCGGTTTACAAGGGAAAAATGTGATTTCAAAAACTGTGATGTGCGGCGAAGTGCGATAAAATCGCATTTTATTAAATGTCACCTATAGTGTGTACAAATTACTGCAATCTATTGCAAGTAGAGCAGACTGAAAGGAATAAATTGTATCCAATTGCCTCCAATTAAGTTGTGTCTCAGGCACGGCTGTCTGTCTCAATAAACTGTTACATATGAGATAATACATGAATACCAGTAATTGTATCAGTATTTAGCAACTTGCAAACAACAAAAGAATCTCACTAAGAGAAATCAGGTGTGAAGCACACGTTAAAAACAAGTGAATACACATAAATGATATCCCAATAAAAGTCACGTGGGAAAACTAAATACATTAAAAATGCATGAAACGTGTTTATCTGAGCATCCACATCTTAGTTTTAACCACATTTTCTTAACTTCTTTTGCACATCTCTACTATTGTCTTATAAAGAGGGTGTAAATAGTACACCTCTTTTTTAATCACCCCAAATACAAGTTACATTTCAAGTACATGCAATTATCAGTTGGACGTCTTGCATAAATATCTTCGGAGTGCACCCAAAATATCTCCACTATTCAGTTCTCCCTAAATTGCAGGCACAGCACCGCCTGCTTGGGGCGCCCGGCTGATGTCACATGACATCAGCGCCCCGAATTCGGAGCACAGCGTGTTAATGAAAAGTCAGTCAAGGCTGAGCTCTGGGGGGGGGGTGAGCACCCACCGGAAAAAAGGTAAATCGGCGCCCCTGGTGCTCGTAGATGGGAGACAACAGAGAGAGGTGCCTCACATCTGCGAGCGCTGTAGAAATCATCAAACGATTTCCTCGTGTGAGGAAATTCGGCATGCGAGGAGGGGTGGGCGGCATTTTGTGGACTCGCAAAATTTGCAGCTTTGTGAGTCACCATAATAATAAGGTCCCATATACATTGGAAGACAGCCGGACCTACTGTAATACAGAAAATCCGATTTGGAATGAAATCAGTCCAATCTGATGTTTCTCTCTCCTCTCTCTGCTGATGCTGTGTTCCACTCACCTAAAGACATGCGAAAAAGCGCATGTGATATATCGCAGGTGCAAAAAAACAGCCACAGTGTACACCGGATGCCTGCGATTCTGATTTATCGGATACGCATGGGTCCACGCATCAGATCGGATCTGATGTCTTAAGGGGGGCCATACACACACAGATTTATCTTCAGATCTGGCTGGTTGGAACAAAAACATGGTTATGGATGAGAGCAAATGACAGTTGACCATTTTCTTAGAAATGCTGGAAACCTGACAAACTGTCACTCATCCATAACCATGTTTTTGTTCCAACCAGCCAGATCTGCAGATAAATCTTAAGCTGGCCATACATCAGAAAGATCGATCCTAAGGTTCCCACAGACGCATCAATTATCGAATGCGTTTTGTACTTTTTAAGTACAAAACGCATCTTATGTACAATTATCGGGTGGTGTTTATGGGCTTGTGCGACACGATGCGCGTTCCTGGGAGCCCGATATTGTATGTCTAAAAAAGTACGTGCTGCACGTACTTTTTAGACTACATCTGAAAATTAACAGTACAAACATGGGTTCATCGCATCGCATCGCATGCATCGAAGTGCACATCGCAATGCAAGCTGGTAGAAAAATTGTATAGAACCATTGTACAGTCTAAAACGCATAGCACAGTAAAATTGATGCGTCTGTGGGCACCTTAAGATCGATTGTGTACAATTTCCCTTGAAATCCCCGGCAGTCCTTGGTGGTTTTTGGACACACAATCTACTCACAATCCAACATACAATCCATCTGCTGCATGATTGTGTACACAAGATGTGCACACAATCTGCATGCAATCCATCATACAATCAGTCATACAATCCATCTGCTGATTGATTGTATGATTGTGTACACAAGATGTGCACACAATCTGCATACAATCCATCTTACAATCAATTGAGATTGTATGATTGGGTACAATATCTCTCTGATGTATGGCCACCTTAACTACGGTAGTGTATGGGCACCTTAACACATGTGATTTGGACACTTTTCACCCAATTTATCGACCCCATGAAAAGATTCTAAATCGCACCAGTGAATGACCAGTTTAGGAATAAAGCAGACAGTTTTTACCCCTCACAGAAACAAAATAACTCACCCAAAACTAAAGGTGCGTACACACGTACAGATTTTTCTGTCCGATCTATCTGGTGGGAACAAAAACCTGGAAATGTATGGGAGCAAATGACAATCAAAGATTTCCACCCAAATGCAGGAAAACAGAAAAAAATATCTGCTTTGATAAATGTGTTATATCAGAATGATTTAAACAATTTGTCTGACTGACCACTGTCTGTTTTCAAGCGTTTGGGAACAATTTTTTGATTGTCATTTGCTCCCATACATTTCCAGGTTTTTTTCCCACCAGATAGATCAGACAGAAAAATCTCTACATGTGTATGTACCTTAACTCTCTTTGCACATGTTACATCTGCCCCACCTGCAGTGCAGCATAGTTTTGTCTATTAGATAAAAAAACATGTGATTTGAAATCCAGTCTGAATTAGGTGCTTCGTGTGGATAAAAGTCCTCATAAGAGTGTATGTGTACTGTGATAAAGTAAAATCTGATACCGATCTCTGCATCATATACCTTATCTTGAATTTCTTGTTCCTCTTGCTGGGGAGGAAACTGACTTGAACCTTTTGTTTGATAAGTCTTTTCACACAAGCACTTGTCAGCCTCCAATGATAGGATACCTAAGGAAAGTTTCAGATACTTCTGTAAGCCCCGCCCCCTCATCACCTTTATATATTCCAGATGTCCTCCCCTTTACAGAACAGTGTCCTGTTTCAGCACCTTATGTCTAATATATATGTGTCCTCTGTCCTATGTTTTCTCTGTGATCTCACTCCCTGGGATTATAAGGCTGTTTGACTGGATGCGACCCCATCCTGATTTGTTCTTAGTAACAGTAGCATCTACCATACAAGCAGAGGATACGGAGATATTACAGCGAGGTGGACAGAATTCAGGGACTGGCAAGGTAACATTCTTCATATATCATATGTTATTATTTTTTGGGACATTATACATGTGCCTATCCACATTTATAGATAGTAATAACTGTTTCTGGGACATGATACCGACTTGTCCACACAGACACAGAGTAATGATTGTATCTGGGACAGTATATATACCTGTCCCCACAGACACTGAGTAATAATTGTATCTGGGACATTATATACCTGTCCACACAGACAATGAGTAATAATTGTATCTGGGACATTATATATACCTGTCCACACAGACACTGAGTAATAATTGTATCTGGGACATTATTATTTATACCTGTACACACAGACACTGAGTAATAATTGTATCTGGGACATTATATATACCTGTCCACACAGACACTGAGTAATAATTGTATCTGGGACATTATATATAGCTGTCCACACAGACACTGAGTAATAATTGTATCTGGGACATTATTATTTATACCTGTACACACAGACACTGAGTAATAATTGTATCTGGGACATTATATATACCTGTCCACACAGACACTGAGTAATAATTGTTTTGGTGACTGTGGCTGGAGACCAGCACACAGGACTCACTTATTTTATTTATTTATTTATTAACAGTTTCTTATATAGCGCATACAAATTCCGCAGCGATTTACAGAGAATAGTTATGAGCAAACACAAAACAAAATTACATTACAAGACAGTTTAGGACAAGTACATGGTTAATACAGATAGTTGCATCAGGGGACAGGACACTGAAGCAATTATCAGGGTGGCAGTGGTTTATATATTCTAAGAAAGGCACATGAGGAGAGAGAGTGTGATACGCCGCCGGTGGAGGTAGGTAAATACCTGGAGTCGCTGGATACTCCTGGTTCCACACTGATTCTTCGCCGCGTCGGCTGCAGAGAACACACCACCCTAGGAACTCAAACAAGGCCTTCAGCAGGTGCAATACTTTGTATTTTATTTAGTGCAAACTGAAGATAGGTCATTGGTAAATACTTTAGACAATTCACCTGGTTAGTACAATTTATACTCATCTAGCGGATTAGCACTTGAGTAAGATTAATCAATTCTAGCATGAATACAATAAGACCTTCCAGTACTCTGGGGAGTGGGGAGGCTAGTGCCGCTAACCGCCAACTGGGTCTTACGGTCAATAGTATTCCCACTCGGCTATGCACACATAACCGTATGTCACTAGACACCTATTACCATGTAATTTCTGGGGACTGGCATACCAAACATACTAAATGCAGGAAAACGATATGTAATGTACTTAAGTCCATGGACTAGTTACACAGTCACTGGGTAAATCCTTTCCTCGTACACACTCCAAGCAACTGTTCCTGATTGGAAGAATAAATGAACACCGTAACCTCAAATCCTTCCCTTACTGGCTCCTGACAATATTAACTTTGATCACCAGATGGCAGTGTCCTCCTTTGGTATAAAACTAGTAAGGCAATGTCTTTACAACAAGTGCAGAATAATTCTGCAACCAGGTCTCACTGTGGCTTTCTGGGCAACTAGCCTCACTGTGAGGCTAATGTGGGGCTCCCTCGTAGTGTAGGTAGGGGATAGGTATCGCCCTCACTCGGGTGCACTTGTCCCCCTCCATGGTGGATAAGTCTTGTGGGACGCTCGGCCGTGTTGCTGGGTGCAGAGGGGAATAGGTCAGGCTGAGGTGTGGGTTACTGCAGGGGAGGTGCCTGGGGGAGCAGGGGAAAGTGGTACCTGGGGCTGGTTCAAGATGCGGGCTCCTGCCCGTCGCTATGCCGCTCCCTCGCTCTGTTTGGCTGGCTGCTGCTCTTTTCTCTTCTGCAGGAGGGCGGCTAGTGTGGGCGCTGCTATTGCAGCGTTGCCGCACTCAGCCCGCCACTTCTGCTCTGCGTCATTCTCCTTCTTCCCAGGCTGCGTCTAGGGTGTCTCTCGGGGTCAGCGGGGTCGCGCGCTTCATGCGCCGCGTGCCTGTTTCGGAGAGTGTCAGGAGGTCGGCGGGGGTCGCGCGCTCCATGCGCCGCGTACCTGCTTCAGCGAGTGTCTGGAGGTCGGCGGGGGTCGCGCGGTCATCACCGCGCCGCCGCTCAGTCTCCTGCTGCCAGCTCCTTCCCTCCACGCTGCTCTCCTCTCTCCCTATACGTCCCCAGAGCTGTCAGTCAGCCTGGGGAACGCTCCTTCGCGCCCTGCACTGAACGGGGGAAATTAACCCCTAAGGTCCCGCTGCTGGGACTCAATGGAAAAAGTCTGGGGTGCCACAAGGGCCCTGCCCGTGAGAGCTTACATTCTAAAGGGGAGGGTTAGACAGACTTATGGCACATTCGCCATTATTTAAATGGCCAAATTAGTGCTAGGTGCCCAATACTGTATGGGCAGTATTCAATGAGAAAAATGACGACGTGCAGCGAATCCTGTTTAGGATTCGCTGCACATTCGCTACTGCCCGCCGCGTTCCGGAGCCTCGCCGGCTCCAGTATGGATGCCGCAGGGAGCCTGAGGACAGCGGCAGGCAGGGAGATGGAAGTCTCCCTGCCTGCCCCAGAAGTTTGTAGGGGGGAGGTGGGCTCCCCGGGAGCCAGGCAGCACAGGCTGCCCCCCCCCCCCCCCCCCGGGATAGCCAACAGGGGACCGGGTATTCACTACACCCGATCGTGCATATGTAATGATCGGGTGCAGTGAATATATGAATATCTAATGAGCGGCTCGGCTCCGGCCCCCTGCTGGCTGCTCGTGTAAAAAATAAAAATATATATATATATTTTTTTAATTAAATATATATTCATGTGCTTACAGCACATGAATAAAAATAGCATGCCCCTGCTCAGAATAAAATTCCTGATTTTTTTGACACCAAATGTAAAAAACAAAACACTTTATTTTAAAAGTTCACATTCCACTTCACCTTAAAAAGATAGCGATAGCTACTCGGTGAAGCATGGCGAAAAAAACCTTGAAATTTATTCGCCATCTGGTCATTGAATAGGGTTTTAGTCAAAAATTCGCCTTACAGCACAAAATCGCGAATCAGCCTCATTGAATACTGCCCTATGTATGTCTAATCATGTGATTTGTCCTGTATATTCAGTGAGGAGTGTATATGGTGGAGTTTAAGTCAGAGTCATCTTAACGGTATAGTGGGCCCTAGGCAAAGCAATGCACTGGGGCCCCTACTTAAGTAAAAAAAAAGCATAACTTCCTGCTGTGTCTCCCTACCTGTTATCAGTCATCCAGCATTAGCAGTTTAGAGCTTACAGCCAGTAACTGTTTGGCTGCAGCCGGTAGAGAATGTTTCCCAGCAGCTCTGATTTGTGTAATTCACAACCAAAGCAGCCGGGCAGCAATCTCAGGATACGGTCATTTGGTCTACAGCATGTTGGTTGACAAGCATTAGGTCGACACCACTAGGTCAACATGGGGATAGGGTCTAGGTCGACATGGGTCTAGGTGAACATGGGTTTAGGTCGACAGGTCATTAGGTCGACACAAGCATTAGGTTGACAGTGTCTAGGTCGACAGTCAAAAGGTCAACATGGGATTTTTCACTGTTTGTTGAGCCGACATGTGCCGACAGGCTGTATTTCATGCCCTACAATCCTTTAGGGCGTGGTGGGAGAATAAAATAGTGTGCTGAGCACAGTGAGGCACCGTGCCCGAAGCATTGCGAGCAAAGCGAGTGATGCAAGGGGGTGCGCTGCACTTGAAACTGTGTCCATCTCGACTGTGTCGACATTCTGGTAAAAAAAAAAGTGAAAAAACCCATTTGACTGTTGACCTAGACACTGTCGATCTAATGCTTGTGTCTACCTGTTGACCTAAACCCATGTTGACCTTGTCCCATGTCAACCTAGATCCATGTCGACCTTTCCCCATGTCGACCTAGTGGTGTTGACCTAATGCTTGTCGAACAAGATGCTGCAGACCAAACGAGGCTAATCCCTAGCCTCACAAGAAACTCTGGACTTGTGGTACCCTAGGGCAACTGTCCAGGAAGCCCATGTGTTAAGAAGGCCCTGATTCATTGACCTCCGTGCAGCAGGTGACAGGGGGGACTCCCAACTGCCCCCTCTAACCTCGGGACACTGCCAGCCCTGGGCGGGATGTGGGAATGTCCCAAAAATAAGGTCCAGCAAAAATCAGGACAGTTGGGAGCAGGGCCGTTTCTAGACAATTTAGCTCCCAGGGCGAAGGAAAAAAAATGTGCCCCCCCCCCCCCCCCCAACCAAATACATAACATGGTACTGCGGAAATTGCGCGCGCCGAAATAGGGGGTGTGGCTTAATTTTAAAAAGGGTGTGGCTTAATATAAGGGCGTGGTCTAGCAGGAAAACAATTACCTTACATCACACATTTGCATCCTGCATGACCAGACATTGGTTACCGCAGGAATTGTCATTATCCTCCCGCACTTAAGTTGGCCGGCTGAAGGCCACACAAGGACTTAGTACACCTCACAGATCAAGGCCAAACAATGACAGGCTACTTAAATCATTATACACTATTTATCCGTGATGACAATTACACATTACGCCGCACACCGTAATGAAAATTACACATTGTCACACACCGTGATGACATTTACACATTATGTCGCACACCGTGATGCCCATTAGACCCCACACCGTAATGGCCATTACAAATTATGCCCCACGCGCCGCTGACGCACAACTGATGCCGTTTACTAATATGCCACAGTGCCAGATATGCCCCCACAGCGCCACACATATATGCCCCCACAGTGACAGCTATGCCCCCACAGTGCCAAATATGCCCCCACAGTGCCAGATATGCCCCCACAGCGCCACAAATATATACCCCCACAGTGCCACACATATGCCCCCACAGTGCCAGATATGCCCCCACAGCGCCACATATGCCCCCACAGTGCCACATATGCCCCCACAGCGCCACATATGCCCCCACAGCGCCACATATGCCCCCACAGTGCCACACTTATGCCCCCATAGTGCCAAACATTTGCCCCCACAGTGCCAAACATATGCCCCCACAGTGCCACAGATCTATGCCCCCACAGTGCCAAATATGCCCCCACAGTGCCACAGATGTATGCCCCCACAGTGCCAAATATGCCCCCACAGTGCCATAGATCTATGCTCCCACAGTGCCAAACTCACTGTGTCTGTGTCTCCCTCTGTGCCATCGCCTCTGATTCCTTGGGGAGTGCTGCTGCAGCGCTGCTTCCTTGGGGAGGGGAGCGGAGCGCATCACGCTTCTTTCCTTCCCCTTCACTGTGTAGTGTGTACCTCTCTGTCCTGAGCCGTCGCCCATCAGCCATTCATACCCCGCGGGCTGGCTCCTTATTGGCTGCCAGCCCGCGAGCTCTGATAGGCTAACAGCCCAGTGACACCACTGAGCGAGGGGGAAGGAGAGACGCACGATGCGTTCCCCTCCCCTCCCTCTGCTTGTAACTTGTTGTGTGTGTGGAGTCGGACGCCGGGGAGGAGGCTGCGGCGGCCGCGGCGTTGGGGGAGCTGCAGGGCGCCCTGGCTGTCAAACAGAGGCGGACAAGCCGTGCGGCGCCCCGGGCTGCTGCACGGCTTGTCCGCCTCTAGAAACGGCCCTGGTTGGGAGGTATGGTTTTTAAGTTGCAGTTTTGCTTCAAAAAGCAAAACTGCAGCCGGTGTCTCTCGCATGCCGGAGCCACCCAGCGAGCAAGGTCACTCCCTGCGATACGATCGCAATGTAGTTGTGATCACATTGCAGAATGAATGCACATTGTAGAAATGTGATGCAATTGCATCTCTAAGCCAGCTCCCTGCCTGCTCAGTCTGGCTGCAAAGACAGGGACCCCATTTCCCATTTTGCAGCAGTTGTACGCAGGGCCGGTGCCCACCCGCTACACGGGGGGTCCGCATGGTCTGAGGGGTACCTCCCCAGCAACTTACAGAGCCCCGTCGGATGCCGTTGTCTGGCCAGGAGACAGGGATCCACCCGTTGTACCGCCCAGCCGGAGTGAAGTGCTGCCCGCTTACGTCCATTATCATCTCCCGGGCGGCGGCGTGGCAAGCGCTTCTGATTTTGAAAACACTGGCCGCACGCTGATTGGCTGAATCTCAGCCAATAAGCATGCGGCCAGTGTTTTCAAACCCAGAAGAGCTTCCCGCGCCGCCGCCCGGCAGATGATGATGGACAGCAGCGGGCAGCACTTCACTCCGGCTGGGCGGTACAACAGGTGGCTCCCTATCTCCTGGCTCTCTCTCCGGGCGGCTCCCTCTCTCCTGGTCCTGTACGACAGCACCCGACGGGGCTCTGTAAGTTGCTGGGAGCGCTGCAGGTACCCCTCAGACCCCTTGCTGCATATAACCCACCACGCCGGATAGCGCTACTGGGACACCTCTGACCGACCCCCCAGCTGCATATACAGTAGCCGGGGGGGGGGGGGAGTTCACCTCCGCTCACCTCCATCCTGGGGGGGGGGGGACCTGGCTGCTCCAAACTTCTGCCCTCCAGTGGCCGGTGCCCTAGGCAAATGCCTAAAGCTGCCTAGTGGTGGCGCCGGCCCTGGTTGTACGTGACGTCAAACAGCCAACCCAAACCACCCCAAAAGTGGACACACCAGCTTCGTCTGACCCCCCCCCCCTCCTAAAATGCCATGTTGACGCTTCGCACGCATGCACAAAAGTGTAAAAATCATCTAATACCGATTTTCACACTTCAGTGTGTCAAGTTGAGTCAGGCCATTGGTTATAAAGGCTTTGACATTTGGGAGAAAATTGTCTTCGGAACATTCTCACATAGGAATTGATTAATGGCACCAATTTCTGTGAGATGCAGTCCAAGGGAAGGTTCTTGGGTCTCTGTAAACCGTAGAAACAAACAAATCTGTTTTTTTTTTAATGCTGAATTTCCTGCTGAAGGAGCTAAGACCGTTATCAAGCCAAACAGGTTCTAGTCAAGGTATGCGCAAGAGGACGGCTATCAAAATTCTAGTTATTCTGAGAGTTGGTCGAATTGTTCTTGGGGGGGGAGGGGGACTGGAATGTGAGCAGGAAATTGATGATCAAATTAGTTGACTCCTTTGAAATATAATATCAGATGGGGGGAGATGGGGTGGGAGAAGGGGGCATTGGGCTGAATGAAGGGTCCCTGATACTTAACTTCCGGGGTGGTAGAGGATGTTTAATATGCAGAGGAGGGGTGTATAGTTGAGTGGGCTTATTATTCATAATTTTCTGGTGGGAGGACAGCTTGCTTGACTGCAGATATCTCCAGTTCTCAGAAATAGATTTCTTAGATTTTAATGGATATAAAAACTAGAAAATCCCACCTACCAAATGGTATTGGGGACTAGGGGATCAGAGTTCAGGAGGCAGAGCAATCTGCCAACGACAATATAAAACTACATACCAGGTGTGTGGAGCTGGAGCAGTAACCAGCTGCTGGAAGGCTGATATCTCTGGTTCTGGGAACAGTAGAGACAAGCTACAAGTGTCCGTCAAAGGGGAAGAGTCCCAGATTTTGGAATATTTCCTTAGAAAAACTCTAAGTCAGATAGAACCTGAAATATCTGACTGGCAAAAGCAATTAACAGGCTTGGATGGGGACCACTGCTTTGAAGTCAGATATCTCCGGTTCCCATGGCCAATTTTTAAAATTCTTGTACCCATGGAAAGAGGGAACCCTCAGCTTTCAGCCTAGAGTCCTTAGACTCCTGGGGGGGGGGGGGGGGGGGGGGTTCTGGGTACTCAGAAACCCCCCTGTGTGCGCCACTGCATATGTATTTATTCATATTGGGCAAGATGTATCAAGCTTCTGAAAGTGATGAAGTGGAGAGTGATAAACAACCAGCCAATCAGCTCCTACCTCTCATTTTTCAAACCAGTACTGTAACATGGCAGGTAGGAGCTGATTGGCTGGTTATTTATCGCCGACCATCGAATGATTTTTTCCCAGGGGAACGCCCATCATTTTTATGGGGACGTCATAAAAAACATTGGGCATTCTACGCCCCATCCCGAGGACCACCCCATGCCACGATCCCCCCCTCCTCATGCTGAAAAAGGTTGACATGAGTTTTACATAATTTTTGTGTGTGTCGACATATGTCAGTATGGACACTGTATAAGTTTACCACATACCCTCTCATGACTCGCTGCATTTGTTATGCTTCTGGCATGGGGTCTCTCTGTGCTTGGCACACTATTATATTGTACACCGGGATGGTAAAGTACAAACAAGTCCTTTTTTTTAAAAAAATTGACAAAATTCATGTCAACATATTTTCCATGTGTCTACATGAAAAACATGTTGAATATCCTCCATTTTAATATTGTAATGATATTGGGCCAGATGCACTAAGCTTCAAAAGTGATAAAATGGAGAGTGATAAACAGCCAGCCAATCAGCTCCTACCTGCCATGTCACACACCGTTTGAAAATGTCAGACAGTAGCTGATTGGCTGGCTGTTTATCACTCTCCATTTTATCACTTTTGAAGCTTAGTACATCTGGCCCTCTGTCTGATTTTGTCTAGCCCATGCTATGTCTAGCCCGTGCCACAAGGAGGATTTAGGGGTAACTCCTTATAGGCTGGCTCTCAACATATATTGGTAAGTGCTGTTATCATGTAGCCTTACAGTGGACAATTATATGGCTCAGAATGGGTGCCGTTATCATGCAGTGTAGGCAGTGCCAGATTAAGGTCTAAATGGGTCTGGAGCTGAAAATGATCAAGGGCCCATTATGCACAATAACAGGGGTTGTGGCCAGCACCTAAAAATGTAGGGGCATGACCAGTATTCTGGTTGGGTGGTCTGCTCATGGGTGTGTCTAATTTAATATAAAAATTTACACCATAATGCCCATTACATGTTAAGCCACACACCATAAGGTCCATTATGTGTTATGCCAAACACCATAATGCCTATTAAAAATTATGCTACATAAGCGCTGCTTACCTACATGCTCATTGCCAGGGGTTCCATGATCATTGCCATGTGCAATTACATGCTCATTGCCAAGGGGGAATACATGCTCGCAGCTATAGGTGCTGATTTATGTTTTTGCTGGTGGGTGCTCAAGCCAAAAATATAGAGGAGTGGCTTTATGGGGAAGGGGTGTGGCCACAAAATAATACCAATTTATATTACGGAGCACAGTTGTCTCCAATATTCAAATTACGGCAACAGAGTTTTATTTATTTATTTATTAACAGTTTCTTATATAGCGCATACAGATTCCGCAGCGCTTTACAGAGTATAGTTGTTCATTCACATCAGTCCCTGCCCCAGTGGAGCTTACAATCTATATTCCCTACCACATGTAAACACACACGCAGACATTCTAGGGTTAATTTTTGTTGGGAGCCAATTAGCCTACCAGTATATTTTTGGATTGTGGGAGGAAACCGGAGTACCCGGAGGAAACCCACGCAAACACGGGGAGAATATACAAACTCCGCACAGTTAGAGCCATGGTGGGTATTGAACCCATGACCTCAGCGCTGTGAGGCAGTAATGCTAACCATTACACCATCAGAGTTCCACATACATAAATGCCCCCATAGTGCAGGTACATAAATGCCCCCGTAGTGAAGGTACATAAATGCCCCCATAGTGCAGGTACATAAATGCCCCCAGTGCAGGTGTTTCCCAGGTGGCGGGTCCAGTAATGTGGGTGCAGCAGCCGCAAATTAGCAAGTTGATATGGCGGCCCAGCAGTGGGACTCGGGCCCGTGGGTGCTCAATAGTTTCTGTGGGTGCTTGGGCCCTTGAGCACCCACAGAATCGGCAACTATGCTCACAGTAACTGGGGGAAAGCAACCGCCAGGCAGAAGTGACAGCCATTGCCAGCCTGCCAGAGATCGGCAGGCTGCCCAGTTGTATTTAGAGCACTGCAGGTCCAGGCTATTTGAAATAATAACCCTTTCACACCAGGGAATTTACCTGGGAATATGGTCCCAGGATCATGCAGGAACATTCTCTGGCTGGCCCCTTTTACACCATCCTAGTCCCTGCATTTTCTGGTGTGAGGGGGAGAGAAACCCCCCCCCTCCTTTAACCAGCTATATCTTCGGGACCAACTAACCCATTTACAAGTATCATATTGAAGAACTTTTAAGTGGACTTCTAATGAATTTGGTCCTATGAAAGTGGGCCATTTGGTTCCAGTGAAATCTGCCCTCAAAGAACATGAACAGCCATGAAATTACATTTCAGAAATAAAAAATATCTCTGGAACCAATTAACCCATATGAACCATCAGATTGAAGGCCCAGCTATTTGGGTTCGAATGAACATCAAGCTTCTATGATGCCAGGGGGAGAACTGACAGCCGTCGAAACTGGGTGGGGGTTGGAATTAGTGGGTCCCATGTTATCCTATGGGGAAAACGTTGCAGCTTTGCCTGGCGGTATCTCCAGTTCCCGGGGGCTAGAGATGCTGGGCTCATTAGAAAGCCCTGGCCCTCATCTACAAAATGGGCCTTTTTGGAGAGTGGGCTTGGAGCTGCAGCTCCATCAGGCCCATTGTTAATCCGGCCCTGTGTAGGACTTCCGGTATCAGAGAAGCCTTGACAAGGCCCAGAAGCTTATCATATCTTTTGCTAAATATATGTAACTAATACCCCTTTTACACCGCCGAAAAATCCGGGTCAGCGGCGGGTCAGACCCGGATCTTCGGCGGTGTAAATCCCTAACACCGTGTCCCTTTACACAGGACTTCTACCCAGGTCCTGACCTGGATAGAACACGGCTAGGACCTGGGTAGAGGGCGGTGTAAATGGGAACGCCGGGTCGGATGGGGAACGTCCAACCTGCGGACCGCAGCGTCCGCAGGTTGGACGGATTGTCAGTCTGACACTGACAGCCGGCGCTGCTGTCTGCTATACTCTGCAGACAGCAGCGGCGGCGGGGGAGGGATGTGAACGGATGCCTGTGTGCGGCATCCATTCACCTCCTGTCCAATGGCGGGGGGGTGCGTGCGGGGACTGGGGGCAGCCTAGAAGCTTACCTTAGTGCTGGGCTGCCCCCAGCAGCGTTCTGGGTAC